>NC_053026.1:451758356-452076251 GCF_003073215.2 Triticum urartu | reverse complement strand
ATGTGCAAGAAAGTAGAGAGGCTTACGGCGAAAACTGGAGGCACTTCGTGTACAAAACGGACAATCTCTTTCGAAGTATCAGGGTTTCATAGGGAAACTCGTCTGTTACAAAGGGAATTCATTTTTTTGAACTTGTTTGAACTCCATAGTTTTCCTGTGTTCAAAATGCACCATTCAAATCCACATCATCAATTTCCAACCCTTTATGACTTCATTTGTTATATTGCATGCATTTACTGATTTTTTTCAGCTATAAGACCCTGAAAATGAAAAGCACTACAAATGAACTCTGAAAAGGTTGAAAGTTGGCATGGTATCATCATTTCACCCACATAGCATGTGCAAGAAAGTAGAGAGGCTTACGGCAAAAACTGGATGCACTTCGTGTACAAAACGGACAATCTCATTCGAAGTATTACGGTTTCATACGGAAACTCATGTGCTACAAAGGGATTTCATTTTTTGAACTTTTTTTAACTCCATAATTTTTCTGTGTTCAAAATGCACCATTCAAATCCACTTGTGACGCCCCCGATTCAACCGTACACTAATCATGCACGCAAATGTGTACGATCAAGATCAAGGACTCACGGGAAGATATCACAACACAACTCTACAAATAAAATAAGTCATACAAGCATCATATTACAAGCCAGGGGCCTCGAGGGCTGGAATACAAGAGCTCGATCATAGACGAGTCAGCGGAAGCAACAATATCTGAGTACAGACATAAGTTAAACAAGTTTGCCTTAAGAAGGCTAGCACAAACTGGGATACAGATCGAAAGAGGCGCAGGCCTCCTGCCTGGGATCCTCCTAACTACTCCTGGTCGTCGTCAGCGGGCATCACGTAGTAGTAGGCACCTCCGGTGCAGTAGGAGTCGTCGTCGAAGGTGGCGTCTGGCTCCTGGGCTCCAACATCTGGTTGCGACAACCAGGTAGAAGGGATAGGGGGAAAAGAGGGAGAAAGCAACCGTGAGTACTCATCCAAAGTACTCGCAAGCAAGAAGCTACACTACATATGCATGGGTGAATGTGTAAAGGGCCATATCGGTGGACTGAACTGCAAAAAGCCAAAATAAGAGGGGGGATAGCTAATCCTTTCGAAGACTACGCTTCTGGCAGCCTCCATCTTGCAGCATGTAGAAAAGAATAGACTGAAGTCCTCCAAGTAGCATTGCATAGCATAATCCTAACCGATGATCCTCCCCTCGTCGCCCTGTGAGAGAGCGATCACCGGTTGTATCTGGCACTTGGAAGGGTGTGTTTTATTTGGTATCCGGTTCTAGTTGTCATAAGGTCAAGGTACAACTCCAAGTCGTCCTGTTACCGAAGATCACGGCTATTCGAATAGATTAACTTCCCTGCAGGGGTGCACCACATACCCCAACATGCTCGATCCCATTTGGCCGGACACACTTTCCTGGGTCATGCCCGGCCTCGGAAGATCAACACGTCGCAGCCCCACCTAGGCTCAACAGAGAGGTCAGCACGCCGGTCTAAACCTAAGCGCACAGGGGTCTGGGCCCATCGCCCTTAGCACACCTGCACGTTGCGTACGCGGCCGAAAGCAGAACTAGCCCCCTTAATACAAGAGCAGGCTTACGTTCCAATCCGGCGCGCGCCACTCAGTCGCTGACGTCACGAAGGCTTCGGCTGATACCACGACGCCGGGATACCCATAACTACTCCCACGTAGATGGTTAGTGCGTATAGGCCAAATGGCCAAACTCAGATCAAATACCCAGATCTCGTTAAGCGTGTTAAGTATCCGCGAACGTCGACCAGGGCCAGGCCCACCTCTCTCCTAGGTGGTCGGAACCTGCCCTGTCGCTCCGCCTCAAAGATCCACTCGCGGGTGCTCCTCAAGCCGACCTGTCTTTAGTCACCACATGTATCATGTATAAAGTATATAGTATATACCCGTGATCAACTCCCGAGTGATCACGGCCCGATAGTATAGCATGGCAGATGGACAAGGATGTAGGGCCACTGATGAAAAACTAGCATCCTATACTAAGCATTAGGATTGCAGGTAAGGTAACAACAATAGTAGCAAGGACAGGCTATGCATCAGTATAGGATTAACGGGAAGCAGTAACATGCTACACTACTCTAATGCAAGCAGTATAGAGAAGAGTAGGCGATATCTGGTGATCAAAGGGGGGGCTTGCCTGGTTGCTCTGGCAAGAGAGAGGGATCGTCAACTCCGTAGTCGTACTGGGTAGCAGCGGCGTCGGTCTCGGTGTCTATCGAGAGAAGAGGGGGGAGAAACAATAAATATATAAGCAAGCATATGCATAGTGATGCATGACATGACAAGTAACGACGTTAGAGGTGCCCTAACGCGGTATTAGGTGATACCGGTGAAGGGGAAAACATCCGGGAAAGTATCCCGGTGTTTTGCGTTTTCGGACAGACGAACCGGAGGGGGAAAGTTGCGTGTTCGCTATGCTAGGGATGTGTGTTGGATAAACGGGCTGCGTAACTGGATTAGTCTCGTCGTTTTGAGCAACTTTCATGTACAAAGTTTTTCCATCCGATCTACGGTTTATTTTATTAATTTTTAAAGATTTTAAATCATTTTCTAGAAATTAGCATAATTAAATTAATTTAGAAATTGCAATTATGATGTCAGCGTGACATCAGCATGATGTCAGCAGGACCAAAGGTTGACTGGGTCAAACTTGGCAGGTGGGACCCGTTCGTCATTGACTAAGACTACCTAATCAGGTTTAGTTAGTCTAACTAAAATGATTAGGTTTATTAACTACAATTAATTAGGTTAACTAATTAAATTAATTAATTAAATTATTAATTAATTCCTTTTTTATATTTTTTTTCTTCTCTTTTTTTTGGCGTGGGGCCCATATGTCATAAGCTCTGGGGGAGCCTAGCGGGTTAGCGGGCAGGAGGGCGACGGGCGCCTGGGCGAGCGCTCACCCGCACGGTGTGCAGCGAGGCGAGGCCAGTGGCCAGGGCGACCGCGGTGGTCGGCCGGCATGGGGAGAAGGAGTGCGGGGCCGGCGACGAGCGAGCCCGCGGGCGGTAGAGGAGCAGCAACATGGGAACGGGGCGCGGCGGCGCACCAGCAGCAGGGGGACGCGCGCGGCAACGGCAGCGCAGCAACACAGCGATGGGGCGTGGGCGCGCGCCGTCGAGCCGTGGCGCGGGCGCGGTGAGCGCGTCAAGGGAGAGCCGGGGGCGGCCATGCGCGCGAGCAGCGGTGGCGTGGGGCGAGCAGGGCGCGGGCAGCGCGTGCGCTTCTGCGCGGTCAAGAGCAGGAGATGGCCAGTGCGTGGGCACGGACGCGGCTATGGAGGGGTAAGCGCGGCACGGGCGGTGGGGGCGGCCTACGGCGACCGAAGCAAAGGGGAACGGAGCGAGGGCGGACAAGGCCTCACCGGGGCCTTGTAGTTGTGCTTAAGTCGGCTCGGAGAGGAGTCGAGGTCGATCACCGGCGACATAGCTGCGGCGAGGTAGCGTCGGGCGACGGTCGATGTCGAGCGGCGACGGGGTCCAGGCGCGGCGTCTTGGTGGCCTTGGTCGATCCGGCCACGGAGCTAGACGGCGGGGATGAGGAGGTGATGGTGTGCGGCGGCGACGTCGGATCGCGGGGAAGGAATGAGCGGCGTGGCCGGCGCGGTGGCTTTGGTTCCTTGCCCCGATCTCGATCCACGGGGGGAGGGGAAGAAAGCGAGCGAGTGGGGGAAGCGAGGGAGACGTGGGGGCGAGTGGGGGTTGCAGGACTCGCCGGCGTCAGATGTCCGGGCGAGCATGGCTGGGACCGAGCGCGAGCGCTCTGTCTCACGTCCCTGGCGGCGCGAGGTGGGGGTCGAGGGGAGTGGGACGGGAGGAATGTGGAGGGGGAGAGTTGGGTTATCTAACCAGTGGCCCAAGGCCCAGGGGGATGAGGGTTAGGTGGGCTGGGCTGTGTACTATAACTGTGGGCTACAGTGCACAGTATTTCTTTGTTGTTGTTTTTTTATATCTTTTTTTGTTTTAGATTTTGCTTGTTGTTTTCTATTTATTTTCTATATGTTTTACCTTTCAATAAATACCAAAGCCATACCTAACATAGTATTTATAATTATGCCACTACCACAATTTACTTGGCACCTAAGATAAAGTAGTTCGTAATTGTTTATTATTTTAAAAACATTCAAATAATAGTTTTCGTTACTGTTTTATTCATCTTATAGTATTTAAACATTTTATAAAAGTGTGGTTTCTCCACCATTAATATTTAGGATCTATTTGTTCCATTCTGAACATTTTAGTTTTAACATTTGGAGATTGTTTCGTGTATTCAACTGGCGCTCTTTGAGATTTTGACATCGAGAAGCGGTATTTGGATATATATGCTATGCGGAGCAGATAGAGAGTGATAGGGTTGGTTGACTAAGAACGGAATGGAGTACGAGGAGGGAGCTGTAGGGAAGGTATGCTTCTCAATGTAATGAGGTCGCTGCTCGACAAATCAGAGAGCTAAATACGAATTGTAACATCACAGAGAGTATGAGATCTTGTTGATATATTTTTTCAGTGTAGAGAGCATTTTCTCTTTGATGTATTTCTGAGTTTCACTATAGCAGTGAACATCTCTGATAGAGATGGACGACAGGCAGATGCATGCGCGGACTCGAGAATGGAAGAGAAGATTAGGATGTAAAGTTTTGCACGGCGTTAGAGAGACACACAGCATGTGAACGAAAGTAGAGAGGTCCTACGGCGAAAAACTGAGGAGCTCTAAGTGTAACAGAACAAGGACAATCTTCCTTTTCGACAGTATTGCGGAGGGTTGCTCGATGAGTCGTAAAGCCTGTTAAAGGTGTGAATAATTCGATGTTTTTTGAGTTTGGTTAGGACTCGCCAGAGAGTTAGATTGTTAGCTGTGTTACAAACAAGTGGCAAAGACAATCACATCATACAATTGGAAACCTGAGAGGAAGGTGAATAAGAAGGTCTAATTCGTGACGTCAATTGTTTGTTATACTTATACCTCTGCATTTACGGCCATAATTTTTAATGGCATCTACGACTATCAAAGACACGACTAAGAAAAATGACAACAGCTACTAGGAGGAAGATAACATGAAAAAGGTGCAAAGGTGGCATGCATCAAATTATCGCGAGTGCTTAGAAGGATGTGTGCAAAGAAAGTAGAGAGAGCTTAGGACAAAACCTGATGAAATATGCGGTAGTTACTCTTATGCGGACATCATAATAATATTCTCGACTAGTAACACCTAGTATGGTTTTCACTAGATGACAGAAGCTTGCAGATAGTGTGTACAGGCACAGAAGATATAGTCATTTTTGATGAGATTGGTTAATGAGACTATAGCTTCATGGATGTTTCGGGTGTAATGCAAATTCATGAAATTGGCTATTACTCATGAACATGAGCCAAATTAAATCCGTACATCAAGCACATCCTATCTCAACACTTTCTGACCTTCGCTACCTTCTGTCTCTTAATTCGTTAATCCAGAGCAAGATTGCAGGACTGAGATTATTTAAGTTTTACCTTAAGGACCCTGGTAGAGGATGGCGAGCTGACAAATTGAGAGAAAAGGTTCGAAGACGTTGCATCCAGGGGTAAATCGAGTATTACGCATTTCGTAGCACCACATAAGCATTGTGCAGATAACATAGTGAGAGATGATGTCGACAGTAGCCCAGAGATCGAATATCTGGGACGCATAGCAACAAATCCATGTAGGCAAAAAATTAGAGTCTGAGCATTCTGACGGACATTGGTATTAGGATATGGTAGATATGAGATATACGTGGAAACTCGTCTGTTACAAAGGGATTTCATTTTTTTGAACTTGTTTGACCTCCATAGTTTTTCTGTGTTCAAAATGCACCATTCAAATCCACATCATCAATTTTCAACCCTTTCTGACTTCATTTGTTATATTTCATGCATTTACTAAAAAAAATTCAGCTATAAGACCCTGAAAATGAAAAGCACTACAAATGAACTCTGAAAAGGTTGAAAGTTGGCATGGTATCATCATTTCACCCACATAGCATGTGCAAGAATGTAGAGAGGCTTACGGCAAAAACTGGATGCACTTCGTGTACAAAACGGACAATCTCTTTCGAAGTATAAGGGTTTCATACAGAAACTCGTCTGTTACAAAGGGATTTCATTTTTTTGAACTTGTTTGAACTCCATAGTTTTTCGGTGTTCAAAATGCACCATTAAAATCCACATCATCAATTTTCAACCCTTTCTGACTTCATTTCTTATTTTTCATGCATTTACTGATTTTTTCACCTATAAGACCCTGAAATTGAAAAGCACTACAAATGAACTCTGAAAAGGTTGAAAGTTGTCATGGTATCATCATTTCACCCACATAGCATGTGCAATAAAGTAGAGAGGCTTACCGCAAAAACTGCATGCACATCGTGTACAAAACGGACAATCTCTTTCGAAGTATGAGGGTTTAATATGGAAACTCGTCTGTTACAAAGGGATTTCATTTCTTTGAACTTAATTGAACTCCATAGTTTTTCTGTGTTCAAAATGCACCATTCAAAGCCACATCATCAATTTTCAACCCTTTCTGACTTCATTTGTTATTTTTCATACATTTACTAATTTTTTCAGCTATAGGGCCCTGAAATTGAAAAGCACTACAAATGAACTCTGAAAAGGTTGAAAGTTGTCATGGTATCATCATTTCACCCACATAGCATGTGCAAGAAAGTAGAGAGTCTTGCGGCAAAAACTGGATGCACTTCGTGTATAAAACGGATAATCTCTTTCGAAGTATCAGGGTTTCATAGGGAAACTCGTCTGTTACAAAGGGATTTCATTTTTTGAACTTGTTTGAACTCCATAGTTTTTCTGTGTTCAAAACGCACCATTGAAAGCCACATCATCAATTTTCAACCCTTTCTAACTTCATTTGTTATTTTTCATACATTTACTGATTTTTTTTAGCTATAACAGCCTGAAATTGAAAAGCACTACAAATGAACTCTGAAAAGGTTGAAAGTTGGCATGGTATCATCATTTCACCCACATAGTATGTGCAAGAAAGTAGAGACGCTTACGGTAAAAGGTGGATGCACTTCGTGTACAAAAACGGACAATCTCTTTCGAAGTATCAGGGTTTCATACAGAAACTCGTATGTTACAAAGGGATTTCATTTTTTCGAACTTGTTTGAAATCCATAGTTTTTAGGTGTTCAAAATGCACCATTAAAATCCGCATCATCAATTTTCAACTGTTTCTGACTTCATTTCTTAGTTTTCATGCATTTACTGAATTTTTCATCTATAAGACCCTGAAATTGAAAAGCACTACAAATGAACTCTGAAAAGGTTGAAAGTTGGCATGGTATCATCATTTCACCCACATAGCATGTGAAAGAAGGCAGAGAGGCTTACGGCAAAAACTGTATGCACTTTGTGTACAAAACAGACAATCTCTTTCGAAGTATCAGGGTTTCATAGGGAAACTCGTCTGTTACAAAGGGATTTCATTTTTTTTGAACTTTTTTGAACTCCATAGTTTTTCTGTGTGCAAAATACACCATTCAAATCCACATCATCAATTTTCAACCCTTTCTGACTTCATTTTTTATATTTCATGCATTTACTGATTTTGTTTTCAGCTATAAGACCCTGAAAATGAAAAGCACTACAAATGAACTCTGAAAAGGTTGAAAGTTGGCATGGTATAATCATTTCACCCACATAGCATCTGCAAGAAAGTAGAGTGGCTTACGGCAAAAACTGGATGCACTTCGTGTACAAAACGGATAATCTCTTTCGAAGTATCAGCGTTTCATACAGAAACTCGTATGTTACAAAGGGATTTCATTTTTTTGAACTTGTTTGAACTCCATAGTTTTTCGGTGTTCAAAATGCACCATTCAAATCCACATCATCAATTTTCAACCCTTTCTGACTTCATTTCTTATTTTTCATGCATTTACTAATTTTTTTCACCTATAAGACCCTGAAATTGAAAAGCACTACAAATGAACTTTGAAAAGGTTGAAAGTTGTCATGGTATCATCATTTCACCCACATAGCATGTGCAAGAAAGTAGAGAGGCTTACGGCCAAAAATGGATGCACTTCGTCTACAAAATGGACAATCTCTTTCGAAGTATCTGGGTTTCATACAGAAACTCTTCTGTTACAAAGGGATTTCATTTTTTTGAACTTGTTTGAACTCCATAGTTTTTCTGTGTTCAAACTGCACCATTCAAATCCACATCATCAATTTTCAACCCTTTCTGACTTCATTTCTTATTTTTCATGCATTTACTGAAATTTTTCATCTATAAGGCCCTGAAATTGAAAAGCACTACAAATGAACTCTGAAAAGGTTGAAAGTTGGCATGGTATCATCATTTCACCCACATAGCATGTTCTTGAAAGTAGAGTGGCTTACGGCAAAAACTGGATGCACTTCGTGTACAAAACGGACAATCTCTTTCGAAGTATCAGGGTTTCATAGGGAAACTCATGTGCTACAAAGGGATTTCATTTTTTGAACTTGTTTGAACTCTATAGTTTTTCTATGTTCAAAATGCATCGTGCAAAGCCACATCATCAATTTTCAACCCTTTCTGACTTCATTTGTTATTTTTCATACATTTACTGATTTTTTTCAGCTATAAGAGCCTGAAATTGAAAAGCACTACAAATGAACTCTGAAAAGGTTGAAAGTTGGCATGGTATCATCATTTCACCCACATAGTATGTGCAAGAAAGTAGAGACGCTTACGGTAAAAGCTGGATGCACTTTGTGTACAAAACGGACAATCTCTTTCGAAGTATCAGGGTTTGATACAGAAACTCGTATGTTACAAAGGGATTTCATTTTTTGAACTTGTTTGAACTCCATAGTTTTTTGGTGTTCAAAATGCACCATTCAAATCCACATCATCAATTTTCACCCCTTTCTGACTTCATTTCTTATTTTTCGTGCATTTACTGATTTTTTCACCTATAAGACCCTGAAATTGAAAAGCACTACAAATGAACTCTGAAAAGGTTGAAAGTTGTCATGGTATCATCATTTCACCCACATAGCATGTGCAATAAAGTAGAGAGGCTTACCGCAAAAACTGGATGCACATCGTGTACAAAACGGACATTCTCTTTCGAAGTATCAGGGTTTAATATGGAAACTCGTCTCTTACAAAAAGATTTCATTTTTTTGAACTTGTTTGAACTCCATAGTTTTTCTTTGTTCAAAATGCACCATTCAAATCCACATCATCAATTTTTCAACCGTTTCTGACTTCATTTGTTATTTTTCATGCATTTACTGAATTTTTCATCTATAAGACCCTGAAATTGAAAAGCACTACAAATGAACTCTGAAAAGGTTGAAAGTTGGCATGATATCATCATTTCACCCACATAGCATGTGCAAGAAAGTAGAGAGGCTTACGGCAAAAACTGGATGCACTTGGTGTACAAAATGGACAATCTCTTTCGAAGTATGAGGGTTTCATAGGGAAACTGGTATGTTACAAAGGGATTTCATTTTTTTGAACTTGTTTGAACTCCATAGTTTTTCTGTGTTCAAAATGCACCATTCAAATCCACATCATCAATTATCAACCCTTTATGACTTCATTTGTTATATTTCATGCATTTACTGATTTTTTTTAAACTATAAGACCCTGAAAATCAAACGCACTACAAATGAACTCTGAAAAGGTTGAAAGTTGGCATGGTATCATCATTTCACCCACATAGCATGTGCAAGAAAGTAGAGAGGCTTACGGCAAAAACTGGATGCACTTCGTGTACAAAACAGACAATCTCATTCGAAGTATCACGGTTTCATACGGAAACTCATGTGCTACAGAGGGATTTCATTTTTTGAACTTGTTTGAACTCCATAGTAACATAGTTTTTCTGTGTTCAAAATGCACCATTCAAAGCCACATCATCAATTTTCAGCCCTTTCTGACTTCATTTGTTATTTTTCATGCATTTACTAATTTTTTCCACCTCTAAGACCCTTAAATTGAAAAGCACTACAAATGAACTCTGAATAAGTTGAAAGTTGGCATGGTATCATCATTTCACCCACATAGCATGTGCACGCCCCCGATTCAATCATACACTAATCATACACACAAACGTGTACGATCAAGATCAGGGACTCACGGGAAGATATCACAACACAACTCTACAAATAAAATAAGTCATACAAGCATCATATTACAAGCCAGGGGCCTCGAGGGCTCGAATACAAGAGCTCGATCATAGACGAGTCAGCGGAAGCAACAATATCTGAGTACAGACATAAGTTAAACAAGTTGCCTTAAGAAGGCTAGCACAAACTGGGATACAGATCGAAAGAGGCGCAGGCCTCCTGCCTGGGATCCTCCTAACTACTCCTGGTCGTCGTCAGCGGGCATCACGTAGTAGTAGGCACCTCCGGTGTAGTAGGAGTCGTCGTCGAGGTGGCGTCTGGCTCCTGGGCTCCAACATCTGGTTGCGACAACCAGGTAGAAGGGATAGGGGGAAAAGAGGGAGAAAGCAACCGTGAGTACTCATCCAAAGTACTCGCAAGCAAGGAGCTACACTACATATGTATGCATTGGTATCAAATGGATAAGGTATATATGTGGACTGAACTGCAGAAAGCCGGGAATAAGGGGGGATAGCTAGTCCTTTCGAAGACTACGCTTCTGGCAGCCTCCGTCTTGCAGCATGTAGAAGAGAGTAGACTGAAGTCCTCCAAGTAGCATCGCATAGCATAATCCTAACCGATGATCCTCCCCTCGTCGCCCTGTTAGAGAGCGATCACCGGTTGTATCTGGCACTTGGAAGGGTGTGTTTTATTAGTATCCGGTTCTAGTTGTCATAAGGTCAAGGTACAACTCAGTCGTCCTGTTACCGAAGATCACGGCTATTCGAATAGATTAACTTCCCTGCAGGGGTGCACCACATACCCCAACACGCTCGATCCCATTTGGCCGGACACACTTTCCTGGGTCATGCCCGGCCTCGGAAGATCAACACGTCGCAGCCCCACCTAGACCAACAGAGAGGTCAGCACGCCGGTCTAAACCTAAGCGCCCAGGGGTCTGGGCCCATCGCCCTTAGCACACCTGCACGTTGCGAACGCGGCCGAAAGCAGACCTAGCCTAGTGGCCTTCCAGTCCAATCCGGCGCGCGCCACTCAGTCGCTGACGTCACGAAGGCTTCGGCTGATACCACGACGCCGGGATACCCATAACTACTCCCGCGTAGATGGTTAGTGCGTATAGACCAAATGGCCAGACTCAGATCAAATACCCAGATCTCGTTAAGCGTGTTAAGTATCCGCGAACGCCGACCAGGGCCAGGCCCACCTCTCTCCTAGGTGGTCGGAACCTGCCCTGTCGCTCCACCTCAAAGATCCACTCGCGGGTGCTCCTAAGCCGACCCGTCTTTAATCACCACATGTATCATGTACAAAGTATATAGTATATACCCGTGATCAACTCCCGAGTGATCACGGCCCGATAGTATAGCATGGCAGACGGACAAGGATGTAGGGCCACTGATGATAAACTAGCATCCTATACTAAGCATTAGGATTGCAGGTAAAGGTAACAACAGTAGTAGCAAGGACAGGCTATGCATCAGGATAGGAATAATAGAAAGCAGTAACATGCTACACTACTCTAATGCAAGCAGTATAGAGAAGAGTAGGCGATATCTGGTGATCAAAGGGGGGGCTTGCCTGGTTGCTCTGGCAAAAGAGAGGGGTTGTCAACTCCGTAGTCGTATTGGGTAGTAGCGGCGTCGGTCTCGGTGTCTAACGAGAGAAGAGGGGGGAGAAACAATAAATATATAAGCAAGCATAAGCATAGTGATGCATGACATGACAAGTAACGACGTTAGAGGTGCCCTAACGCGGTAGTAGGTGATACCGGTGAAGGGGGATAACATCCGGGAAAGTATCCCCGGTGTTTCGCGTTTTCGGACAGATGCAGAGGAGCCGGAGGTGAAATGTTGCAGGTTCACTATGCTAGGGACGCGTGGCGGGCGAACGGGCTGCGTATCCGAATTCGTCTCGTCGTTCTGAGCAACTTTCATGTACAAAGTTTTTCCATGTGAGCTACGGTTTATTTTCTATTAATTTTAAAAGAATTAAATCATTTTTAGAATTAACAGAATTAATTTAGTTAGAAAATGCAATTATGACATTAGCATGATGTCAGGGTGATGTCAGCAGTCAGCTAGTCAGTTGACCTAGTCAAACTGACATGTGGGTCCCACTGTCATTGACAGACTAACTAACTACCTAATTAACTACATTAATTAGTTAATTAGATTAACTAACAGAGGTTAATTAGGTTAATTATTTGTCCTAATTAGTTATTTAATTAAGTAATCAATTAATTAATTATTATTATTATTTTAAATTCCTTTTTTTATCCCCTTTTTTTTAACGTTTTGGAGGCGGGGCCCTCCTGTCATTGACCCTAGGGGCCTTTGCGGGTGTGCGGGTTACGGGCACAGCCCAAACGGGCGATGGCCCTCGCGGGTGGCACCCGATTGGGCGCGGGTGCCGGCGCGCCGGCGTGAAGCCGCGAGAGCAGGCGAGGGGCGGACCCGGGCGGCGACCAACGAGGGGGGGCCGCGGCCGCGGCGAGGCCGGCCGCGGTGGCTGGCGCGGGAGGGACGCGAGGAGCGTCGAGCGGCACCGGAGTGGGGCGCGGGGAGCGGCGGGGAGGGGCAGCGCGTGCGGGCGGCAGCAGGGGAAACAGGCGGCGAGGCGGAGCAGGGGGAGCGCAGCGTCGCGGGGCAGAGGCCGCGCGGGCACTGAACGGCGGCGAGGCGAGCAGCGGGGCCACGCGAGGCCGCGGTCAGAGAACCATGGGAGAGAGGGAGGGGGCCGGAGCTCACGGCGGGGCGTAGGGTCTCGGCCGTGGGGTCGAGGTGGTCCGGTGACGACGGCGCCGGCGAGGAGGAAGGCGACGGTGGCGTCGGGGGGGTCGAGGCGGCGAGGTCCAGGCGGCGGCGCGGGCTCGTGGAGGCCGATCGGGGGGGAGGACGAGGACGGCCGCGCGACGGGGAGACGAGCGGCTGCGGCGAGGGACGGCTCCGGCGTCGTCGTCGCGCGGCGAGGGCGCGTTGGGCTCGGCGCGGTCGTGGTTCGCTTCCCCGATCCAGATCGGGGGAGGGAGCGAGGGGGCGAGCGGGGTGGGGCGAGGGGGGGAGTGGGGATCGGGTGGGTTAGGGTTTGGGGGGGATGGATAAGGGGAGGGGGGGAAGGCCGGTTGGGCCTGCGCCCGAATGGGCCGGCCAACTGGGCCAGTAGGCCGTGGGAGGGGGTTCCCTCTTTCTTCTCTTTTTTTTTGTCAGTTTCTTTCTTTTATTTATTTTCCTTTTCTGTCTTTATTTATTTTAAAATACTTAGGCAGTTTATAAAATTGTGTTTATTACACCATATTGACCTATGTAAAATATGGCATCTCCCGAACAATTTTGTTTTAAATTTTGAAAAACTTTTATTGTTTGCTTTGATTTTGAAATTTGAATTCGAATGGGATTGAATCATCGCGAGGTTTACAACAGTAAGAGTGGTGACGAGGCATCATTAGCAGAGGTTACTGTAGCTTGATTATCCGGGCGTTACAAATCTCCTCCACTACAAGAAATCTCGTCCCGAAATTTAGGAGGTAGAAGGAAACAGTGCAGGGTATTCATCGCGAAGACGATACTCGCGTTCCCAGGTGGCTTCGTCTTCAGAGTGATTCGACCACTGGACCTTGAGGAACTTGATCGCCTTCTGACGGGTGCGGTGTTCAGCTTGGTCGAGAATGCGGACCGGATGCTCTTTATAGGAGAGGTCCTGTTGCAATTCGAGCACTTCATGGTCCACTGCTCGGATTGGGTCCTTGAAGCAGTGTCGGAGTTGTGACACGTGGAACACATCGTGAACCTGAGAAAGGTTCGGCGGAAGCTCCAGTTGATATGCCACTTTTCCACGCCTTTCGAGAATAGTGAAAGGACCAATATAGCGGGGAGCTAACTTTCCTTTGATCCCGAAGCGGTGTGCACCCTTCATTGGTGTAACTCGAAGATAAGCCTTTTCACCAGGTTGATAGACCATGTCTTGGTGGTGACGGTCATACTGACTTTTCTGACGTGACTGAGCAGCCTTGAGATTCTCACGAATAATGCGAACTTGTTCTTCGGCCTGTTGGATAATATCCGGACCAAAGAGTGGACGTTCCCCAGTTTCTGACCAGTTCAGAGGGGTTCGACACTTTCGTCCATATAGCACTTCGAAGGGGGATATCTTCAGACTAGCTTGATAGCTATTATTATAAGAGAACTCGGCATATGGAAGAGATTCCTCCCATTTCTTGCCGAATGAGATTACACAAGCTCGAAGCATGTCTTCGAGAACTTGGTTGACACGTTCAACTTGCCCTTGCGACTGAGGATGGAACGCAGTACTGAACGACAGATGAGTCCCCATAGCTTCTTGCAAACTCGCCCAAAACCTTGAAGTGAATAAGCTGCCACGGTCTGAACTGATAACCAGTGGGATACCGTGAAGTGAAACAATTCTGGCCATGTAGAGAGTAGCAAGCTGACTAGCCGTGATTGTCTCTTTGACCACCAGAAAATGGGCAACTTTGGAAAGCCGGTCAATGACGACAAGAATAGCATCATTACCTTTCTGCGATTTGGGAAAACCAGTGACGAAGTCCATCTCAACATAGTCCCATTTCCATTCAGGAATAGAGATAGGTTGCAGAGTTCCAGCAGGCCTTTGATGCTCTGCTTTGATTCGGCGACAAATGTCACACTTAGCAACATAACGAGCAATGTCCTGCTTCATATTAGACCACCAGAATCTTTGACGAATATCCTGATACATCTTTGTACTACCAGGATGGATGGACAGAGGCGTATCATGAGCTTCTTGCATAACCCTTTTAGTCTTATCCAGGTTTTTCTTCGAACATGGTACCACTAAGGGGCCTTTGAAATACAAGGCGCCATCGTCGGCGATCGTGAAGAATGAGGGCTTTCCCCTTTTGAGGTCGCGCTTAATCTTGAGGACTTCATCGTCACACTTCTGTATCCATTTGATGGTGTCCACAAGATCTGGTTTCGCAACCAGGGTATTGAGAGAACCCTTGGAAACAACATGGAGGTTCTGTTTGGGGAAACCTTCGGGAGGGGGAGTGAGTGATCCCGGGGGAACAATATGGAGGTTCAGCCTTCTAAATTCTTCGGTAAGCGAGGGCTGAACTTTGTGGACCTGGAGGTGGTTGCAGTAAGACTTGCGGCTCAAGGCATCAGCCATTACATTAGCCTTGCCGGGGGTATAGGATATACCCACGTCAAAGTCTGCAACAGTCTCCATCCATCTTTGCTGGCGTAGGTTCAAATCTGGCTGAGTAAACAGATACTTCAGACTTTGATGGTCGGTGAAGATCTCGCAACGATTACCGAGAAGGTAATGTCGCCACTGCTTCAGTGCATGAATGACAGCAGCAAGCTCGAGGTCGTGAACTGGGTAGTTTTCTTCGTGAGGGCGCAATTGACGAGAGGCATAAGCAATCACTCTGCGCTCTTGCATTAGGACACAGCCTAATCCTTGACGGGAAGCGTCGCAGTAAATGACGAAGTCCTTCTTAGTATCAGGTGGAGCAAGTACGGGGGCAGAAGTCAACTTGTCTTTGAGCGCCTGGAAAATTTCCTGACACTTGTCTGTCCAGTCGAACTTGACACCCTTATGCAACAAATTAGTCAGAGGCCTGGAAATCTTGGAGAAGTTCTCGACGAATCGACGGCAATAGCTGGCGAGACCGAGAAAACTTTGGACTTGCTTCACATTCTTCGGAGGAGTCCAATCGAGTATAGCCTGAACTCGTTCAGGGTTGATGGCAATACCATCCTTGGAGATGACATGCCCAAGATAGGTTACTTCGGGGAGCCAGAATTCACACTTGGAATACTTAGCATACAGTTGATGTTCTCAAAGCTTCTCTAGCACAAGACGCAGATGTCCAGCATGTTCTTCCTCGTTCTTGGAAAATACAAGGATATCGTCCAGATAAACCACGACGAACTTGTCGAGGTAATCCATGAATATATAATTCATTAGACGAGAGAAGGTGGTGGGAGCATTCGTTAAGCCGAATGACATGACGGTGTACTCATATGATCCATACCGAGTCACGAAGGCGGTTTTTGGGATGTCCTCTTCACGAACACGGATCTGGTGGTAACCCAACCTCAAGTCGAGTTTGGAGAACACTGATGAGCCAGCCAGTTGATCATAAAGATCATTGATTCGAGGAAGAGGATATTTATTCTGAATGGTAGCTTGGTTTATAGGACGGTAGTCTTGGACTAATCGGTTTGTCCCATCCTTCTTCTTAACAAAGAGAGAAGGTGCTCCCCAAGGAGAGCAACTTGGGCGAATGAAACCTTTGACAAGAGATTTGTCGATTTCCTCCTTAAGCTCAATGAGTTCATGCGGCGGCATCTTGTAGGGTCGTTTAGCTATAGGGGTAGTGTCGGGTTTCAAGTCGATGATGAATTCGACAGCTCTAGTAGGAGGAATCCCTGGAAGTTCTTCTGGGAAGACGTCTTGGAATTCACGAACGACGGGAATGTTTTCAATCCCTCGAGTGGTGCAGCGTTCAACGCGTTCAAGGCATAAAGTCGTGCCTCGGCGTTCTGAACTAGATGAGCTTGGTAAGCTATTATTTCGTCAAAAGGGTGTAGCAGATGGACGACCTTAGTGGCGCAAACTATAGAAGCAGTATGCGCTTTCAACCAATCCATTCCCAGAATGAGGTCGATGCTACAGGACTTTAGTACGATGAGGGAGGCAAGGAACTCCAGTCCTTCAATTTCAACGGGAACGTTGTGACTAACCATAGAGGTTTGACACTGGCCCGCAGGGGTGTGTACCACAATCGCAGTGTTCATCTCTTCGTATTTGATGCCATGCATGAATGCAAACTCAGCTGATATGAAAGAATGTGATGCTCCTGTATCAAATAAAACAGATGCTGGTACTGAATTTACGAGGAGTGTACCCATCACGGTAGCAGGCTGGTCTAGAACTTCATTGAGATCAACATGGTTGGCATGAACACGACCATAAGACTTGGCACTGTTGTTGCGAGGCTGGTTGCTTCCACGGCCAGTTGCTGGAAGGGCCAGTTGATTCTGTTTCTGGTTGCATTCCCTAGCACGGTGCCCTGGTTGTCCACACCTGAAGCACAAACCATTCTCGGGAGTAGGAACAGGAGCTTGGGGTGGTGGAGCTGGAAGCCTTGGCTGCCTAGTTGGAGCCGTAGGCAGACGAGGTGCAGCATAGGACTGCCTTGGGGCAGGTGCACTTGGCTGGTACATGCTGTTGGGAATCCATATCTTGCGCTTCTGCGAGGACGGGCCCGAAGATGAGCCCGTGTCACGGCTGCGCTTGTGAGAGCTCTGGTATTCCTGCAGACCAGTTTCGACATTGATGGCTTTGTTCACCAGAGTGGCGAAATCAGCAAAATCATGCACTAGAAGTGCGAGTTTGATGTCAGCTTGAAGGCCATCCCGGAACTTCTCCTGTCTGCGTGCATCAGTTGCAATGTCCTCTTCAGCATAGCGGGACAAGTCCAGAAACTCCCGCTGATAAGCTTCCACAGTTTTGTTGCCTTGGGTGAGGTTGCGGAACTCACGCTTCTTCCGGTCCATAACTCCCTGAGGGATGAAGCGAGCACGGAAGGCAGCTTGGAAGTCTGGCCAGGTGATGATTGTTCCAGCTGGCAGAGTACGCCTGTGGCTGTCCCACCATTGAGCTGCGGGTCCCTTCAGGAAGAAGGAAGCAAAGGTGACATAGCTGGCAGGGGCTACATCAGCAGACTCCATCTCATAGGTGATGTCTCGGAGCCAGTCATCAGCATCCAGAGGCTGAGTTGAGCTGCGGTACACAGTTGGGTTCAGGCGCATGAAATCCTGTAGAGTTACTGGGGTTGGCTGCTGGTTCATATTGGGGCGAGGAAACTGAGCCATAATATTCTCCATGAACTGACTATTTAGCTCAAACTGTTGCATCATCCCAGCCATGTACTCAGGTGGTGGTGGGGCGTTGCCACCACGACCACGACCACCTGGTCTAACCATCCTGCTAATATTTAACAGGGGTAGTTCAGCATTGAGAAATGTGCAAAGACGAGAATCATTCATGATGAAACATGCACAACGAAAGCAGCACGATAGATACTACATAGTAGTCGGCATATCTTACAAAAGAGATCATGCATGGAGTTCGTTACACAGTCTGGTACATAGACTAAGACATCACAGGCGGCACGCAGGCTCGCGGCGAATGCATCTAACACTAACAAGCAAGTCTACATCAGTCCCACGCGGTACTGCGGAGGTAGCTGTAGCCTGAAAGCTGGTAGTGTGGCATCGGGTACACCACGTCGGCAACCTGGGGTCCGCGGGTACTCTGGTGCAGAACCTGACGCTCAAGTGGCAGAAGAGGACCAAGTGCGGGAGAGTAGCCTCCCACCTCTGGCCAACCGACACCCTGGGCATCACGGTCCTGGCTGGGTAGATAGCAGAACGCGATAGCTCCCCAGATCCGACGAAGGGGTGCAACATCGTCAGAGCACGGTAGAGGTGCTGACGAGTGGTGTACAACTCGTGGCGAAGAGCTCGGTTAGCTCGATCCAGCCCATCAGCATGCAGAACCAGGTTCTGATGGTAGAAGGGCTCTCGGGTGACAGTGGAGTAGGCAGCAGTGTAGTAACCCTCCGCACCAACATCGGATGCGATAGCAATGTGCCTGAAGGGGGAGGTATCCAACTCCTGATACTCTCCACGGAGACATGTCAGAGCAGCATAAGCAGCATCGTGGACCGCCATATCGATAGTCACTCCAACACCATGAGCAGTGTGCAGCACGGTAGTGGAGTCATACTCCCGAGAGTAGAGGTGGACGATGGCACGGTACTGCTCCTGGTTGAAGTCCTGATACTCCTCATAGACGGTGTACTCAGGGTGCCAGCGATAACCCAGATAGGTCATCATCTCAACCAACACAGCAGGTGATCCTGAGGCACCAATGGCCGTCGTGTGGCGCACGACCTGCCTCGTGGGTTCCATCTGAAAACAAAGATGTTTTCACAGGAGTCAAATGACAATGTGGATAATGTTCAAGTACTACTCTAAAGAATAACTAGGGCTTATCCAACTTTGGGGTGAATGTCGTAACGGGATCCTAGTGTCAGAGTTGGTAAATTCGTTTAACCCAAGTAGAAGAGAGTTCAGAGTCCCAGAGTAAAGGTCGAGGAGTAAAAGATCCTAGTATCACCCGAAGGCGACGTGGGCCCGTAAGGCACACAGCCAAGTTAGTAAAAGTTTTTGCAATGTCTAGACTCGACTTCGGCCAAGGAGTGTGGAAGGGGAATTCCTACAGGCAGTCGGCTCTGATACCAACTTGTGACGCCCCCGATTCAATCGTACACTAATCATACACACAAACGTGTGCGATCAAGATCAGGGACTCACGGGAAGATATCACAACACAACTCTACAAATAAAAATAAGTCATACAAGCATCATATTACAAGCCAGGGGCCTCGAGGGCTCGAATACAAGAGCTCGATCATAGACGAGTCAGCGGAAGCAACAATATCTGAGTACAGACATAAGTTAAACAAGTTTGCCTTAAGAAGGCTAGCACAAACTGGGATACAGATCGAAAGAGGCGCAGGCCTCCTGCCTGGGATCCTCCTAACTACTCCTGGTCGTCGTCAGCGGGCATCACGTAGTAGTAGGCACCTCCGGTGCAGTAGGAGTCGTCGTCGAAGGTGGCGTCTGGCTCCTGGGCTCCAACATCTGGTTGCGACAACCAGGTAGAAGGGATAGGGGGGAAAAGAGGGAGAAAGCAACCGTGAGTACTCATCCAAAGTACTCGCAAGCAAGGAACTATACTACATATGTATGCATTGGTATCAAATGGAATAAGGGTATCATATGTGGACTGAACTGCAGAAAGCCGGAATAAGGGGGGGATAGCTAGTCCTTTCGAAGACTACGCTTCTGGCAGCCTCCGTCTTGCAGCATGTAGAAGAGAGTAGACTGAAGACCTCCAAGTAGCATCGTATAGCATAATCCTAACCGATGATCCTCCCCTCGTCGCCCTGTGAGAGAGCGACCACCGGTTGTATCTGGCACTTGGAAGGGTGTGTTTTATTAAGTATCTGGTTCTAGTTGTCATAAGGTCAAGGTACAACTCCAAATCGTCCTGTTACCGAAGATCACGGCTATTCGAATAGATTAACTTCCCTGCAGGGGTGCACCACATACCCCAACACGCTCGATCCCATTTGGCCGGACACACTTTCCTGGGTCATGCCCGGCCTCGGAAGATCAACACGTCGCAGCCCCACCTAGACCAACAGAGAGGCCAGCACGCCGGTCTAAACCTAAGCGCCCAGGGGTCTGGGCCCATCGCCCTTAGCACACCTGCACGTTGCGAACGCGGCCGAAAGCAGACCTAGCCTAGTGGCCTTCCAGTCCAATCCGGCGCGCGCCACTCAATCGCTGACGTCACGAAGGCTTCGGCTGATACCACGATGCCGGGATACCCATAACTACTCCCGCGTAGATGGTTAGTGCGTATAGACCAAATGGCCAGACTCAGATCAAATACCCAGATCTCGTTAAGCGTGTTAAGTATCCGCGAACGCCGACCAGGGCCAGGCCCACCTCTCTCCTAGGTGGTCGGAACCTGCCCTGTCGCTCCACCTCAAAGATCCACTCGCGGGTGCTCCTACGAGCCGACCCGTCTTTAATCACCACATGTATCATGTACAAAGTATATAGTATATACCCGTGATCAACTCCCGAGTGATCACGGCCCGATAGTATAGCATGGCAGACGGACAAGGATGTAGGGCCACTGATGATAAACTAGCATCCTATACTAAGCATTAGGATTGCAGGTAAAAGTAACAACAGTAGTAGCAAGGACAGGCTATGCATCAGTATAGGATTAACGGGAAGCAGTAACATGCTACACTACTCTAATGCAAGCAGTATAGAGAAGAGTAGGCGATATCTGGTGATCAGAGGGGGGGCTTGCCTGGTTGCTCTGGCAAGAGAGAGGGGTTGTCAACTCCGTAGTCGTATTGGGTAGCAAGCCGCGTCGGTCTCGGTGTCTAATCGAGAGAAGAGGGGGGAAAACAATAAATATATAAGCAAGCATAAGCATAGTGATGCATGACATGACAAGTAACGACGTTAGAGGTGCCCTAACCGCGGTAGTAGGTGATACCGGTGAAGGGGGATGACATCCGGGAAAGTATCCCCGGTGTTTCGCGTTTTCGGGCAGAGGAGCCGGAGGTGAAATGTTGCAGGTTCACTATGCTAGGGACGCGTGGCGGGCGAACGGCTGCGTATCCGAATTCGTCTCGTCGTTCTGAGCAACTTTCATGTACAAAGTTTTTCCATCTGAGCTACGGTTTATTTTCTATTAATTTTAAAAGATTTAAATCATTTTTAGAATTAACAGAATTAATTTAGTTAGAAAATGCAATTATGACATCAGCATGATGTCAGGGTGATGTCAGCAGTCAGCTAGTCAGTTGACCTAGTCAAACTGACATGTGGGTCCCACTGTCATTGACAGACTAACTAACTACCTAATTAACTACATTAATTAGTTAATTAGATTAACTAACAGAGGTTAATTAGGTTAATTATTTGTCCTAATTAGTTATTTAATTAAGTAATCAATTAATTATTATTATTATTATTTTAAATTCCTTTTTTATCCCCTTTTTTTAACGTTTTGGAGGCGGGGCCCTCCTGTCATTGACCCTAGGGGCCTTTGCGGTGTGCGGGTTACGGGCACAGCCCGAACGGGCGATGGCCCTCGCGGGTGCACCCGATTGGGCGCGGGTGCCGGCGCGCCGGCGTGAAGCCGCGAGAAGCGGCGGACCCGGGCGGCGACCAACGAGGGGGGGCCGCGGCGCCGGCGGCCGGGCGAGCTGCGCCGGTGAGGGAGCGAGGAGCGTCGAGCGGCACCGGAGTGGGCGCGCGGGGAGCGGCGGGGAGGGGCAGCGCGTGCGGGCGCAAAGCAGGGAACGAAACAGAAAAGCACTATCCTCACGACAGGGGACGCCATAGACGCGCGGGGCAGAGGCCACACTACACGGCAACTGAAACGAGGGCGCGAGCCGCGACAGCAGGGCCACCGAGGCCGCGGTCAGAGAACCATGGAGAGAGGGAGGGGGCCGGAGCTCACGGCGGGGCGTAGGGTCTCGGCCGTGGGGTCGAGGTGGTCCGGTGACGACGGCGCCGGCGAGGAGGAAGGCGACGGTGGCGTCGGGGGGGGTCGAGGCGGCGAGGTCCAGGCGGCGGCGCGGGCTCGTGGAGGCCGTTCGGGGGAGGACGAGGACGGCCGCGCGACGGGGAGACGAGCGGCTGCGGCGAGGGACGGCTCCGGCGTCGTTGTCGCGCGGCGAGGGCGCGTTGGGCTCGGCGCGGTCGTGGGTTCGCTTCCCCGATCCAGATCGGGGGAGGGAGCGAGGGGGCGAGCGGGGTGGGGCGAGTGGGGGGGAGTGGGGATCGGGTGGGTTAGGGTTTGGGGGGGAATGGATAAGGGGAGGGGGGGAAGGTCGGTTGGGCCTGCGCCCGAATGGGCCGGCCAACTGGGCCAGTAGGCCGTGGGAGGGGGGTTCCCTCTTTCTTCTTTTTTTTGTTAGTTTCTTTCTTTTATTTATTTTCCTTTTCTGTCTTTATTTATTTTAAAATACTTAGGCAGTTTATAAAATTGTGTTTATTACACCATATTGACCTATGTAAAATATGGCATCTCCCGAACACTTTTGTTTTAAATTTTGAAAAACTTTTATTGTTTGCTTTGATTTTGAAATTTGAAAATTCGAATGGGATTGAATCATCGCGAAGGTTTACAACAGTAAGAGTGGTGACGAAGGCATCATTTTAGCAAAGGTTACTGTACTTGATTATCCGGGCGTACATAGCATGTGCAAGAAAGTAGAGAGGCTTACGGCAAAAACTGGATGCACTTCGTGTACAAAACAGACAATCTCTTTCGAAGTATCACGGTTTCATACGGAAACTGGTATGTTACAAAGGGATTTCAATTTTTTGAAACTTGTTTGAACTCCATAGTTTTTGTGTTCAAATGCACCATTCAAAGCCACATCATCAAATTTTCAACCCATTCTGACTTTCATTTCTTATTTTTCATTCATTTTACTGATTTTTTCACCTATAAGACCCTGAAATTGAAAAGGAACTACAAAATGAACTTCTGAAAAAGGTTGAAAGTTGGCATGTATCGTCATTTCACCCACATAGCATGTTGCAAGAAAGTAGAGAGGCTTATGCAAAAACTGGATGCACATTCGTGTACAAAACGACAATCTCATTCAAAGTATCACGGTTTCATACGGAAAACTCATGTGCTACAAAGGGATTTCAATTTTTTTGAACTTGTTTGAACCATAGTTTCTGTGTTCAAAATGCACCATTCAAAGCCACATCATCAATTTTCAACCCTTTCTGACTTCATTTGTTATTTTTCATACACTTACTAATTTTTTCAGCTATAAGGCCCTGAAATTGAAAAGCACTACAAATGAACTCTGAAAAGGTTGAAAGTTGGCATGGTATCATCATTTAACCCACATAGCATGTGCAAGAAAGTAGAGAGTCTTACAACAAAAACTGGATGCACTTCGTGTACAAAACGGACAATCTCTTTCGAAGTATCAGGGTTTCATACAGAAACTCGTCTGTTACAAAGGGATTTCATTTTTTTGAACTTGTTTGAACTCCATAGTTTTTCTGTGTTCAAAATGCATCATTCAAATCCACATCATCAATTTTCAACCCTTTCTGACTTCATTTGTAATTTTTCATGCATTTACTGATTTTTTTCAGCTATAAGACCCTGAAATTGAAAAGCACTACAAATGAACTCTGAAAAGGTTGAAAGTTTTCATGGTATCATCATTTCACCCACATAGCATGTGCAAGAAAGTAGAGAGGCTTACGGCAAAAACTGGATGCACTTCGTGTACAAAATGGACAATCTCTTTCGAAGTATCAGGGTTTCATACAAAAACTCTTCTGTTACAAAGGGATTTCATTTTTTTGAACTTGTTTGAACTCCATAGTTTTTCGGTGTTCAAAATTCACCATTCAAATCCACATCATCAATTTTCAACCCTTTCTGACTTCATTTTTAATTTTTCATGCATTTATTGATTTTTTTCATCTATAAGACCCTGAAATTGAAAAGCACTACAAATTAACTCTGAAAAGGTTGAAAGTTGGCATGGTATCATCATTTCACCCACATAGCATGTGCAAGAAAGTAGAGAGGCTTACGGCACAAACTGGATGCACTTCGTGTACAAAATGGACAATCTCTTTCGAAATATCAGGGTTTCATGCAGAAACTGTTCTGTTACAAAGGGATTTCATTTTTCTGAACTTGTTTGAACTCCATAGTTTTTCTGTGTTCAAAATGCACCATTCAAATCCACATCATCAATTTTCAACCCTTTCTGACTTCATTTGTTTTTTTCATGCATTTACTGATTTTTTTTCATCTATAATACCCTGAAATTGAAAAGCACTACAAATGAACTCTGAAAAGGTTGAAAGTTGGCATGGTATCATCATCTCACCCACATAGCATGTGCAAGAAAGTAGAGAGGCTTACGGCAAAAACTGGATGCACTTCGTGTACAGAACGGACAATCTCTTTCGAAGTATCACGGTTTCATACGGAAACTCGTCTGTTACAAAGGGATTTCATTTTTTGAACTTATTTGAACTCCATAGTTTTTCTATGTTCAAAATTCACCATTCAAAGCCACATCATCAATTTTCAACCCTTTCTGACTTCATTTGTTATTTTACATGCATTTACTGATTTTTTTCACCTATAAGACCCTGAAATTGAAAAGCACTACAAATGAACTCTGAAAAGGTTGAAAGTTGTCATGGTATCATCATTTCACCCACATAGCATGTGCAAGAAAGTAGAGAGGCTTACAGAAAAAACTAGATGCACTTCGTGTACAAAATGGACAATCTCTTTCGAAGTATCACGGTTTCATACGGAAACTGGTATGTTACAAAGGGATTTCATTTTTTGAACTTGTTTGAACTCCATAGTTTTTCTCTGTTCAAAATGCACCATTCAAAGCCACATCATCAATTTTCAACCATTTCTGACTTTATTTATTATTTTTCATGCATTTACTGATTTTTTTCATCTATAAGACCCTAAAATTGAAAAGCACTACAAATGAACTCTGAAAAGGTTGAAAGTTGTCATGGTATCATCATTTCACCCACATAGCATGTGCAAGAAAGTAGAGAGGCTTACGGAAAAAACTGGATGCACTTCGTGTACAAAATGGACAATCTCTTTCGAAGTATCAGGGTTTCATACAGAAACTGTTCTGTTACAAAGGGATTTCATTTTTTGAACTTGTTTGAACTCCATAGTTTTTCTGTGTTCAAAATGCACCATTCAAATCCACATCATCAATTTTCAACCTTTTCTGACTTCTTTTTTTATTTTTCATGCATTTATTGATTTTTTTCATCTATAAGACCCTGAAATTGAAAAGCACTACAAATGAACTCTGAAAAGGTTGAAAGTTGGCATGGTATCATCATTTCACCCACATAGCATGTGCAAGAAAGTAGAGAGGCTTACGGCAAAAACTGGATGCACTTCATGTACAAAACGGACAATCTCTTTCGAAGTATCAGGGTTTCATAGGGAAACTGGTATGTTACAAAGCGATTTCATTTTTTTGAACTTGTTTGAACTCCATAGTTTTTTTGGGTTCAAAATGCGTCATTCAAAGCCACATCATCAATTTTCAACCCTTTCTGACTTCATTTGTTATTTTCCATGCATTTACTATTTTTTTCAGCTATAAGACCCTGAAATTGAAAAGCACTACAAATGAACTCTGAAAAGGTTGAAAGTTGTCATGGTATCATCATTTCACCCACATAGCATGTGCAAGTAGAGAGGCTTACGGCAAAAACTGGATGCACTTCGTGTACAAAACGGACAATCTCTTTCGAAGTATTAGGGTGTAATTCGGAAACTCGTCTGTTACAAAGGGATTTCATTTTTTGAACTTGTTTGAACTCCATAGTTTTTCTGTGTTCAAAATGCACCATTCAAATCCACATAATCAATTTTCAACCCTTTCTGACTTCATTTGTTATTTTTCATGCATTTAGTGATTTTTTCATCTATAAGACCCTGAAATTGAAAACCACTACAAATGAACTCTGAAAAGGTTGAAAGTTGGCATGGTATCATCATTTCACCCACATAGCATGTGCAAGAAAGTAGAGAGGCTTACGACAAAAACTGGATGCACTTCGTGTACAAAACGGGCAATCTCTTTCGAAGTATCAGGGTTTCATACGGAAACTCGTCTGTTACAAAGGGATTTCATTTTTTTGAACTTGTTTGAACTTCATAGTTTTTCTATGTTCAAAATGCACCATTCAAAGCCACATCATCAAATTTCAACCCTTTCTGACTTCATTTGTTATTTTTCATGCATTTACTGATTTGCTTCAGCTATAAGACCGTGAAATTGAAAAGCATTACAAATGAACTCTGAAAAGGTTGAAAGTTGGCATGGTATCATCATTTCACCCACATAGCATGTGCAAGAAATTAGAGAGGCTTACGGCAAAACCTGGATGCACTTCGTGTACAAAACGGACAATCTCTTTTGAAGTATCAGGGTTCCATATGGAAACTCGTTTGTTACAAAGGGATTTCATTTTTTTTGAACTTGTTTGAACTCCATAGTTTTGTTGGGGAACGTTGCAGAAAACAAAAATTTTCCTACGGCTTCACCAAGACCCATCTATGAGTTCATCTAGCAACGAGCAATCAGATGCATCTACATACCTTTGTAGATCGCATGCGGAAGCGTTCAAAGAACGGGGATGATGTTGTCGAACACGACGTGATCCAAATCACCGAAGATCCTAGTGCCGAACGGACGGCACCTCCGTGTTCAACACACGTACGGTTAGCGTAACGTCTCCTTCTTCTTGATCCAGCAAGGGGGAGGGAGAGGTTGAGGAAGATGGCTCCAGCAACAGAACGACGGCGTGGTGATGGTGGAGCTGCAGTACTCCGTCAGGGCTTCGCCAAGCACTATGGAGGAGGAGGAGGTGTTGGAGAGGGAGAAGGAGGCAACCAAAGGCATGTCTCAAAAGCCCTCCTTCCCCCACTATATATGGGAGGGCCAAGGGGGGGCGCCGGCCTAGGAGATCCAATCTCCTAGGGGGCGGCGGCCAAGGGAGGTTTCCCTCCCCCCCAAGGCACCTAGGAGGTGCCTTCCACAAGTGGGACTCTTCCCCTTTGGAAACCCTAGGCGCATGGGCCTATTGGGGCTGGTGCCCTTGGCCCATGTAGGCCAAGGCGCACCCCCTACAGCCCATGTGGCCCCCCGGGGCAGGTGGCCCCACCCGGTGGGCCCCCGGGACCCTTCCGGTGGTCCTGGTACAATACCGATGACCCCGAAACTTGTCCCGATGGCCGAAACAGCACTTCCTATATATAATTCTTTACCTCAGGACCATTTAGGAACTCCTCGTCACGTCCGGGATCTCATTCAGGACTCCAAACAACATTTGGGTTACTGCATATACATATCCCTACAACCCTAGCGTCACCGAACCTTAAGTGTGTAGACCCTACGGGTTCGGGAGACAGGCAGACATGACCGAGACGACTCTCCGGTCAATAACCAACAGGGGGATCTGGATACCCATGTTGGCTCCCACATGCTCCATGATGATCTCAACGGATGAACCACGATGTCGAGGATTCAATCAACCCCGTATGCAATTCCCTTTGTCAATCGATATGTTACTTGCCCGAGATTCGATCGTCGGTATCCCAATACCTCGTTCAATCTCGTTACCGGCAAGTCACTTTACTCGTACCGTAATGCATGATCCTGTGACCAGACACTTGGTCACTTTGAGCTCATAATGATGATGCATTACCGAGTGGGCCCAGTGATACCTCTCCGTTATACGGAGTGACAAATCCCAGTCTTGATCCGTGTCAACCCAACAGACACTTTCGGAGATACCTGTAGTGCACCTTTATAGTCACCCAGTTACGTTGTGACGTTTGGTACACCCAAAGCACTCCTACGGTATCCGGGAGTTACACGATCTCATGGTCAAAGGAAAAGATACTTGACATTGGAAAAGCTCTAGCAAACGAACTACACGATCTTGTGCTATGCTTAGAATTGGGTCTTGTCCATCACATCATTCTCCTAATGATGTGATCCCGTTATCAATGACATCCAATGTCCATAGCCAGGAAACCATGACTATCTGTTGATCAACGAGCTAGTCGACTAGAGGCTTACTAGGGACATATTATGGTCTATGTATTCACACGTGTATTACGATTTCCGGATAATACAGTTATAGCATGAATAAATACAATTATCATGAACAAAGAAATATAATAATAATACTTTTATTATTGCCTCTAGGGCATATTTCCAACAGTCTCCCACTTGCACTAGAGTCAATAATCTAGTTACGTTGTGATGAATCGAACACCCATAGAGTTCTGGTGTTGATCATGTTTTGCCCGCGAGAGAGGTTTAGTCAACGGATCTGCGACATTCAGATCCGTGTGCACTTTGCAAATTTCTATGTCTCCATCTTGAACATTTTCACGAATGGAGTTGAAGCGACGCTTGATGTGCCTGGTCTTCTTGTGAAACCTGGGCTCCTTTGCGAGTGCAATAGCTCCAGTGTTGTCACAGAAGAGTTTGATCGGCCCCGACGCATTGGGTATGACTCCTAGGTCGGTGATAAACTCCTTCACCCAAATTGCTTCATGCGCTGCCTCCAAGGCTGCCATATACTCTGCTTCACATGTAGATCCCGCCACGACGCTCTGCTTGCAGCTGCACCAGCTCACTGCTCCACCATTCAACATATACACGTATCCGGTTTGTGACTTAGAGTCATCCAGATCTGTGTCGAAGCTAGCATCGACGTAACCCTTTACGACGAGCTCTTTGTCACCTCCATAAACGAGAAACATGTCCTTTGTCCTTTTCAGGTACTTCAGGATATTCTTGACCGCTGTCTAGTGTTCCTTGCCGGGATTACTTTGGTACCTACCTACCAAACTTACGGCAAGGTTTACATCAGGTCTGGTACACAGCATGGCATACATAATAGATCCTATGGCTGAAGCATAGGGGATGACACTCATCTCTTCTTTATCTTTTGCCGTGGTTGGGCATTGAGCCGAGCTCAATCTCACACCTTGCAAAACAGGCAAGAACCCTTTCTTGGACTGATCCATTTTGAACTTCTTCAAAATCTTATCAAGGTATGTGCTTTGTGAAAGACCTATGAGGCGTCTCGATCTATCCCTATAGATCTTGATGCCTAGTATATAAGCAGCTTCTCCAAGGTCCTTCATTGAAAAACTCTTATTCAAGTAGGCCTTAATGTTGTCCAAAAGTTCTATATCATTTCCCATCAAAAGTATGTCATCTATATATAATATGAGAAATGCTACGGAGCTCCCACTCACTTTCTTGTAAACGCAGGCTTCTCCATAAGTCTGCATAAACCCAAACGCTTTGATCATCTCATCAAAGCGAATGTTCCAACTCCGAGATGCTTGCACCAGCCCATAAATGGATCGCTGGAGCTTGCGTACCTTGTTAGCATTCTTAGGGTCGACAAAACCTTCCGGCTGCATCATATACAGTTCTTCCTTAAGATAACCGTTAAGGAATGTCGTTTTGACGTCCATTTGCCATATCTCATAATCATAGTATGCGGCAATTGCTAACATGATTCGGACGGACTTCAGCTTCGCTACGGGAGAGAACGTCTCATCGTAGTCAACCCCTTGAACTTGCCGATAACCCTTAGCGACAAGTCAAGCTTTATAGATGGTAACATTACCATCCGCGTCTGTCTTCTTTTTAAAGATCCATTTGTTTTCTATCGCTCGCCGATCATCGGGCAAGTCTGTCAAAGTCCACACTTTGTTTTCATACATGGATCCTATCTCGGATTTCATGGCTTCAAGCCATTTGTTGGAATCTGGGCCCGCCATCGCTTCTTCATAGTTCGAAGGTTCATCGTTGTCCAACAACATGATTTCCAGGACAGGGTTGCCGTACCATTCTGGTGCGGAACGTGTCCTTGTGGACCTACGAAGTTCAGTAGTAACTTGATCTGAAGTTTCATGATCATCATCATTAACCTCCTCTCTAACCGGTGGAGGCACCACAGAAACATTTTCTTGAGCTGCGCTTCTCTCCGGTTCAGGAGGTAATACTTCATCAAGTTCCACTTTCCTCCCACTTACTTCTTTCGAGAGAAACTCTTTCTCCAGAAAGAGTCCGTTCTTGGCAACAAAGATCTTGCCTTCGGATCTTAGGTAGAAGGTATACCCAATGGTTTCCTTAGGGTATCCTATGAAGACGCATTTTTCCGACTTGGGTTCGAGCTTCTCAGGTTGAAGTTTCTTGACATAAGCATCGCATCCCCAAACTTTTAGAAATGACAGCTTAGGTTTCTTGCCAAACCATAATTCATACGGTGTCGTCTCAACGGATTTCGATGGAGCCCTATTTAAAGTGAATGCGGCAGTCTCTAAAGCATAGCCCCAAAAAGATAGTGGTAAATCGGTAAGAGACATCATAGATCGCACCATATCTAATAGAGTGCGATTACGACGTTCGGACACACCATTACGCTGAGGTGTTCCAGGCGGCGTGAGTTGTGAAACTATTCCACATTTTCTTAAGTGTGTGCCAAATTCGTGACTCAAGTATTCTCCTCCATGATCTGATCGTAGAAACTTGATTTTCCTGTCACGTTGATTCTCAACCTCACTCTGAAATTCCTTGAACTTTTCAAAGGTTTCAGATTTGTGTTTCATTAAGTAGATATACCCATATCTACTCAAGTCATCAGTAAGGGTGAGAACATAACGATAGCCACCGCGAGCCTCAACACTCATTGGACCGCACACATCAGTATGTATGATTTCCAATAAGTTGGTTGCTCGCTCCATTGTTCCTGAGAACGGAGTCTTGGTCATTTTTACCCATGAGGCATGGTTTGCACGTGTCAAATGATTCATAATCAAGAGACTCTAAAAGTCCATCTGCATGGAGCTTCTTCATGCGTTTGACACCTATGTGACCAAGGCGGCAGTGCCACAAGTATGTGGGACTATCGTTATCAACTTTACATCTTTTGGTATTCACACTATGAATATGTGTAATATTACGTTCGAGATTCATTAAGAATAAACCATTGACCATCGGAGCATGACCATAAAACATATCTCTCATATAAATAGAACAACAATTATTCTCGGATTTAAATGAGTAGCCATCTCGTATTAAACGAGATCCTGATACAATGTTCATGCTTAAACTTGGCACTAAATAACAATTATTGAGGTTTATAACTAATCCCGTAGGTAAATGTAGAGGTAGCGTGCCGACGGCGATCACATCAACCTTGGAACCATTCCCGACACGCATCGTCACCTCGTCCTTCGCCAGTCTCCGTTTATTCCGCAGCTCCTGCTGTGAGTTACAAATATGAGCAACGGCACCGGTACCAAATACCCAGGAGTTACTACGAGTAGTGGTAAGGTACACATCAATTACATGTATATCAAATATACCTTTGGTGTTGCCGGCCTTCTTGTCCGCTAAGTATTTGGGGCAGTTCCGCTTCCAGTGACCCTTCCCTTTGCAATAAAAGCACTCAGTCTCGGGCTTGGGTCCATTCTTTGGCTTCTTCCCAGCAGCTTGCTTGCTGGGCGCGGCAACTTCCTTGCCGTCCTTCTTGAAGTTCTTTTTACCCTTTCCCTTCTTGAACTTAGTGGTTTTATTCACCATCAACACTTCATGTTCCTTCTTGACTTCTACCTCTGCTGATTTCAGCATAGCAAATACTTCAGGAATGGTCTTTTCCATCCCCTGCATATTGAAGTTCATCACAAAGCTCTTGTAGCTTGGTGGAAGCGACTGGAGGATTCTGTCAATGACCGCATCATCCGGGAGATTAACTCCCAGCTAAGTCAAGCGGTTATGTAACCCAGACATAGTGAGTATGTGTTCACTGACAGAACTATTTTCCTCCATCTTACAGCTGAAGAATTTGTCGGAGACTTCATATCTCTCGATCCGGGCATGAGCTTGAAAAACCATTTTCAGCTCTTCGAACATCTCATATGCTCCATGTCTCTCAAAACGCTTTTGGAGCCCCGGCTCTAAGTTGTAAAGCATGCCGCACTGAACGAGGGAGTAGTCATCAGCACTTGTCTGCCAAGCTTTCATAACGTCTTGGTTCTGTGGGACGGGTGGATCACCTAGCGGTGCTTGTAGGACATATTCTTTCTTGGCAGCTATGAGGATGATCCTCAGGTTCCGGACCCAGTCCGTATAGTTGCTGCCATCGTCTTTCAGCTTGGTTTTCTCTAGGAACGCGTTGAAGTTGAGGACTACATTGGCCATTTGATCTACAAGACATATTTGCAAAGGATTTAGACTAAGTTCATGATAATTAAGTTCATCTAATCAAATTATTAATGAACTCCCACTCAGATTAGACATCCCTCTAGTCATCTAAGTGTTACACGATCTGAGTCGACTAGGCCGTGTCCGATCATCACGTGAGATGGACTAGTCATCGTCGGTGAACATCTTCATGTTGATCGTATCTTCCATACGACTCGTGTTCGACCTTTCGGTCTCTGTGTTCCGAGGCCATGTCTGTACATGCTAGGCTCGTCAAGTTAACCCTAAGTGTTTTGCATGTGTAAAACTGTCTTACACCCGTTGTATGTGAACTTAAGGATCTATCACACCCGATCATCATGTGGTGCTTCGAAATGACGAACTTTAGCAACGGTGCACAGTTAGGGGAGAACACTTCTTGAAATTGTTGTAAGGGATCATCTTATTTACTACCGTCGTTCTAAGTAAACAAGATGCAAAACATGATAAACATCACATGCAATCAAATAATAATAGTGACATGATATGGCCAATATCACATAGCTCCTTTGATCTCCATCTTGGGGCTCCATGATCATCTTGTCACCGGCTTGACACCATGATCTCCATCATCATGATCCCCATCATCGTGTCTCCATGAAGTTGCTCGCCAACTATTACTTCTACTACTATGGCTAACGCGTTTAGCAATAAAGTAAAGTAATTTACATGGCGTTTCTCAATGACACGCAGGTCATACAAAAAATAAAGACAACTCCTATGGCTCCTGCCGGTTGTCATACTCATCGACATGCAAGTCGTGATTCCTATTACAATAGCATGAACACCTCATACATCACATATATGTCATTCATCATTCATCACAACTTTGGCCATATCATATCACAAAGCACTTGCTGCAAAAACAAGTTAGACGTCCTCTAATTGTTGTTGCAAGTTTTACGTGGCTACAAAAGGGTTCTAGCAAGAACGTTTTCTTACCTACGTGAAAGCCACAACGTGATTTGTCAACTTCTATTTACCCTTCATAAGGACCCTTTTCATCGAATCTGCTCCAACTAAAGTGGGAGAGACAGACACCCGCCAGCCACCTTATGCAACTAGTGCATGTTAGTCGGTGGAACCGGTCTCACGTAAGCATACGTGTAAGGTTGGTCCGGGCCACTTCATCCCACAATACCGTTGAAGCAAGATAAGACTAGTAGCGGCAAGAAAGTTGACAACATCTACGCCCACAACAAATTATGTTCTACTCGCGCAAGAAGAACTACGCATAGACCTAGCTCATGATGCCACTGTCTGTTGGGGAACGTTGTAGAAAACAAAAATTTTCCTACGGTTTCACCAAGATCCATCTATGAGTTCATCTAGCAACGAGTATTCAGATTGCATCTACATACCTTTGTAGATCGTGAGCGGAAACGTTCACTAGAACGTGGATGATGGAGTCGTACTCGCCGTGATCCAAATCACCGGAGATCCTAGCGCCGAACGGACGGCACCTCCGCGTTCAACACACGTACGGTAGCGTAACGTCTCCTTCTTCTTGATCCAGCAAGGGGGAGGAGAGGTTGAGGAAGATGGCTCCAGCAACAGCACGACGGCGTGGTGATGGTGGAGCTGCAGTACTCCGTCAGGGCTTCGCCAAGCACTATGGAGGAGGAGGAGGTTGGAGAGGGAGAAGGAGGCAACCAAAGGCGTGTTGAAAAGCCCTCCTTCCCCCACTATATATAGGAGGGCCAAGGGGGGGCGGCCGGCCCTAGGAGATCCAATCTCCTAGGGGGGGCGGCGGCCAAGGGAGGTTTCCCTCCCCCCCAAGGCACCTAGGAGGTGCCTTCCACTGGGACTCTTCCCCCTTTGGAAACCCTAGGCGCATGGGCCTCTTGGGGCTGGTTCCCTTGGCCCATGTAGGCCAAGGCGCACCCCCTACAGCCCATGTGGCCCCCCGGGACAGGTGGCCCCACCCGGTGGACCCCCGGGACCCTTCCGGTGGTCCCGGTACAATACCGAGACCCCGAAACTTGTCCCGATGGCCGAAACAGCACTTCCTATATATAATTCTTTACCTCCGGACCATTCCGGAACTCCTCGTGACGTCCGGGATCTCATCCGGGACTCCGAACAACATTCGGGTTACTGCATATACATATCCCTACAACCCTAGCGTCACCGAACCTTAAGTGTGTAGACCCTACGGGTTCGGGAGACAGGCAGACATGACCGAGACGACTCTCCGGTCAATAACCAACAGCGGGATCTGGATACCCATGTTGGCTCCCACATGCTCCACGATGATCTCATCGGATGAACCACGATGTCGAGGATTCAATCAACCCGTATGCAATTCCCTTTGTCAATCGATATGTTACTTGCCCGAGATTCGATCGTCGGTATCCCAATACCTCGTTCAATCTCGTTACCGGCAAGTCACTTTACTCGTACCGTAATGCATGATCCCGTGACCAGACACTTGGTCACTTTGAGCTCATAATGATGATGCATTACCGAGTGGGCCCAGTGATACCTCTCCGTTATACGGAGTGACAAATCCCAGTCTTGATCCGTGTCAACCCAACAGACACTTTCGAAGATACCTGTAGTGCACCTTTATAGTCACCCAGTTACGTTGTGACGTTTGGTACACCCAAAGCACTCCTACGGTATCCGGGAGTTACACGATCTCATGGTCAAAGGAAAAGATACTTGACATTGGAAAAGCTCTAGCAAACGAACTACACGACAATCTTGTGCTATGCTTAGAATTGGGTCTTGTCCATCACATCATTCTCCTAATGATGTGATCCCGTTATCAATGACATCCAATGTCCATAGCCAGGAAACCATGACTATCTGTTGATCAACGAGCTAGTCGACTAGAGGCTTACTAGGGACATATTATGGTCTATGTATTCACATGTGTATTACGATTTCCGGATAATACAGTTATAGCATGAATAAAGACAATTATCATGAACAAAGAAATATAATAATAATACTTTTATTATTGCCTCTAGGGCATATTTCCAACAAGTTTTTCTGTGTTCTAAATGCACCATTCAAAGCCACATCTCAATTTTCAACCCTTTCTGACTTCATTTGTTATTTTTCATGCATTTACTGATTTTTTCCAGCTATAAGACCCTGAAATTGAAAAGCACTACAAATGAACTCTGAAAAGGTTGAAAGTTGGCATGGTATCATCATTTCACACATATAGCATGTGCAAGAATGTAGAGAGGGTTATGGCAAAAACTGGATGCACTTCGTGTACAAAACGGACAATCTCTTTCGAAGTATGAGGGTTTCATACGGAAACTCGTCTGTTACAAAGGGATTTCATTTTTTTTAACTTGTTTGAACTCCATAGTTTTTCTTTGTTCAAAATGCACCATTCAAAGCCACATCATCAATTTAGTACATATATCTCCCATGAATAGATAAGTGACCAAATTAATAGAAGTTCATCATCACATTAAAAACAAAGTGCATACATAGTTCTCATTGAACAACATATAGCTCTCCAGAGCATCTAGTTAAACCATACATTGAAACTATATAAAACCTTCCAATGCAACAACAAATGCAATCATAATCACAACCAAGGTAAAAATTGGTCCAACGACATAATGATACCAAGCCTCGGTATGAATGGCATATTTTCTAATCTTTCTAATCTTCAACCGCATTGCATCCATCTTGATCTTGTGATCATCGACGACATCCGCAACATGCAACTCCAATATCATCTTCTCCTCCTCAATTTTTTTATTTTTTCCTTCAAGTAATTGTTTTCTTCTTCAACTAAATTTAACCTCTCGACAATAGGGTTGGTTGGAATTTCTGGTTCAACTACCTCCTACATAAATAAAATCTATGTCAACTTGATGGGCATAATTGTCATAAACAATAAATGAACCAAATAGTTATAAAAGATAATATATACCACATTCGAATCATAGCCAGGACGAGGGCTGACGGGGGCGGATACCAAAACCATCGCACTATATAATAACAAGCAATAATAAAAGTAAGAAAATTAGACAAGTATCTATCTAAAGTAATAATTTTTTTTCTTTCAGAAGAAGATAAGAACAAGAGGCTCACCACGGTGGTGCAGGCAAGGAGATCGGCGCGGGCGATCGACGGCGGTGAAGACGGGGACGGGACATGACAAACCGCTAAACCTAGACAAATCTCGGGGAAAATGGAGCTTGGAGATCGAGCTTCGAGAGGAGAAAGCTTAACTAGCGTGGCTCGGGCATTTCATCGAACACCTCATGTGCATAGGAGGTGAGCTAGAGCACCCAAATGCCCTCTCCTCACCGGCCAGAAAAAACAGAGCACTGTGGAGTGCTCTGCTACGGCGACGGGGTATATATAGGCAACTCATTTGTCCCGGTTCGTGGCTGAAACCGGGACTAAAGCCCAGCCTTCTGTCCCGGTTCGAGCCAAGAACCGGGACCAACGTTTGTGGGCCAGGAGCGAGGCCCATTGGTCCCGGTTCGTGCCAAGAACCGGGACAAATGGGCCCAGACGAACCGGGACCAATGCCCACGAGGCCCCGGCCAACCCCCTGGGCTCACAAACCAGGACTAATGGGTTGGCCAGGCCCGAACGAAAGCCTCCTTTTCTACTAGTGTCAGGGGCCTTTTGGATGCTATTCGCCCTAGTACAAATAACAAAACCACATTAGTAAAACCTTAAGACATGCATATTTTTTAACGGTTGTTATAATACCTCTTTCTTTTGGTTTACGATATGTTGTGACCACAACATTTGGTTAGAGCAACACTTGCCACAGACTCCATGCTGCCTATTTGTGGAAATGCAATGGCTAAACATTACATGCATCATGAATTGGTAAGATGACTAACTTACTAACAAGTGGCACAGGGTAGTATTGTTACTTCGTGTGCATTAGTAGAATGTGGATCAGAACAAGAAAAAAGATATTGGGAATATAGTGTAATTGGGCATATTTTAGGCACAAGAACAACTAATAATGCTTTTAGCATGTTCAATTGGACATCATAAGTGCACTTCCCATTGTAATACCAATGGAGTGAATAAAAAGAATAAACGACTAATATAATGTACTCCAGTCATGTATGCCAACTCCCAGGTCATCATTTTTCACATACCAAATCTAACCTTCATGCAAAAAAATATATATCTCATTTTAGAGTTTGCAAAGAGATAAAAAAATGTTTTACCAACTAAAGATATGAATAGAGATCACATCTCTTTGACTATTTCACACTCTAATGGCTACAATTGGAAAATATGATAAAAGGGAAGAACCATAATACACATACAATTAACAGAGCATACCCTGGATCCTGGAGCTGTAGAAGATGGCCAGATCCTTTGTGTTGTGGCGTCAATGTCCCTCGGAACTATAGTGTTATCGTGCTGCATTCACGTGCTCGCTGGCAGCAATGGAAGCTCCACTCGGGATGACCTTTTCAAAGAATAGGAGAGAGAGAGAGAGAGAAGGTCGGGCAGCCTAGGGGAGCGGGGGAGAGAGGCAGCGAGGGGAATTGCTAACCCTAGCTCGCGATCTAAATTGCCCTGGCACGTTCAGGCAGGAGACGAAGACGAGAGGGCAAGGAAAGAAACAATGTCAGGACTGTTTGCGCAAATGGATGATTTCTGACGACCAATATGTAAATTGTACCAGCAATCAATCTGTATATAGAATTTGGTCCCCCTAAATGCCCATCTGGCGGCTCATATTTCATTGGTGCATCCATAACATTAGATGGCTCAGAATGCAGTTATGGCATGGCCAACGGACTGCCCCAAACCTGCCGCCCCATTGTCCACTTAGGCTCGGATGCCATGCTCGACAAAGAGTGTGGTCGCCCTGCAAGTCCATGAGACAAACCGAAGAGAGAGAAAGGAGAGAGGAAAAGCAGAGGGAAAGGAAATGAGAGATAGGTACATCCTCTATTTGATGACCTCAGCATATTGGCTCCACAATGATGGCCTCATGCCTTAGCGTTGGATGAGAGAAAATTAACCAGTAGCCTCACGTCCTTGAATTTAGTTGGATGGGCCAAGGCAGCACTAGCCGTGGTCCCCATTGTACATGCCCTTATGCGCTCAATGAGCTAGCTTGACCTCTTTTTCTTCCTCTAATTTTTTAGCCAATGTACTCCGTCCCTTCACCCTGCCATGTAGGGACCATGCCCACCCTCTCCTTCGGACCTCCAAACTTTTTCAAACGGATCCTTCTCCCGGAAGCCTCGAATCCACACTCCAGACCAGTCTCACCACACTCCAGTCCACGGGAGAAGGGCGACGCGCCGGCGGCGGCGGAGTCGCGGAGAGGGTGCGGGCGATCGCCGTGGAGGGGAATGGCGGGGAAGGGGGTGAGGTGGCTCCACCACTACTCCTCGGTGCACAGCATCCTGATCGTCGGCGACGGCGACTTCTCCTTCTCGCTGTCCCTCGCCGCTGCGTTTGGCTCCGGCTACAACCTTGTCGCGACATCCCTCGATTCCTTCGGTTGGATTCTTCCCACTCCCTCTTGCCGCGGGACTAAAAGTTGCAGTTTAGCACTGCAGATTCGGTGCAGAGTACCCTGATGTAGTGGCTGGAACCCTAGATGGGCTCTAGGATTCTAGGAATGCCGCGTGTTTATTTGTGGATTCTAGGAGGTTCTTTTGAAAAGGGTTGTTAGAGTATTTGATGTCTTCTGTTACTTAAGGAATGCTTCACTGCGCATTTCAATGGTTAGTTGTGGTCCTTGCAAAATTAGTAACTTAGTGCATGGCCTGGTTAGTTGGTTCAGTTTTAGTATTAGTATATACACCAGAACATAATTGATTGTGCCACGGATCTGTGTGACCTCGTTGAAATTAATTATGAAGTAAAATGACACAAGTGCTATGATAAATTGATTCTCATGGACAGACACGCGCAGTGAGCAAACACTGCTTTTTTGTTGTAATTTTTCTTCCTTTGCATAATTGGATTATTGGAACGGAGCATTTGCAGTTGGATAACTTCCATGTGTTCATATGAGCACTGTTACACTGTTGAACGAGCCTAGGTTTTGTTAATGAGTTTTATCTATTGACATCGATCCTTTGTTCTTGGGTCAACGGTTCAGAGTAACCTGTTGTCCAATATACCATATAATAAAAATGTGGCAAATAAACTCTATCCCTGGTTACTCAGCCACTAAAAGCAATTGTTTTGGACCCCAAGAAATATTTCTGGAAACATGAATTGGGAATAAACCAGTAAGAACATTAGCATCAGCAAAACATTATCAGGCTATTCCACAAAAATATCCTGATTTAATTTCATGTAAGCGCCACTTCTTTGATCTGTTATACTGAACCTGTTATCTTTCAATAGTTGTTCAGTTCTTATTTGCATCATTCGTAATTACTCCCTGAGTTACCAATAAGCAGTGTATGTTATGCCCTGTATGCATCAACCTGCCCTTGCTTACCTGAGTTACCAATAAGTTCAGAGGGGTAATGTCGTTTGTGATTCTCTGATCATTTTTTATACTATTAATCTATTTTATCGAAATTTCGTGTTGACAATTCTGTTGGGCAGAGGCTCTGATTGGGAAATATAGCGAAGCAGAAGCAAATGTAAGAGAATTGAAGAGAATGGGGCCCAAAGTTTTGCATGGTATCAATGCAAAAAGCATGCAGCGCCACTCTTATCTGGTGATGAGACGGTTTCATCGGATTGTCTTTAACTTTCCTCATGCTGGGTTCGTAGGAAAGGAGTACGAGCTGCATATGGTCAAGTATGTGTATTCCCTTTCTATGTTTAGATTTATGCATCGTTGTTAATATTTGGTCAATCGTTGGATAACTTAAATTGAAGTTATTTTTCATGCGGACTTATTGCATCGCCTATTTCTTAATGATTTTAGTCAGTATCCCCCGTAACACATATCTCTTTAGGAGTTATCCTCCTGTGTGACTTGTTAGAAAACTTGTTTGCCGGTGGAAGTGGTACTGGAAAGATTCTATAAATGCTGTTTCCTTTTCTGCTTTGATTTTAGTCAGTACCCACAGTTTGTAAACTGGAGTCTGAGCTCTCCTATGTCATGTCACAGTTTGATGTTTTTAAAGCATGTAGCTCTTTATGCTTCCATATGAACTAAATCATTTGGTTAAGTAGTATGTTCTCCATGTAAATGCAAAGGTTGTGTCTCTCTGTATCTACTACCCCTATAAAAGCACGAGAGGCGGAGATCCATCAAATCTTCACCGTATGCACCCTTCGATTCAACGTCTTAGATTCTTTTCATGTTTAGCACCAAGCCACTAAACACATCTTAGCGCTAAACACTCAAAAAAACGCTAAACACATCGCCACACCACACGTCCGTTCCCACGACCCTCGCCACGCCGCTCCGCGCCTCCCCAACCGCCCCGCCTCTGCCGCCTCCACGCCGCTCGCGCAGCCTCGCCCCCGCGCCTCCCCAACCGCCCCGCCTCCGCCGCAGGTCGCCACCAGAGCCGCCCCGCCCCACGCCCTTCGCCGAGCCGCCGGAGCTCGCGCCGAAGCCGCCCGTAGCTGGAGCCGCCGCAGGTCGCGTTAGAGCCGCCGCGGGTCGCCAGCAGCAGTCGTCACGGCCGCCACCAAGGAACAGCGCCCTCCTCCACAAAACTGCGGGCGTGCGCTGCCGCCGGGGCTCCGCGACGACGACGGCGACGAACAAGGTCCGCCAGGGAGGCGAGGCCCTGCTGGCCGCCAAGCCGCCACCACCAGGGCAACGGGCCGCCGAGGAGCTCAGCCGGGCGGCCGCCACCCAGGGGACAATCCAGACGCGTGCCGTCGGGAGACATGGCCCGCTCGCCCGTCGCTCTGCGGCGAGAGGACAAGTTCGACGGTGAGGCAGGGTAGAGGAACTAAGACAACGAGGAGGAGGAGGAGGAGGAGGGGGAGGGGAGGTTTGCTGGGGGGGACACGGTCCGGTGACGCCATGCCCAAGCTAACCGATGGCTTCGACCTCGGCAACCAGGGTCGGTGCATCACTGCCGCCTCCAAGCGCATCGTCACCATCGTCGGGTGCTCCACACATTCAGTTTTCTCCTAGCTAGCAGTTCATACTTGAAATGCATTATACAAATTCATCTTGCAAATTTGTGCAGAATGATGACGCGAACAATTGTCCATTGGGGTGCATAATCAGAGAGTGTTCAGCAGCAGGCAAGATCACGAGTGGTTGCTTCTCTGCCCGGTCGACATGTAAATATGTAATTAACCACACTACAAATTACTTGCAAACTTGCAGTGTTCATAAGTGATTCCCCTCTTCTTTGATTACTTCTTTCAGGCCTGTGTAGGTGCTCAAGAGCACAAATTTCAGCAGTTGGATCGCTGTATGTCACTGACTACATATATTTCCAATCCCAACAAGCACTTCATTCATTTGTAGTTCAAGCATGATTTCAATTGATGCTAGAAATATTCATTTTGAATAAAATAAATGACGTGTGTTTCCATTCGATTGTAGGTTGATGATGACCAGATAAGGCAGATCATTCCATCGATTCTCCGCGCCTGCCCCTCCATACACGACCCCCGCGCCTCCCAGGCCTATCCCCTTCCCTGCAGATTCTGCAGCCTTCGACCCCATGGACGCCACACATCCGTTGCAAGCAATCTTCTACTTCCCCGTCGGCGGCCTGCCTCACAGTCTCTTCGAACTTCCTTCCCCGTCTGCGGCCTACCTCACAATCTCTTCGACACTTCCCTCCCGCCTACCTCACAATCTCTTCAACACTAACCTCCCTGTCCTCCTGCATCCCTGGCTTGGCCCACTCCTTGCATTGCCACCGACGACCCCGCGGACGCAGCACATGCCGTTGTTGATAATCAGGCTTCACAATAAGGAGAATAGGGTATTGATGGAATTATTTTATTTTTCAAGTTTCGTTTTTGCCTTCTTGTTTTTTCTGATATTCAGTAGCCTTATAGTAGCTATTTGTGAGTGAGTTCGCCTACATCGCTAATGTTAATTGTTGCTTTGGCAGGTTAATTAGTTGCTACTGGAAGTGGACAGATTGTCTACGCAGAGCGCTTAGAGAAAAGAGTGAGTGGTTCCATTTTATGTAGAGGGAATGTTCGCAATGCATCTTAAATTTTGGAGAGAAATGAACCCATAAAGAATTCAGCATTGTGTGTTTGTTAACGTATCCCGACAGTATAAATGAACCCATGAAGAATGTTCAGATTTCTTTCCATGGTCAGTAGTAGATTTGTTCGCAAACCAATTGTATTACAGGTTAACTTGTCTATAATATCGCTTCATATTTGTGTGTTTTAAGGTGAATTTACTACAGATCGTGGTATCTATAGGAGGTCAATGTCCATGAATTGCATTGCTGCTAGCTGCAGTCATCAAGTAATCCTATCAAGATTGCTTTGATGTTGTGGTCCGACTAAGCATCAAACATTTGTATGCACATATAGCGACTGTAACATCCGGGGTGTCAAGCTACAGTAAACTCCTGTTAATGGTGCCATGTCATCATAATTAAATTTTGCTAATCATCACTTTGTCCCAAACCGACCTCAAATTCACATTTAAAAGACAAGTCAAAATATTGTTTCTCCAAACTATAATACTAAAATGTTCGCATTTTAGTATAAATCCCCATGATCTTTGTCTTGTTAAAACCAACATCATTTGGCTCTCCCTTTAATCCCTAGGAAAATATAAAGTGGCCCAATGGCATATTAATTGGCTTATTGAATTTCCAAAAATGCTTGAACAATTCTGTTGGCTCTAAAACTTTTTATGCGACACCACAATGTTGTTCTCAAATTGTGTGCCAAATTTCAAGTTTGACTAAATTCATTTTATCACTCAAATAAATACAAATAGTGGCTAACTGAATTACAAAAAAGGGAAAATAGAAAATGGATGACCACAGTACTTTTGGCCCAGCCCACACTCCCACTTACCCCCTTCCTCTCGCTACAGTACAGGAGGCAGGGCGTGGCGGCCATCCACCACCTCCCCGGCGACCTACAAGTACCCCTCCCTCCTTGGTCGAACCCTAACCTCTCCTCCCTCCCCCTCGCGCCGTAGCCCTTACCCTCGCAGACGCCTGAGCCCTCGGCACCATGGTCTCCGACGTCCACGTGCCTACCGAGCACCCCGCGCCCAGCCACCTCTTCTGCGAGCTTCGTCGACGTTCACTCCTTCGACTACATCCACCAATTGGAACCGGGAGCCCCTGCATCGACGGGATCGACGCCTTCTTCTTCCTCGGGCACCACCGTCGATCCGCCGCCTCTGCTGCTCCTAAGCCATCGCCGAGCCACCCTTGTGCTCCCCGGTGAGCACCACGTCGATTCCCTCTATTTCCCCTTTGATTTGTTGTCGTTTGCCGTCGTTCCCGAGCCCGGTCGTCCTCTTCCATGGCTGTGTTCGAGCCTCAGTGTACGTGCACGCGCCTCTGCGTGCTCCTGCCGGTGGCCGCGCCCTGGCTGCAACCCGGCGCACCTGCGCCGCTGCTCCCCTGCACCGACCCGCGCCTGCCGCCACGCTGTTATCTGCTGCTGCTCCTGCTGAAACTTTGCCGCTGCTGTCGCTGTTTTTCTACAGCCCGGCCGCCCCGCGTGCGACTGCTGACGCCTCGCCAGCGCGCCCGCCCGCGCCACCTGCCTGCCTTCGCCGCGTCCAGACTGCCATGCCCCGCCGCCGCCAGGGCACGCGCTCGCCGTTGCTGCTTTCCGCCCGTTCGCACCGCCCGCCGCCCGTACCGCTTGTCGCGCGCACGCGTTCCGGCCGCCCCCTCCGCCGCCTGCAGCTTGCCACGCCAGCTTCCGGCCGCCGCCGCCCCGCGCCTCGGGCCCCTGCCGCCCCCCTCCGGCCGCCGGCCCTCCCGCTCGCACGGCCTACTGGCCATGGCCGCCACGCGCCTCTGTGCCGCGCGCGAGCCCAGCCGCTGGAGCACGGGTGTGACCCCTGCCAGGTGGGGCCGACCCGTTTAATTAGTGGCTAATCCCCCTTTTCACTAACCCTCTCTGCCTAATTACTTTTAGTGCTAAATGTGCCACTAACTAGTCACTGACCCGTGGGCCATGTCCCTGTAGTTTTGGTATTAGTCTAAATTAAGTTCTGTGTCAATGACGTGTGGGTCCACTTCACTATTCCAACAGATAAGGTTTGGTTAACCCGCTGACAATGACATGTGGGCCCATCTCACTGTTCACTGTTGACTCAGTCAATAGCTGACTTTGCTGCTGGCTGTACGTAGCCCCACCTGTAATAGGTTCTGGCTAGGGTAGCCCTTGGTGAGAAAAGTAATTTAGGTGTTTAATATTTCAAAATTAATAATAATCCAGAAATTTCAGAAAATCATTAAATCTTTAGAAATTCATAGAAAATAAACCATAGCTCGGATCAAAAAACTTTGTACATGAAAGTTGCTCAGAACGACGAGACGAACCCGGATACGCAGCCCGTTCATCCGCCACACATCCCTAACATATCAAACTCGCAACTTTCCCCCTCCGGCTCCTCTACCCGAAAACGCGGAACCCCGGGGATACTTTCCCGGATGTTTCTCCCCTTCGCCGGCATCACCTATCCCTGCGTTAGGTCACCCCTAGCACAACGTATTGCCGCGTCTTGCTTTGTGTTACATTTGGTTGCTCTGTTATTTATTTTGTTCCCCCTCCGTTACTTCTTTCCGGTAGACTACGAGACTGACGCTGCTGCTGGTACCCCGATCGACTACGGTGTTGACGACCCCTCCTTGTCTGAGCAACCAGGCAAGCCCCCCCTTTGATCACCAGATATCGCCTACTCTTTTCTCTATACGGCTTGAATTAGAGTAGTGTAGCATGTTACTGCTTTCCGTTATTCCTATCCTGATGCATAGCCTGTCCTTGCTACTACTGTTGTTACCATTACCTGCTATCCTACTGCTTAGTATAGGATGCTAGTGTTCCATCAGTGGCCCTACACTCTTGTCCGTCTGCCATGCTATACTACTGGGCCGTGATCACTTCGGGAGGTGATCACGGGCATATACGATATACTTTACACAGTTACATTACCTGTGATACTGTTCGGAGATGGGGGCTGAAGGGGCAGGTGGCTCCATCCCGGTAGAGGTGGGCCTGGGTTCCCGACGGCCCCCGACTGTTACTTTGAGGCGGAACGACAGGGCAGGTTGAGACCACCTAGGAGAGAGGTGGGCCTGGCCCTGGTCGGTGTTCGCGGATACTTAACACGTTAAACGAGATCTTGGTATTTGATCTGAGTCTGGCCATTTGGTCTATACGCACTAACCATCTACGCGGGAGTAGTTATGGGTATCCCGGTGTCGTGGTATCAGCCGAAGCCTTCGTGACGTCAGCGACTGAGTGGCGCGCGCCGGATTGGACTGGAACGCCACTAGGCTAGGTCTATTTCCGGCCGCGTACGCAACGTGCAGGTGTGCTAAGGGCGATGGGCCCAGACCCCCGTGCGCATAGGTTTAGACCGGCGTGCTGACCTCTCTGTTGTGCCTAGGTGGGGCTGCGACGTGTTGATCTTCCGAGGCCGGGCATGACCCAGGAAAGTATGTCCGGCCAAATGGGATCGAGCGTGTTGGGGAATGTGGTGCATCCCTGCAGGGAAGTTAATCTATTCGAATAGCCGTGATCTTCGGTAACAGGACGACTTGGAGTTGTACCTTGACCTTATGACAACTAGAACCGGATACTTAATAAAACACACCTTTCCAAGTGCCAGATACAACCGGTGATCGCTCTCTCACAGGGCGACGAGGGGAGGATCATCGGTTAGGATTATGATATGCAATGCTACTTGGAGGACTTCAGTCTATTCTTTTCTACATGCTGCAAGATGGAGGCTGCCAGAAGCGTAGTCTTCGAAAGGACTAGCTATCCCCCCCTTATCCCGGCTTTCTGCAGTTCAGTCCACATATAATAGCCTTATTCCAGTTGATACCAATGCATACATATGTAGTGTAGCTCCTTGCTTGCGAGTACTTTGGATGAGTACTCACGGTTGCTTTCTCCTTCCCTTTCCTCTATCCTTTCTACCTGGTTGTCGCAACCAGATGTTGGAGCCCAGGAGCCAGACGCCACCTTCGACGACGACTCCTACTACACCGGAGGTGCCTACTACTACGTGATGCCCGCTGGCGACGACCAGGAGTAGTTAGGAGGATCCCAGGTAGGAGGCCTGCGCCTCTTTCGATCTGTATCCCAGTTTGTGCTAGCCTTCTTAAGGCAAACTTGTTTAACTTATGTCTGTACTCAGATATTGTTGCTTCCGCTGACTCGTCTATGATCGAGCTCTTGTATTCGAGCCTTCGAGGCTCCTGGCTTGTAATATGATGCTTGTATGACTTATTTTATTTGTAGAGTTGTGTTGTGATATCTTTCCGTGAGTCCCTGATCTTGATCGTACACGTTTGCGTGTATGATTAGTGTACGATTGAATCGGGGGCGTCACAGCGACAAAGTGTGCAATGGAGGTTCATGAAAGCATATTATGTATATTTTGTAGTATATGATCCTGGAGCCCTTTCAGGCTATAGGTTGTGTCCAAGAGCCTTTTTGGAAGAAAGCTTCATCTACCACACTGATGCTGAGATTGCTGGTAACCTGCATGTGACCTCTTGTCCTGGTAATATGATGTTTCCTCTATTTATTTTATATAATCAACCGCAGCTATTTCTGAAATTATTGGTCGACGACACCCTTTTTGGTATATCTTTTGTTTTCAAAACTCCTCCATACTGGGCGCAAAACGTTTGCTACTCTTAGTGTTGGTTTAAGTTGATGGGTTTCACATTGGATAGTGACACTGACAATTTCTGCGAATGTGATGTATCAACATTCTCACAGAATGCAACTGGTTGCAGAAAAGCATTACCGTGTTACTAGGTGAAATAATTAAGTCTTACTTGGGCAAACTTTCTAAAATATTGTTATGGGTTGCACTAATGAGAAAGCTCGATTAGAGATTAAGCTCTACAATAACAGCACTCCTTTTTAAGGTATGCATATGTAGCTCAAGCATAGTAAGACATGGTTCTTGTTGTTTCTCATTGCCTTACTACGTTCCATATTATTCATTGAGCTACATTGTAAATTCACTCTTGAACAAATTCTTTGAATTAATAAATCACCTCATGGTCATAGATAGCATGCTGGAAGAAACCCAACCTAATGTGCAAACCGCTAACATTGCATTAAATAGGCATGGGATTGAAACAATATTATGAAAAGTTGGGAATCCATTTTTCAGATAGCTTTCTGTAGTTTGTGTTACTTTTTGTGACAAGCTACTTTCTCCTTAAACAATTAATTTGATTTCTTGAACATTTATATATTTTCAAAATGCAAAAAACATTACCGGAGATGATTGAAGACTAACAATTGAAGATTTACTTCATTTAGGCACCCTGATTTAACCCATGTATGCCTTTATTTTTTTCGGGGGAAGCATATGTATGCCTGAACGAGGAGATTTGTAAAGTTAAGTTCTTTCTTGTGTAGAAGGTATTGGACCGATATATGCTTCTCCTCTTGTATTTACTTCTTGCTTGGCCACTTGAACTGATGTATGGCTGATGTTTTCTAGCCAACTTATAATCTCAGTTGCAGGTATTTCTAAGTTTGGATATTTTTTTGTTTCCATTTATAATTCCCAGACATCCATTTATTTTGCAATGTTGCACAAAAACTATATTTTGTGTAACTATTAGTAATCAAAATAATTGTTGTTCAAACAGTATTTTGTGATGAGTAATTTTATTTAAACTCCAACAATTCCATGTCACCAGTGATGGAAATAGATCTTGCAACTCCAACAACAGAGACCTAATTAAGTACAGTTTTCCATATTTATTTTTTTCCAAATGTTGAATTGACCTCACAACCTTAATGTAGTACTAGATTTATAGATTTCTTCATATTATGTATTTGTCGACTGTGTGAGGTGGATTTTCACTTGGCGATGTTGGAGCAGGGTGCATTGCTAGAAAAGAAGAGAGAGGTCGGGGCGACCAGACGAGATATGATGGGAGGAGAATGACACGGGAAGATCTAGGTGACTTTGGATGCAGTGTTTGAGAGGTACACAGCCCCCGGAATTCGCATTAGATTTAGATGGTCTCTTTGATAAGTTGTGGGTATGAGTAACAATGAACTGAGTGTCACTTACGAACGTATATGATGTATTGTTATTTTTACTGGATATGGTGTAACAACTCACATGCATGAACACTAATTTTATTAGTCGAGATGTGATCTGCGTATTCAAAATTTGGATTTAATGAAACATGCATTGCACGTGCATGTTTACTAGTTGATAGAAGAAATTGATTTGCCCAGAGACTTCTAACTTAAATTAAGCCTTGTTCGGAATCGCGCTGCACCACAACTCCGCTCCCGGAGCGGGTGGAGCTGCAGCCTTCAGTTGAAAATCACGGAGCTGCAGTTTCTCCGCTCCGCAGATTCCGAGAGTGGGTGGGTTGCCGAACAGGGCCTTAGTCTCCGTGTTCTTCGAGTGGATCTCTTAATTGTTGCAAAAGTGACTTCTAGTCTCTCTTCTCATATTAAACATGCCTCTTCCCACGGGGTTCCACAGCTGCATGAAACCGCAAAGCAAGATGAGAAGCCAGACTTGTGGCACCACCATTCAAACCTGGAGCTCTAGTAGTGTACCAGGAGGCCATGAGCTGAAGATGAGCACCCTTCAGACTCGATAATGGCTATTTGTTCTTCATGAACGTTTCTCTTCTGTGCAAAAAGGAAGAGAAGAGGTAAGTGAACCATACCAGCAGAATACTGTAATGCACATTTTACCATGATTTTTGTAAGTGCATGTTTATAGCATGGCTCACATGCATGTTTTTCCCTATATTCTTGGGGACCCTCTTTTTTGGGTCTGGTGGCCGCCCATGGCTGGTGGTTTCCTATTTAGAGTTAACCCAAAAAAAAACCCTTCCTAAAAGCTAAGGGCATCTCCAGCCGTTGCGCCCCCCCCCCCCCGGACGCATAAAAATCGCCCCCTGGGGGCGAGCCGGCAATACAATCGGCGCTGGGGGCGGTTTTGCGCCTAGTCTCGCCCCCAGGCGCCGAAATTGGCCCACTTTGCAGCCCAATTTCGGCGAATAAAGGGCCCATATGGGCGAGAATAGGCCCATATTCGACGTGGTTTCGCCGTGTCTCGGCGTTCAATTATCAACACAATTATTTCTTATCACATATTTCATCACAGAAAAATCAAATACTTCAACAAAATAGTACAACAACAAATAGTTCAATACAAATTATATAGTTCAACAAATAAAAACTCGTATTTCATCACACGGCGTCCCCCTTGAGCCTCCATAGGTGCTCAATCAGATCTTTCTGCAGTTGATGATGCACCTGTGGGTCTCGGATCTCCTGACGCATACTGAGATAGGCAGTCCAAGTTGCCGGTAGATGGTGATCAACTTCGGCTAGAGGACCCTGCCTGTAGTATGGTTCAGTGTCAAACACTGGGTTTTCTTGCTCGCTCTCGATGATCATGTTGTGCAAGATGACACAGCAAGTCATAATCTCCCACATTTGATCTTTGGACCAGGTCTGAGCGGGGTACCGAACAACAGCGAATTGAGATTGGAGCACACCAAATGCCCGCTCGACATCCTTCCTGCAAGCCTCCTGAACTTTCGCAAACCAGTCGTTCTTGCCTCCTGCCGCAGGGTTTGAGATCGTCTTCACAAATGTTAACCATCTCGGATAGATGCCATCTGCTAGGTAGTACCCCTTGTTGTATTGGTGCCCATTGATCTCGAAGTTCACCGGAGGAGAATGGCCCTCAACGAGCTTGGCAAAAACAGGAGAGCACTGCAGCACGTTGATGTCATTGTGAGTTCCTGACATACAAGGAGTGCCAAATCCAGAGATCCTGTGTGGCTACCGCCTCAAGCACCACACTGCAACCGCCTTTGGCGCCTTTGTACATCCCCTGCCAACCAAATGGGCAATTCTTTCATTTCCAATGCATGCAGTCGATGCTTCCAAGCATCCCAGGAAATCCTTTTGCTGCATTCTGGGCTAGGATCCGAGCAGTGTCTTCCGCATTGGGTGTTCTCAAGTATTGTGGCCCAAACACTGCCACACTGCCCGACAGAACTTGTAGAAACACTCTATGCTGGTGGACTCGGCCATGCGCCCATAGTCGTTGAGTGAATCACTGGGAGCTCCATATGCAAGCATCCTCATCGCTGTCGTGCACTTCTGGATGGAGGTGAATCCAAGAGCGCCAGTGCAATCCATCTTGCACTTGAAGTAGTTGTCAAACTCCCAGATGGAATTCACAATCCTGAGGAAGAGCTTTCGGCTCATTCGATAACGGCGCCGAAATGTTTTCTCGCCATGAAGTGGAGCATCGGCGAAGTAGTCGGAGTAGAGCATGCAGTAGCCTTCGAGACGATGCCGGTTCTTTGCTTTCACCCGCCCCGACGCCGAGCCACCTCGTCGTGGCTTTTCATTGCTCGCCAGCAGCTGGGCGAGGGCGGCGAGCACCATGAGATGCTCTTCTTCCTGGACGTCGGCCGCGGCTTCCTCCTCTAGCAGCGCGGCGAGCTCTTCCTCGTCATCCGAGTCCATCGCCGAGTCAGGCAAAACGCCGAACACCTTGCGCTCGGTGGGCGTGTACCCGCTGCTAATTAAACTGCGCCTCCGCGGCCGGAAACGGCGGCCGGAAACGCCCAGCTGCTGTGGAAGGGGCTGCCGCGGCGAAGCGCTGCTATTTTCCGGCGAGGAATGGCTATCTAGCAGAGTAGGGCGGCCGCCGTCGCCGGGATATAGCTAGTGGTGGCGGAGGGCGCGGGGGGTGCGAGGCGAGTCGGGGGAAGAAAACCTTGACTTTTCCCCTGTCGGTGTGGGCCAGGCGTGCTTTTCCCTAGCGCCGGAGCCCCCAACTGCTCCCCAGCGCGCCGGGTTCAGCCTGTGACCGCCGGGCGGAAAAAAGGTCCGAATCGGCGATTTTCGGCGTCCTGGGGGCGCGACTGGGCCGTTTTTTCGGCGCCGGCGCCAAAAAAGGGGCCTGGGGGGGGGGGCTGTTGGGGGCGCGGCTGGAGATGCCCTAATGCTTCAATAATTGACCTTTTGTATCGCCATCTTGACCTTTTTGGTTCTGATCTTAGCTTGTTAAATTGTGATTCAAATTCTAGTACCGTATTGGACTAGACGTAGTACATATGGTGTGGGTTTTTTGCGTTGGTACTGACGTGTACGAGTACAACTCGTTTACTTGTCCTACAAGGACTCCTATCTGTTGCCCCTCATATATACCTCATGTAGTCGCACCTCAGACGGCCTGTCGTCTCGTGCTTGTAATACTCCTCCTCATAGTGATTGCGCCTTCGTGCGTCCGTGGTTTTCTTCCGCAAGGGTTTCCGCGTAAAAATCTGTGTGCAGTGTTTTTTTTATCTCGTTATTATCTAACAAGTGGTATACAGAGCCAAGTTACAAATACGAGATTTGAGATCGAGAGATTAGGGTTGCGTGCGCCGCCGCCCGCGCGTGACCAGGCGATCCGAAGTCGGATCGATTTCGCCGAGACCGACAGGAAGTCGATTCCGTCTGCAAGCCGCCTCCGCGATCCTTAAAAATTGCAGGTTCCACCGATCCGTGTGATTGGTTTTTTGCTCCGCTCGCGTACCCTGGCGCTCTCTGTTGCATCAAGTCCCGAGGATTCGGCGGCAAGCGATCTAACCAGCCATCGGTTCCTCGTGTGGAGACCCAAGCCACGTTCATCTACCAAGCCGTGTGGAGTACTAGTTTGAGTACTGTTCACGTGAAGCCACCGAGTCCAGATTCGTTTTCTTTAATCCTCTCTGATCAAGAGCTTTCTTTAATCCTCTCTGATCAAGAGCTAGTACTAGATAGCCCGCTACTGGTACTATTTGTCACGTGAAGCTACAGTCTGGATTTTCAATTGCTACATCCACTGCCAGGTGCTATTTATCCTACTATCCGTTTGATCTGCATTAATTAAATTCTGTAAAGAATTTTTCTACCGGCTTGTATTACTTTGTGTATACAGTTTTATCGACTCATGGCACCCATGAAGTACGATCTTCCGCTGTTGGACCATGACACAAGGTTTACCCTATGGCAAGTCAAGATGTGGGCGTTGTTGGCACATTCCGACTATGATGAAGCACTGGATAGTTTTGGGAAGCAAAGGATTCAGGACTGATGAGGAGAAAAAAATTGATTGTAAGGCTTTGTCACAAATTCAATTCCATTTGCATAATAATATTTTGCAGGAAGTTTTGAGCGAGAAAACTGCCGCCGCTCTATGGTTAAAGCTGGAAGGGATTTACATGACTAAAGATCTCACCAGCAGGATGCATCTGAAGCAAAAATTATTCCTGCACAGGTTACCCGAGGGAGGTAATGTTTTGAATCATATTTCAGAATTTAAAGAGATCATATCTGATTTAGCTGCAATGGAGGTTAAGTATGAAGAGGAAGATACTGCTTTAATGTTACTTTGTTCACTGCCAAGTTTTTATACCAATTTTAGAGACACCATATTATACAGTCGTGATACTCTCACGCTTAATGAAGTTTATGAAGCTTTGAACTCTAAAAAGAAGATGAAATTAATGATGCCTCATGATGGTTCAAGTTCATCCCAAGCAGAAGGATTATCTGTTCGTGGCAGGACAAAGGAGAAGAACTCTAATAATGAAAACAGAGGCAAAAGTAAAAACGGCTACAGGGGCCGGTCACAATCTAGAGACAAGAAATATTGCAGATATTGCAAGAGAGACGGGCATGACATCTCAGAGTGTTTCAAGTTGCAGAATAAAGAAAAGAGGAAAGGTAACAAACCAGGTGAAAATTCTGCTAACGTTGCTCGTGATGATAGTTTCGATGATGCTCTTGTCGTTATTGCTGGATGTGCTGAGACCAATGATGAGTGGGTACTTGATACTGCATGTACTTTTCATATGTGTCCACATAGAGATTGGTTTAATACTTTCGATTCCACTACTTCTACTGGTTCCGTTTTGGGTTTTGATAATTCACCATGCAAGATTGAAGGCATAGGTTCTATTCGAATCAAGATGTTTGATGGCATAATCAGAACTTTGACAGATGTTCGGTATATTTCGAAGATGAAGAGAAATCTTATCTCTGTTAGTGCCCTTGATGCAAAGAGGTACAAGTATTTAGGTGGAGATAGTGTTTTGAAGGTCACCAAAGGCTCCCTTGTTGTGATGAAAGGTGACTTAAGTTCGACCAATGGTCTTTATTACCTTTGAGGTTCTACCGTTTCAGGTAACGCTACTCCAGTTGTTTCAAATAATTCTGATTGTGATGCTGCTAACCTTTGGCATATGCGTCTTGGATATATGAGTGAACTTGGTTTGGCAGAGTTAAATAAGAGAGGTCTTCTTGATGGATATGAACCTGGTGAAATTTTGTGAGCATTGTATCTTCGGCAAACACAAGAGGGTGAAGTTCAACACTCCGACTTATACAACTGAAGGTATTCTTGATTATGTGCATTCTGATTTATGGGGACCATCTCGCAGAAAGTCACTAGGTGGTGCTAGTTACATGCTGACTATTATTGATGATTATTCGAGAAAAGTTTGGCCTTATTTCTTGAAGCATAAATATGAAGCATTCTCAGCATTTAAGGAGTGGAAGATTAAGATTGAAAGGCAGACTGAAAAGAAGGTAAAAATACTTCGCACTGATAATGGTATGGAATTCTGTTCTAAACAATTTAAGAATTATTGCAAGTCTTAAGGCATTGTCAGACATTACACCGTTCCTTATACTCCTCAACAAAACGGTGTTGCTGAGCGTATGAACAGGACCATTATTTCCAGAGCCCGTTGCATGTTGTCCAATGCAGGTTTGCATAGGCGTTTTTGGGCTGAGGCCGCTTCCACTGCTTGTTATCTCATTAACCGTTCACCATCTATTGCTCTTAATAAGAAAACTCCAATTGAGGTATGATCTGGTTCACCTGCTGATTATTCACAGTTGAGAGTTTTTGGTTGCACTGCTTATGCTCATGTTGATAATGGAAAGTTGGAGCCTAGGGCTGTTAAGTGCATCTTTCTTGGTTATAAGTCTGGTGTTAAAGGTTTTAAATTATGGAATCCTGAAACCCAGAAGGTTGTTATTAGAAGAAATGTTATCTTCAATGAATCTGCTATGTTACATGATGTTTCATCTACTAATGTTCCTGTTGAGAGTGAACATCAGCCTATTGTTCAGGAGCCTACTGTTCAGGTGGAGCATGTTATTGACTCAGGTGATACATCTGGTAATGAAATTGTTGATGCACATGATGAACCCGTCGTTAATGATGATCATGTCACTCCCCCTCCAAATCAGCCTATTGTTCCACCCAGTTGGAATCTTGCACGTGACAGAGTTAGACGGGGTATTAATAAACCGGACAGGTTAATTGAAGAGTGCAATATTGTTTCTTTTGCTTTATCTGTTGCAGAAGAAATTGAAGGTAATTCTGAGCCTTCTTCATATTCCGAGGCTATTATTTCTAGTGATAGTAATAAGTGGATGACCGCTATGCATGATGAGATGGAATCACTTGAAAAGAATGGCACTTGGGATTTAGTAAGATTACCTAGAGAGAAGAAACCTATTCGTTGCAAGTGGGTTTTCAAGAGGAAAGAAGGTGTTTCTCCTAATGATGAGACAAGATATAAAGCAAGGTTAGTTGCTAAAGGTTACAGTCAGATTCCAGGTATTGACTATAACGAAGTCTTTTCTCCTGTTGTGAAGCATAGCTCTATTCGCACTTTACTCAGTATTGTTGCCATGCATGATCTTGAGCTTGAACAATTGGATGTTAAAACTGCATTTTTACATGGAGAATTAGAAGAGGATATTTATATGGAATAGCCTGAAGGTTTTGTTATTCCTGGAAAAGAAAAGCTTGTCTGTAAGTTAAAGAAATCTCTTTATGGATTGAAGCAATCCCCTAGACAGTGGTACAAGAGATTTGACACCTTTATGCTCTCTCAAGGTTTCAAAAGGTCTAATTATGATAGTTGTGTTTATTTGAAAACTGTCAAAGGTTCAACTATTTATTTGCTCCTTTATGTTGATGATATGCTTATTGCTGCAAAGAGTATGTCACAGATTAATGAACTAAAGAAGCAATTGAGTAATGAATTTGAGATGAAGGATTTGGGTGCAGCAAAGAAAATACTTGGCATGGAAATATCCAGAGATAGACCGTCTGGAAAAGTATATATAAGTCAGAAGGGATATATTGATAAAGTTCTTTGTCGTTTTAATGTGCATAATGCCAAGCGAGTAAGTACTCCGTTAGCTGCACACTTCAAATTATCATCAGTTTTATGTCCTAAGTCAGATGCAGATATTGAGTACATGTATAGAGTTCCCTATTCGAGTGCAGTTGGTTCACTTATGTATGCCATGGTTTGTTCTCGTCCGGATTTATCATATGCATTGAGTGTTGTCAGTAGATACATGGCTAATCCTGAAAAAGAAGATTGGAGAGCAGTTCAGTGGATTTTCAGATACCTGCGAGATACTTCTAATGCTTATTTACAGTTTGGGAAAACTAGAGATGGACTTGTTGGTTTTGTTGATTCTGATTTTGCTGGTGATTTGGATAAGAGAAAATCACTCACAGGTTATGTTTTCACCATTGGTGGTTGTGCTGTGAGTTGGAGAGCAACTTTGCAGTCTATTGTGGCTTGTTCCACTACTGATGCCGAGTATATGGCTATTTCTGAGGCATGCAAAGAAGCTATCTGGTTGAGAGGTTTGTACACTGAGCTTTGTGGAGACTCATCTTGCCCTACCGTATTTAGTGACAGTCAAAGTGCTATATATCTTACAAAGAATCCAATGTATCATGAGAGGACAAAGCACATTGATGTCAGATTTCATTATATTCGAGATGTTGTTGCTGAAGGTGATTTGAAGGTATGAAAGATAAGTACTCATGATAATCCAGCTGATATGATGACAAAGCCAGTTCCGACCAATAAGTTTGAGCTTTGCTCAGGCTTAGTTGGTATTTCTCACTAGTCCTATGGACTTTGACGCACAAAGTGTTTAAGCTGATTTGGATGGAGTTATTCACTTTCTTCGACTACTGGAGGGAATTTGGCTCAAGGTGGAGATTGTTAAATTATGATCCAAATTCTAGTACCGTATTGGACTAGACGTAGTACATACGGTGTGGGCCTTTTGCGTTGGTACCGACGCGTACGAGTACAACTCGTTTACTTGTCCTACAAGGACTCCTATGTGTTGCCCCTCATATATACCCCATGTAGTCGCATCTCAGACGGCCTGTCGTCTCGTGCTTGTAATACTCCTCCTCATAGTGATTGCGCCTTCGTGCGTCCGTGGTTTTCTCCCGCAAGGGTTTCCACGTAAAAATCTGTGTGCTCTCGTGTCTCTTTTATCTCGTTATTATCTAACATAGCTTGCATAGGGAGCTGGTGAAGGGGTTCTTTCAGGGCCGGCCCTGGGGAGGGGCAGGGGGGGCAGCCGCCCCGGGCCCCCAAAATCGAGGGGCCCCCTCCCAGGGTACGCAGGTTTGTGATAGGCCATAGCAGCAGTACGTACGTTTTCCTACGCATGTTTTGCTGTTTCCTTTTTTTATGGAGAAACTTTTGCTGTTTCCTTGGATCAGACATCAGGCCCCGTAGAGCAGCGGGATATACTTGGCCTGGCCCTGCACACGGACGGCCTGACGATCGTTCCCTAAAACCCTCCCAGCGTAGAACGTTGTCTGTTCCCCAATCGCCGCAAAGCCATCGCCGACAGATCCCAAAGGGCAGCGACGGAGGAGGAGCACGCCCTACCAGTAGGCTTGCCTTCAGGTTCTGGTAAGGATCGTTTGGCATCCTTTTGATCGAATCCTGTAGGGTTATATGGATTTTGAGATTTATACTTTTCCTTACCCCCGACTGAAAAACCTGTAGTCACTATGAGGATCTTCGCTTTGCATCCCAAAAATAGGAGCCATGGTACTGTTGTTTGATTACGAAAATTAGGAGCATGGGATGAGTCTATTGAAGTGGGATTAACCACTAAGTTGTGTCGAACTCGTTTGCTTAACTGGATAATCAATTCTTTCATTCTGTTACGATGCTGCAAAGGCATTATCTGAAAGGCATTCATATGATTCTTTTCCATAGAAAAAATCATCTTAGATCTTGAGGATCAAAGTGGTCATGATGTTTTTGGATCTGCATGCAAGTAATATAGTGAATTTATTGAATTTCCTATTCAATGATTTTCTCATCTAGTTAATGAAATTTGACTCACGGGCCTCATTATATGTACCAGATGGTTTTAATGCTTCATCAAAAAGCAAAAAAAAAAAATCAAGAAAAACATGAATAAGGAGGCACAGGATGCGTTGAAGCTTGCCAAGGTATGCATTGCTGCCTTATTTGATTGTTTTTGTCATACTGTAAGAAGCATATGCATCCTTAAGATAGATATATACATATTCACGTAAACCAATGTAAATGTCCCAAATGAGATTCATAGTAAGGGTCCCATGTTCTAGCTCCGCTTCGGGCCCCCGAAATCTCCGGACCGGCCCTAGGTTCTTTGGCAATGCACGAGAGCTGCTTCAGCCTAAGGGTGAAATCCACATCAGCCACAAGACATGATATCCTTACGACGCGTGGGATATTGAGCAGCTCGCCTCGGAATCTTCTCTAGTCATGATTGACGTAGTTAGTTTCGAGAAACAAGACTACCCCGGCTATAACCAGAAGAGAGGAGACGGTCCAAAGTCCAACAGACCTTTCCGTCTTGGTGACTGCAGCACATACAAGTTCATCGCGAAACGTAATGACGTTGAAGAAGAATGCCAATGCTACTGCTACATTTGCCAAGATATGAATATGTCCCGCCGTACTTTGACTACATGAGCGGTGGCAAAGCAATGTTGGGAATTAGTAACTGGTGGCACCTTACATAGCAGTGAAATTAGGTGAACCTGTAGTGCATCAACAAACTAGACGTGGAGCTTGAGAGCTATTTTGGTGAGTTGCTAGTGTTATTTTAGTGAACTTGATGTCGCGAAGCACTTTTGAACACTTTTGAACTTCCATGGGCATGGCATTGTAAGTGCTGATGAGGCATCATTCCTGCATTCTGTTACCGATTAGGTGTACTGTATTAAAGGTATGAACAACATTCTGGTAATGAAGATGCAATCACTTTCCTTGCATTGATTCGCACGGCATTTCTCCCTGTTTTCAATTTACCCAAGTTTGGGGTGCTTCATCCACTCGTCTCACCTGTATGTGTTGTTGCTGTTTGTTTTCTCTACCTGCAAATATTGCAAATTTGGTTTGAAAACAGAAAGGGAACTCTAAAATACTCCCTCATGAATTCTGATGAGCGGTTACGTGGTCTTTGGGGGTGTTTTATTTTGATAATCTGAGACCGAACCAACCAATCAATAACCCCTATAAGAATCGAATGTATCGCTATAACGATTTGTTCCAAATTCTTGGTCGAACCGATAAGCTGCATTTCCCTAAAAAAACGATAAGGCAATTGTTCTGTTCACTTTGAAAAGCTAAGCTCGTGAATCCTATATACTTAAGAAGTTCACCTCCACTACCTTATTTATCTCAACATGCAAGCTGTCCACATCAGCAACCATGCCATCTAAACAAAAACTGATTTTATATGCAGCCACATCATCACTAACCCAACAGCTGGCGCCCACACAATTCCATCAACAAATCATGGGACTCGGTTTTTCATTAGTACGTAAAGATCCAGGTCAGCGAAGCGACACATCATTTCCACAAGATTTTTTTAGTACGCAGCAAACTCTGGTCACTGAAACGATTCGTCATTTACTTAGAATTCAGTTTTTACTTGATGCATTTGGAGTCCTGTCCTCGAAGCTATCCCTCGAAGCTATCCATCCTTTTCTATTCGTAATGTATGATGCATTCCTTTTATAACTGGAAGAAGATCACAGATGCATCATGTCTCACTTCCTCACGCATCTCATCTTCCCACATACATATTTCTTATAGAGTTGCGGCTGTCAAAACTGAGCTCCGATGCGAGCGACCTTCATGCCAAGATTGGGTTGGATGTAGCGCCACTACATCGTGCCTGGATGGAACCGCTGCATGCCAATAGTTCTTCGTTGGCTGGCTCCCACATGGGTTCGTTTGGATGACCACCATCAATCTTCTGCCTCAGCTTCACATGCCCGCCACCCCGCATAGTCGTGGCGTCACAAAGAATCTTGCCGCCGCCGCCCATGGTACAACCCTCAGTACCTCCTCCGTTTCCTCCGGCCTGGAGCACGGCCAGCCGGTCGGCATGGTTTGAGGTGAGAGAGGAAGAAGAAGCCCTATTTGCAGTTGAGATCTGTTCGCATGTACTACCAAACCACTTTCCTTACCCATGTCTCTCCTGTCTTCTCAATACCGCTAGCGCCACCTTAAGCACGTGGAATTTTATTGCAGTGTGCAAACTGAACTCCTTCCTATTGTTGGTGTCAATGTTACCGTGTGCAAGCTAAATGGGTAATGCATGACCCTTTCCCTAATTCTTTTTTCATTTTGGAAACTAAAGGACAATAATTTCATTATTGACATATTGCACTTGATCTTGAATTAGTAACCAATTAACCATCACATATTATGATTTAACGATCTGCTCTGCTGCATTTGCACATACATGTGCATTGGGTTTTGTTCAGAGAAGTTTGGATCTATACTTTTATGAGCAGTCCACTGGTCGATCTCTTCGTATCTATTATTTGTCGATCTCCCAACAGTTTCTTAATTAAAGAGGGGAGTATGGATGAAGCAGAAGATTAATTAGGTTCAGTAAAGGCATTCAGTATTGCCCTCTTGACGGTCAGAATCATGGCCACATGAAAATACTTTTATCAGTTTGCATGAATTTAGTCTGTTCTTTTCACGAATATTCTGCAGAGAGTCCATTTTGATCTCCTATCTGCCCTTGCTTCAAATAAAATCGGCCACTTAATTGAAAGTATTGTCAAAGTAATACCTTCTATGATTATTGGTTAGTTGCTTGCATGTGATTGTCATTTTTAACTACATGGGAATATGGATCTCAATGCTTACCTATGTATATGTTCTCATGCTCTTCATATATTATACAATGCTATTTTCATTTTCTTTCAGCTGTCTTGGACATGTTGCCGGGAGTCCCGGACATGTGTTTGATTGCTAATAGTATATGTCTAATTTTCTCATGCTTTTTTCAGGAATAATATTGATGTGTTCTGTTCTCATGTTGCCTACCAAGGGTTGCCAAAGATCAGCGGTCGGCTACGGGTACGCTCTCCTCAATTATCAACGATTCTCACTCCTTCAGAATAATGATGTGTTTATTAATTCCCAATCGATGGACACCTGCTTCATACCCATTCAATTTGTTCATGTACTGGATAAAAGAGTTTGGATTTAATGGGAGGAAGCGATTAATGTTTTGTTGTGAGTACTAGACTCATGGCGAACGATGTCCGATGTAGTCCTCTCACTCATCTTGGCCTGCAATCTCCATTTTGCCAGTTAGATTTTTCGTGTACTCAGATAACTATATTTATGTGGAATTGTACCCTTTGTCATATTTTGTAAGCTAACAAGCCTAATTATTAAGTTTGGTGCATATACAAGGGCCTTACGCTAATTCCTTACTTTTCCAGTGGAGTATTTCTATGCTAAAGTATAGATTATGAGAACACCCTCCTTAGTTACATCTATACAACTTCGTTTTTTTAGTCTGCGGGAAAGAATTTGCAGTACAACCACAAGAGGAAGCCATGACATAATAGAGTTCTTTGCAGCAGGAAAGTTGTAATCAGTCACATCACCATTTAATTTCGATTATCTCTGACAATCATGGGAACTACAGGGATAAATAAAAAATGCATGATTTTGTTAACATACATAATTGATGTGCTGACTTCACCTTATTATGATTGATGTTGCCTGGTAGGCCCTCTGTGCAAGAAAAGTTGATATATACTCTGTCCATGTCACATTGTTGTTGTTGGAATTGTCAGTGCCAATTTAGCCTTATATTTCTTTTTCTTAAACAAGACCCTTAATGCAAGCTAAGAGTACCACATCAACGCTTGGTGCACCATCATATTCTATATAACTAAATAGATTCTTCCAGTAATATATTTTTCTCAACATGTACACATGTAATCTTAACAGTTAAATAATAAAATAAATTGTATGTATTTTTTAGTTTTACTTCTCTGCCAATCAAATATTCATGTATATAAAAATTAAATCTCATCAAAATATATTGTAACCAATTCCCGCATCAACGTGAGGGTATTATCTAGTTTTTTAGACGAAAGGGACCTTCCGGTCTTCCATGAAAAAAGCCCCAAGAGAAGCTAGTGATTCACTCTTACTCCCACTTCTAGCAGAAATAAACTTGTGCCTGGCGGGCATCGAGGGCTGGCATCCGGGGTGGCGGCCCCAGGAAGGTGGTTGACGTGTCGGCGTATGTGGAGTTCGCGCGGGCGACGCAGCGGCCGCGGTGTGCTGGTGGTCGGAGGTTTGTCCTGCCTGTCTAGGCAGCTCGGCGACGGCTGTTCTTCGGCGGGTCACAGCTCCGATGGCTCGGGTTGTGGCGTCTGCGTTCTATGCGGTCTCTGGACCACCAGATCTGGCCGGCGGGAGGATGCAGGGTGGAAGTCTGCCCTTCCCTGCTCGGAGGACGTGCATCAGTGTACGTGCTGGTGGTTTGCCGTGGTTGACTCGACAGCAAGGCGCGGTGGTGGTCCCTGCACGGGCATGGAGCTGCGGTTGTGTTGGTGTGTGTGGGTCAATGGAGTTGCTTGCGTGAGAGTGCTGGTGTCAATGATCCGAGCGAAAGCTTGGCCGGTTCTTGCTGGCCGGCGGCGGCGGCGCTTGTGGGCGTCGCTTTCTTTCTTGGAGGCGCTGTCGAGGTGATTAGGGCTTCCTGCGCTCTCGGGTCAAGATCCTCGGGCAAAAGTCATGATCCTGGTTGGATTAGGCGGGGGCGTCGTCTTCAACGTCGTATTCCCTTTTGGGGGCGTCGTCTTGAAGATCTTGGTCCCATTTGTGATTCCTGCAGGCTGGAAGTGCACTACATTGCGGTCGGCAGGTGCCCGACCGGTGATGAGGTGGTGTGGCGTTGCGACGTGTGTGGTAACGACGATGGTGGCGAGGAGAGCTGGGTCACGACTTGTCCTTCCGATGCCGAAGGTCCGGTGCGCCAATGGGTGTGCCTATGTTTGCTTCTGGCTGTGACAAAGAATTCGGAGCTGCGGGCGGCGGGGCCACTGCAGCACGATGACTCCATGAGGGCGGTTTTCAACAAGCGGTGCTCTTCGGATGTTGCGCTGGACTAGGTCGGTGCAAGGCTTGTAACTTTATCTTGTGATACTCGTCAGCAAAATCGGAGCTGCCATGTCCGCTGCGGTCGACTGTTTGGCGTTGCTTTGTTGTTCGGTGCTACCTCCCGACGGTTGTGTCGTGATCTTGTTGGTGGCCAGGTCGTCCGTGTGTGCCCCTTGAGGGGTTTGTAATTTAGGTTTTTGTCCGGTTTTCCTATAATTAACCGAACAACTCTCTTTTTAATCAATGAAAATGGTAAATTTTTTGCCTTGTTTAAAAAAAAAGAACATCTCATCTCTATAGCCTGCCTACCGATCGAACACTCCAAACTGTTCGATTCCTCTAGGAAGCAAACGTTGCATTCCATTCCGTTAATGATAATTGATAATGGTTCTGTTGAAAGCACGCATCAATGTGACAAACTTCTGGACATTATTAGCATTTCAGAATAGTTTCCCTAAAATAAAACAGTTCACGCATGCACGTGTGTATCCCTTGGCGTTTCAGATTCCCAATGATTAATGGAGTAGTGGATGATCAGAACCCAAGGGCCGGCCGAGGCGTCCCATGCAAGACGCTGCTAGCCATTGGTCTCCCTGCCATCCAATTCAAAACCCCTCGCCGGCACCTCTCGGTTCAAAGACTGGACGCCAGTCCAGACGCTTCGTCACACACACACGCACACCGCGTAGTGTCTCTGGCCCCGCTCTCTCCGGGGAAGGGGAGTGGCGACGCCGATGGTGCAGCTAGTGGAGATCCCCCTGGAGGAGAAGAAGGATGAGAAGCTGGTCAAGTGGCTACGTCACTACTCGTCCGCACAGAGCATACTGATCGTCGGCGACGGCGACTTCTCCTTCTCGCGGGCGCTGGCCACCGCCTTCGGCTCCGGCGAGAACATCGTCGCAACGTCCCTTGACTCCTACGGTTCGACGCCCTTTCCGCTTCCTCTTGCCTCTCGCTCGTACTATATGTTAGTAGCATTCATCAAAGGGTCAGGGTCTTAATTTGTGATCCGTTTCTCTGTTGTTTTCTCTGGCATTTCATCTGTTGGAATACAGTTCATCTGATCAGCATGTATAGCAAAGCGGAACCAAATGTAACGTAGCTGAAGAGACTGGGCGCCACGGTCTTGCATGGCGTCGACGTCAAGAGTATGAAAGAACACACTGATCTCAAGACTAAACGGTTCGATAGGATCGTCTTCAATTTTCCCCATGCTGGACACACATGATCAGTATGTTTACTGCGCTGCAATGTTTACTCTCTGCCTCTCTGGATATGGTTTTCCTTATCTATCATTTTTTCCCGATATAAAGGGAGTATTTGTTTGCCACTTTACACAGAACTTGTAAACAATCATAATAACATTTTCTTGTGTCGTTGTAGCGCCCATAAGCTGCTGGTGCAGAGGTTCTTCCGCAACACCTTCGCCGTCCTCTCGGCGAGATACACGTCAGCCACAAGACGGGGCAGCCATACGACAGATGGGGGATCGAGGAGCTTGCCTCAGAGTTTGCGCTTGCTATGTTTCAGATTGTCCCCTTCAGAAAAGAAGATTACCCCGGGTATAACCAAAAGAGAGGAGACGGTGACAGGTGCGACGAGGAATTCCCTCTGTGCAACGGCTGCACTTTCAAGTTCCGCGTCCGAAGCCTAGACGAGGAAGAAATTGCGTCTCTACTGGCCTCGGTGGCGGTCCAATGCCGCGTGGATTTGAGCCTTCGCCGCGTTGAAATGTTGAACTGACCTGGCATTGACGAGCACCTCTTGCTTATCTGCCACCGACTTCCATGGACATGGCGTGCATGCTGATGGGACATCGATCCATGGCGTGCCTGTAGATTTTTTTTCGAAAAGGGGTTACCCTGGCCTCTGCATCAGAACGATGCATACAGCCATAGATGACTGCATACTTTATGAATTATGATGGACACTGTGGTAATGGCAAATGCATGCATGGGTGCACTTCTCTCCTTCTCATGCTGGTTTGTTTGCATGAATTGTTGTGTTTTTCTTTACGAAATTTGAACACGATGAAATTTTATCTGTTTCCATGATTATGATTCTTCCTATTTTATCAATCAATAAATAAAAAATATATGGAATGTGTTAACTCTTTGTACCCTTCAAATAGGTTTTCGTCCTACTTTATAAATAGAGCACCATTCGAATTTGTGGTACAATTTGTAAAATTCTTATTGTTGAAATCCAAAATTCAAGTCATGGCTCTTTTCAATCTTTCTCATAAACGGATTAAAAATAAGTTTTTATTTTTGAAGTTTGGATAAACCATTACTTCGTCTAGTGTCTATACAATACATATGACTCATATAGTGTACTAATTTCGGAGTTCATACATCACGCAAGCAAAGTTCGAAAGAAAGAAAGACAACGAAGCCCCGGCGTACCCTAGTTTCCATTGGGCCATGGTACCCTGGTTTCCATAGGACCAACAATAGCCATCGGGCTCATGTCCTGCACGCGGCCAGCGGAAGGCAACGGCGGCAGGCTGAGGTTTCCATGACTCTACTCTTATAGGCCGTTATGCAATCTCAAGGCGGTGAAAATGATGCCTCTCCTCCAGAAGCTTAACCCTATGGAAATGACGCCCCTCCTCCTCCTCAAGGCAGTGTCCAAGCATGTGAACTTTCATGAATTAACCCTATGTATGAATATGTGAACTTGTGTGTGATGTGCTCGAGCAATGTTTATTGCTCTACGAACTTGTATGAATCATTAGACTATGTGAACTTGTTTGAGTTATGCCTATGTGAAATAGTTTGAATTATGCATATATATGAATATATGTGTGACGTGCTTGAGGAATTTCTAGGTAGCTAGGTGCTCCCACATTCATTTGATATGTGTTTGATGTGCTCGAGGAATTTCTAGACAAAAAATGTATGTAGTTATTTTCAATTGCAGGGAATAGATAAGAAACAGATTGACAACAAAAGCAATGGGACATATTTCCGAGAGAAACACTCGGAAACACCCACTTTCACGAGCGTGGCGCTTGGAATAGGGATCACCGAAGCACTTTAACTACTGGAGTGGCATTTTTTCTGAGGGCCCCTCTCGGAAAAGGGGCCACATGAGTACTTTAGCTATTGGAGTACCATTCTTCTCCAAGGGCTACTCACGGAAAAGAATGGCACTCCAATAGTGCCATTTTTTCCAAGGGCCGTAACACTCGGTAAATGACACGTGGGCCCACACATCAGGTTCAAAGGTTTCAATCAACGGTCAGATGCCAAGCGGTACCAGATAGCTCTCGGTAAAGAGCGCGCTATATTATTCTTTTTGAAAAATTCAACAAATATTTTTCTTCACTGATAACTGGTCCAGTGGGTCTACCTGTCATGTCACAATGTTTCTTTGACAGGTGTTTTACCGAGTGGGCTCTCGGTAGATAACAGAAAGTCACAGAGCCATCAGTTGCAAACGGACATGCCACATGGCTAGTCTTTGCCATGTGGTGCTCTCGGCGTCTGTGCAGTTTGCCGATCGTGCTTTGTTCACCGTGATGCAGTGTCGGCAACATTATGTAGTTGCAGTGAACCCGTAGTTGCCGAGTGTAAGAAAATTCCAGTAGTGGGGTTGTACTGAAGCAAAGTTCATCAGTGAAATTAAGCGAACTTGTCGTGCATTAAGAACGTTTGAACTTCCGTGGACATGGCATTGTGCGTGCTGACCAGGCACCAACCATCACTGTAACCGAGTAAATGTATTGTTAAAAGTATGAACATCCAACATTGTGGTGATGAAAATGCAAGCACTGCTGGTCTTGAAATTGTTTGGGTGGCCTTTCTCCCTGTTTCCAGTTAGGCCCTGCTTGGCATGGGTGTAAATTTAGACACCGGATTTAATTTACAACTGTATATTACCGGTTGTATATGATTTTCGCCTGGAAAAAGAAACAGCCCCCTTGAAGTGTGTATTTTTTTGACAGCAAATAAACTTTATTTCTCAAATGATGGACAAGTCGTTTACAATAGCATGGGAAATAAAGTCAGGGATAGAATCTTCCCAGAGATGAGAGGATCTACTATGAGTAAAATGCTTTGCTAAGAGATCAGCAACCTCATTCGCTTCCCTAAAGCAATGAAGGTAGGAAACTGCTGCAAATTCGGTGCATGTATGCTTGCCTTCCAACACCACAGCTGCATCTGTACCATTATATGTCTCCTGTTGATTGAAGGCCTGCACAACACTTAGATTGTCTGACTCCAGTATGAGAGAGTTGCATCCAATGTGTTGCGCTAACCAAGCCCCGTTCCTCATGGCTTGTATTTCCGCTGATTCGGCGGTGATCACATGTGGCAGGAACCACGCTGCCGCTGCAATGAACTCTCCTCTGTCATCCCGAGCAATCGCTCCCGCTGCACCTGACATAGTTTCAGCGCTGAACGAGGCATCAACATTGACCTTCACCCGTCCTCTAGATGGTTTCCTCCACATCTGCTCTCGCTTCCTAACTGGTATATTAGGTTTTGATGCTTGAAGGAAGTTTGTACACAATACCTTAATAGTAGTAGCTGTACGATCCGGAGACAGTATACTTTCTCTCTTAACAAGCTGGCGCCGCTGTACACAATACCTTAATAGTGTGTATTCTTCACGGGGGTATTTAGGGTCCAACCAAGGATTCAAGCGGGGTCTTAGGGCATCACCAAGGGAGACCCATAAAATACCGGTATATATTCGGTCGGACACATCTGTCACTTTTGCAATCTAACGGAGACCTGTATCGGTCCATGAAGCTGTTCGGATGTCCAAATTTCGGTATTTTGAAGACAAACACGGAGAGGTTTGCCGGAATCCGGACATGCAATTGACCGATCACATGCATGGCTCCCCTCTTCTCTCTCTTCTCCCAACCGTATATGTATGGCCCCCTCTTCTCTCTGCTCCTAATCAATCGGATACTAAATCACAAATATCCCAGCACATGTAGAACGAAGGCTCAAGAAGAGCCCGGCTTTGAATTAATAAAGCCATCAACCGGTCAGGATTACATCGAACAAACAAAGAAAACAAAGAACAAAACAGCAAGCCGATACATGGTGTTGTGTAAAAGCTATCAGGCTACAACAAACTACTAGCAAAGATATGGAAACTAAAGCACAAGTCCAGCTAGAAGTCGAAGGAGCCCTCCACAGCGAGCAGAACACCACGCATGGCACCAGCAAAGCTTGGGGATGAAACAAACAGTAGTTGGAGGAGCTCCGTTGTCAGCTCCATGGGCTCTGGCCGTCGATGTCGCCCTCCTCCACCTCAGAAGGGGGCTCCCTGCCCCCTTGCCCTGGCACGAAGGGCGGCGATCCGTCGAAAGGTGGAGATGCCCACCCGAGGGCTAAAGAGCGGCCGACGCCATTGCCAACCGGAAGACCACACCAGGACACCACCGCCAAACTACTTGGAGCTCATCCAAGGAAAGCATTGGCAATGCATGATATCTGCACACGAGGAGAAGCAAGCTGCACGGCAAGGTTGCTGAAGACCGAGCAACCCCCAACCGGAACAAGCACACCTCCCCCAAAGCTCACCAAAGACGGCACCCCCTTGAGGGTGACGGCGCCCACGGCGTCGCTGTCGCCCAATCCCGAGGGATTTGGGTTTTCACCTGGTCCACGAGCAACACGGGAGGAAGTGGAGGGGGAAAGGGGGCATTTTTACTAGCGCCTACAGGTAGGGGACAGCGCCCATGGGCGTCGCCGCCGGCAGGCTGGCATAGCCAGCCATGGATTTCTCCGGTCCCCTCTCCCAACCCCCACCTCGAGAGGAGACATGGCTATGGTGCCCGGAGGCCGCCGGAGAACGGATATGAGACGAGGGTGACAAGAGGTTGAAGAGGAAGATGCCTTCAGATCTGATGCGGGTGCCCCGAAGCCACCACGCACCACAGCAATCGCCCACCGTCACCACGCCGCCCGCACGGCCGAGATGGGCGGCCAGCACCCGCTGCCGCCGTTTGCTGAGGACGACGCAGCACCACCGCCCGAGGTCGCCACCTCGGCTCCGAGATCCTCCACAGGGGCGGAGCGACCAGATCCTCGCCGCCACCATCCCCGGTGGCTGCGCGGCGCTCCGGCGGTGACGAGGGAGAGGAAAAGGGGGAGGGAGCCCCGGCGGCGGGCTAGGGTTTGAGCCGCCCGAGTCGCCCCTGCGGGAGCGACGCGGGGGCCTTGGGGGAGAGGGGGGGGGTCACAAATAGGTTACTACTAAGATGTGTTAGCACATGTATGGTCTTCACCTACTTTTTCTCCTCTCAGCCGGATATTTTGTAATTAGCATCGAATGACTTCCTCCCATTTCATATCCGCAGACCACGTCTGGACATAAAAACAGACATATACGAAAGGAATTTGTGGATCGGCATTGAAGATGCCCTTACACAGTTCCGTGGGGTGGTTTATCCCCTCGCATGTTTTGTTGCTGTTGGCTTTCTCTTCCTGCAAAGATTGCAGATTGATTCGAAAATAGAAAGCGAGCTACGTACCCCCCCCCCCCATGCCGCGCATTGTTCAAACGAAAATGCTAGACGTACAGGTTTTTACAGGGATTCTATAGGCTCCTTTCACATGCCCCTCCCCCCCCCCCCCCCACCTATTTTAATGGGGGTGGGACCGTGCATCTACTAATGACCAATTAGAAACTGCCATGACACCATGTAATCCCCTCATCCCGTAACCATCATACGTGTAGCAAAGCTCTTGTTCAAAAGGCGCCTTCTGGTCTTTCATATATAAAGCCCGAGAGAAAAGGTAGTGATTCACTCTTACTCCCAGTCACAGCAGAAATAAACTTGTGGCCATCAAATATTCGAAGAACATCTCATCTCTAGTAACCTGCCTACCGAACACTCCAAACTGTTCAATTTCGTTAGGAAGCAAACGTTGCATTCCATTCCGTTAATGATAATTGATTAATGGTTCTGTTGAAAGCACGCATCAATGTGACAAACTTCTGCCAAATTAGCATTTCAAAATAGTTCACCCTAAATAAAACATTGATGCATGCATGTATATATCCCTTCGCGTTTCAGATTCCACTACAACACGTATGTCATTAGGAGGCATTTTTTTGCCAGCGTTTTTGCTAAACGCCTCAGAATCATGGTATTGACGGCACTTTCCAAAAGTGCCTCCGAAGCTCGCAGCCTTCAAGGGCAGTTTTAGAAAATGCCTTCTAAACAGGGGAAAACAAGGCGTTCTACAAAAGTGCCGCGGAGCGTAGCCAGCGTTTTGGTGTGAAACAGCCCTCCCTGCTGCGTTCCAAGGTAAAAAAAACAGAGGTCTTCCAAAAACAAAAAACAGAGGAACACCACGGCCACCGCAGCTTCTCCGCGCTGGGCGCCTCGTCGTCTTCGCTGCCGGCGCCTGCTCCGCCACCGGCGCTCCACGCCGGAGCCTCTGCATCCGCCGCGACCTGCAACGCCATCCCCACTCCGTGCCTTCCCTCTCTCGTCCCCAATCTCGGGGTGGGATTCGTAGTGCGCGGTGAAGAAGAAGGGGAGATCTAGGCTCGGAGAGGAGGAGGACGATCAAGTGGTCCAGGCCACGAACTCATCAGCGGTGACCCCCCCCCCCCCAACCCACGCCAGAGAAGCCCATGTCAGGTTGCTGTTGATCTGACGCTCTGCTGCGCACAAGGTGTTCGAGGTAATGCCTCTTCATTTTTGTAGTTCATTTTTCTTCCAGTTTTTGTTGGTGCTAGATTTATGGATGAAGAATCATTATGCGATGACATCTAGAATCAACTTGTACTGTGTGTCATGTCCTTCTTGTAATTATATTAGGAGTGTGGCAACTTGTCCTGTTGAAATTGGAGCTTGTTTGTTGTTGCCTTGTGTGCATGGTGGCCTTCTGTTCATGTTAGAAAACTTCACACAAGGAGTAAGCTATATAGATAGACTGAGAATCAAACTGCAGGTGCATTTGGCATTTCTATATAGAACATCCCTAATGTGTTACTTCTAATCTTGTTGCATCAGGTTTCAGCTAAACTGTTTTCTTGCTGCACATGAGGTCTTCTATATTGAACATCCCTTTGATTCCGCTAATAGTAAACTGATATTGCTTTTAGAAATTTCTCTTTGATGCATTCAAATATTTATTGTAGAATTTTATGTGGTCTCTACTTTAACGTGTCGTAGAACTTGGGTTTGTTCAGTTGAGAATGGATAAGAGTTGGATGCAAGCAGCAAGGTCTTCCACTGAGTATTCTGAAGGAACTATCAACTTCATACAATTTGCTTTTCGTGAGTCAGCAAAAAATAGTAGGATTCTCTGCCCTTGCAAGATATGTGTAAACTCTCGCTGGTTAGGTGAGCATGAAGTCTATGATCATTTGATTTGTGATGGATTCATGTCCTGATATACCACATGGATTCACCATGGAGAAAGTATGCGGCCCTCCGAAGCAACTACTGGTCCTAGTTCACAGTTTGAAGAATATGCTGATAGTGATGAGATGGATGAGATGCTACTAGAAGGATTTGGGATGTACGATACTCGTACTTTAGGAGAGGAGCAAGAGTCTGAAGATGATTTGGACAATGATGCTGAGGCATACTATAGATTAGTTAATGATGGATGCCAAGAGTTGTACCCAGGTTGCAAAAGATTCTCGAAGCTGCAATTTTTGGTGAGGTTGCTTCATATCAAGAATATGAGGGGAATGAGCAATGTCTGCTTTGATGAGGTATTGACGCTAATTAAGGAGGCACTTCCAGAAGGTCAGGCGTTGCCCAATAGTTTTCATGGGGCCAAAAAGTTTGTGAGAGCCATTGGTATTGGATATGATAGTATAGATGCATGCAAAAACGATTGCATTCTATTTAGGAAGGAACATGCTGATGCCATATCATGTCCAGTGTGTGGCACAAGTAGATGGAAGAGCGTAAATACTGGAGTTGATGGAAGGCGTGTCCACAAGGTGCCTCAAAAGGTGGTTCGTCATTTCCCGCTAAAGGAGAGACTCCAAAGGTTGTTCGCTTCTACAAAGACGGCATCAGATATGAGGTGGCACAGCGAAGGCCGCACAAAGGACGGCTTGATACGACACCCAGCTGGTTCACCTGCATGGAAACACTTTGATGCTATTCACAAAGACTTCAGTTCAGAAGTTTGTAATGTTAGATTTGGATTGGGAGTTGATGGTTTCAACCCTTTTGGAAATATGAATCTCTCATATAGCATATGGCCTATCGTCTTGATCCCCTACAACCTTCCTCCATGGATTTGTATGAAGCAATCAAACTTTATCCTCTCTGTCATCATTCCTGGTAAAAAATCTCCAGGGAAAGACATGGATGTTTACATGCAGCTAACCATAGATGATCTTCTGGAGCTTTGGAATGATGGAGTCTGGACTTATGATGCCTCTCGATCTAAGAAGTTTCTCTTACGTGCCGCACTACTATGGACAATAAGTGATTGGCCTGGGCGTGGATCTTTGTCTGGAGAAAATATAGCAGTTTGCTCCCATTGTCTATCGGAGACATGCTCTCTTTGGTTAAAGAATGGACACAAGAAATGCTATATGGGACATCGTAGATTCTTGGAACCTAATCACGAGTTTCGATTTGATGCTGAGTCATTTGATGGTTTTGAGGAACATCGAGAGCCTCCCGTTCCCCTTTCATCACATGACATTTCAATATTGACAAAGGACATGAAAACTACATATGGGAAACTGCAGCAGAAGAGCAGCAGGAAGCGACACCGTAATCAGGTAGATGAGAATGATACAAGCGTGCAGCAAGACACTTCAATATTCAGAAAGAGAAGTTGCTTCTTTCAGCTGCCATACTGGGAAACACTTCTATTACGTCATAATCTGGATCCTATGCACGTAGAGAAGAATGTGTTTGAGAATATTGCCCATACCCTTCTGAATGTTAGCAAAAGATCAAAGGATAATCTAAATGCACGTCTTGACCTACAACAATTGAATATACACCAAGACCAACATCCAGATTTAACTGGGAGTAAACCATACCTACCTCCAGCATTATACTACTTGGATTCACACGGTGCTAAGATGTTTTGCCAGGTTCTAAAGGATGCTAGGTTTCCTGAGGGCTATGCATCCAACTTGCACAACAAAGTGGATATAGTGAGAAAGAGATTAAATGGACTAAAGAGCCATGATTGTCATATTATAATGCGTGATCTGTTGCCCTTAGCCATTAGGAGAACTTTGCCTGAAGATGTTTGTATTCCATTGATGCGTTTGTGCAACTACTTCAAGCAATTATACTCTAAGGTTATCAATGTGAGTGAGATACAAAAGTTGGAGGATGAGATTCCTGAAATCATGTGCCAATTGGAGAAAGTATTTCCTCCTTCCTTTTTTGACATCATGGAACACTTGACCATTCATCTTGCAACTGAAGTACGGATTGCTGGACCGGTGCATTACCGAAGCATGTGGGCTGTTGAGAGGTTTTTGGGCAAGCTAAAGAGTATGATCCATACGCTAAGTCACCCAGAGGGATCAATAGCAGAGGGATATGTTTTGGATGATACTCTTACATTTTGCTCAAGATATTTGCATGGTTGTCCAACCATATTCACTCAAACAGGACGACATAATGATTGTATTGGCCCCAATGACTCGACAAACCATCAACCATACTTGAGAATAGTCGGTCGTCCTTTATTTGGTCCTTGTGTTGAAGAACTAGACTACACGTCATGGATCCAAGCTCAAAGATATGTGTTGGTCAATTATCCCCACATTGCTCCATATGTCCAGTAAGTTTCTCACCACTTGTTCCACACTCTCCATACTCTCTGAACTAGCAGTAACCCTCTCTCATGTGCATGTAGACAACATCATGATATTCTATCAGCGGGTCAACGCAAAAGAATACGTGATGTAGAACGTGACCATCACAATAGTTTCCACACTTGGTTTGCTGACCATGTAAGTGCTATGATCTCACGCTAAAATTCTTGAAGCGCTTCATGTGGTGATATTGCATTGACTATGTTATGTCTCTAGGTTCAATCATTGGTTTCCAATAATGTTAAGATCCCTGAAGAAGTTAAAGTCTTAGCACAAAAGCCATATCGGATGGTGAGAAAGTACAATGCTTACTCTATAAATGGATGCACTTTCCACACAAGGGGATATGGTGACGGAAAAGAAGCGCAATGTGATGGAGTATCTATGATTGCAAAGACATCTAGTTTCTCAAGTGCTAAAGATAAGAATCCAGCTTTAGGAGATGTTGTTTATTATGGCCGAATCACTGAAATAGTTGAGCTGAATTATTCAAACAAAGGCAGCGTGGTTTTATTCAAGTGTGATTGGGTCGACAGTGTTCGCCCTGATGCTGGGGTTCGAAAGGACCCATATGGAATAACTGAGGTGAATTTTAACCATTTGCTAAGCAGTGGCAGCGACATATTTGATGAGCCATTTATCCTCGCAACTCAAGCCACCCAAGTATATTATGTACAAGATTCTATAGAGAAGGATTGGTACGCTGTGGTTCATCCACCTACAAGAGACTTCTTTGATATGGAGGCTAGAATTGATGGGCATGAAGAATATTAGGCTAGGATTAGGTGAGAGCTATTGATTGTTTTTGGACTAAATTTCAAGTGTCGTTGATTGTTTTTATCTTAGTTTTGATACTGTCTTTTCTAACCGAGTTTCAAATTGTACATGCCAGGAAATATGATGACTTCGGGATCAAGATCTGATGCATTCAATCAGTCCCATGTGTCTGACCATGAACGAAGACTGAATGAGCTGAAATATAAAGTCAGAGAAGTTAATCTACCACAAATGGAATGCATCAATGTTATGAAACAAATGAAAACAGAAGCTTCAAATAGGGATAAATTAAAACACTTCACTATGGTAAGCTCTTAAAATACTTGGTGAGCTCTTGTTTTTATTACTTCTGATGGTATTGAGGAGCTCAGCATGGATAACTTTGAACACTTGTTTTTTATTTCTCATCTTGTTTTCTTGTATTGATTTTGAAGAATTCCAGAGCTGAAGAAGATGTTGACTTAAGGAGCCATGAGGGAAGTGGTGAGGAAACTGAATCAGAAGATGGAGAAGATGGCGCTGAACATGGTGATGAAACTGAATCGGAAGATGAAGAAGGTGAGTCTGGACAAGAAGATGAACATGAAGAAGAAGAGGAAGTTCGACAAGAACAGGAGCAAACACATGGTTAGTTCTGAGGGCATAAAAGAATTTATATGTGCTTGTTTTGCATGGGCCTAATGGTAGTTCCTATCTGTTCACATACCAGAAGTTGTAGAGAAGACTAGAAGAGGACCTACTCACATGAGGCGCTTCTGGAAAGAACATGATGTTGATAACAAGATCAATTTGAAGTTCAACAGATTTGGTCAGCCATGTGGTTTGAAGACTTGCAAGCTGACAAATTTTATTGGAACCCTAGTGAAAGGAAAAGAAATGTCCTTAGCTGCTCAAAACTGGAGCAAAGTACCAAAGTTAGAGAAAGAAAAGTTGTGGGGTTCTGTCCAGGTATGTCAACGCAATCTAACATATATATTTGCATCTTCAACAAACAAGTCACTTTTTCTTCAACGAACAAGTTGTCACAACTGTATTTTTTAATAGGCTTTTTTCAACATTGATGAGTCATACAAAAGATGGGTGTTGAGATCAGCTAGTAAAAAATGGAAAGACTTCAAGGTTGTTTTAAAGAGGAAATACTACAAAGCTGATTTGTCACGGGCACGGAATATTCTTAATGGTTGTGATAATCGAATTCCAATTGGACAGTGGGAGTGGCTAGTAAAACACTGGAGAACAGAGAAAGCTAAGGTGAGTACTCAATGGTGTAGTTTTGTATCCTATGCTAAATATGTGTTCCACATATAAGCTTGTTATGAGTTTCTTCACCATATTTGTGTGTCTAGGAAAAATCTGAGAGAAACAAAGCCACTCGGGCATCGCAACTCGAGGGATGCAACGGGACCCACACCGCTGGGTCACGAAGTTTTGCAGTTGTCCTTGATCAAATGGTAATCAATATTCCTTGTTTTATTTTTTCCCATAATATTCATTTGCCCTGTTCTTTGTGTCAACGGGACCCACACCGCTGTGTCGAGGAAGGCTGGCCTTACTTATTCTGCCTCTCATATGTACACAGCTGAATTGTGGACAGATTTGCTGTCTAGATCTGTTGCCTTAGTGTCTTTGTCCTTTTTAACTTGTGTAACTAGTGTATCAACATTTCATCTCTGCTTCAGGAGATGGTAGAGGGTAGGGAAATTGGGCGTGCCGAGCTTTACGTGGTTACGTATACGAAAAACAATGGATATCCAGTCAACCAACAAAGCGGAGTAAAAATGGTATGTAGTTCACTTCATAGTGCTCTGTTCTATTATATTCCTAGTTAGCTTTCACTTGATACTGCTGTGTTCAGTGCTTCATAAAATTCATGCTTGCAACCCTACTGTTATATGAACCTTTCAGGATGAAATTAAAAAAAGGATTCAGGAAGATCCTTCTTTGATTGGTGAGGAGGCCCGTAATGGTGATCTTTATTCATCAATTTTCCCAAAAGGAAAGAAAGGAAGGCCAAGTGGCCTTGGTCTATTAGTAGATGGAGTCGCTTCGGAGCGCCTTGCTCAAGTTGAAGCTGAACTACATTCCCAGCATGGTCGCAGAGTTAATGGAGAATCCATCCCAAGAGATCGCACGTACGTAGTGGATGATCAGAACCCAAGGGCCAAGGCGACCCATGCAGGATGCTGCTAGCCATTCGTCTCCCCGCCATCTAATTCAAAACCCCCTCGGCCCTCGCCGGGACCGTTCGGTTCCAATCCAACTGGACGCCAGTCCAGACGCTTCGCCACACACACTGCACGTAACTCTGGCCTCGTTTTCTCTTGGGAAGTGAGACGGCGATGCCGATGGTGAAGCTGGTGACGATCCCCGTGGAGGCGAGGGAGGATGAGAAGGCGGTCAAGTGGCTGGGGCACTACTCGTCGGCGCAGAGCATCCTGGTCGTCGGCGACGGCGACCTCTCCTTCTCGCTGGCGCTCGCCACCGCCTTTGGCTCCGGGGAGAAACTCGTCGCCACGTCCTTCGACTCCTACGGTTCGACACACTTTCCGCTTTCTCCTGCATAAAAGGGTGATAATGATCGATGATTACTTGCGTGCCTTAATTTGTGACTTGATCGTTGTATACTTATCTATTTACTCGGCCGTTTGGCAATCATCTTGGGGACGGTACAGTTCATCTGATCAGCATGTACAGCAAAGCGGAATCAAACGTAGCGGAGCTGAAGAGACTGGGCGCCACGGTGCTACATGGTGTCAGTGTGAAGAAGATGAAGAAACGCACCGATCTCATGTCTAGACGGTTCGACCGAATAGTCTTCAATTTTCCTCACGCCGGGTTCATAGGGAAGGAGAATCAGGTGCATATGATCAAGTACGCATGCTTGATCACTCTCTCGATACATAATATGGCCATCTTCTTCATTTGTCTATTTCTTTCCCATTATTTGTCTGACACCTCACACTTGCAAGAGAGTTAACTTCGTATTAACATTTTCCTGTGACGCTGCAGCGCCCATCGGCTGCTGGTGCAAAGGTTCTTCCGCAACGCGAGCAAGATGCTCCGTCCCCTCGGCGAGATACACGTCAGCCACAAGACGGGGCAGCCATACGACAGATGGGAAATCGAGGGTCTCGCCCTTGAGTTTTCGCTTCTGAAGTCTGAGATGGTCGCCTTCCGTAAAGAGGATTACCCCGGGTATAACCAGAAGAGAGGCGACGGTGACAGGTGCGACGAGGAATTCCCTCTACGCAACGGCTGCACTTTCAAGTTCCAGCGCTGGCCTCGCTAAATTTCCCTCGCTGGCGCCGACGTAAATTGGGCCTTTTACGAGCACCTTGTGACGCTGCTTGACCGTCGCATCGCATGTACTGCGACCCACTTCCATGGACATGGCGTGCATGCTCATGAGACATCGACCCATCACTGTGTAGATTACTATACTCCTTGTAGACTTCCATGTAGTACGTATTTTATGATTTGTGATGGCCCTCGTGGTAAAAAATATTTCACTTGCGTATCTTTTCACTCGTAGACTTCCATGGAGTACATATTTTATGAATTATGCTAGCCATCGTGGTATTTTTTTTTCACTTGCGTATCTTTTCATTCGTAGGTAGAGACAATAATACAAGAAGAAAACCTTGCATAGAGAAGGGAGAGAGGGCACCACACCAAAATGTGGGAAGCAGAACAAAGAAAACAACATAACCTGAACTAGCCTAGGCCAACCTCAGGAAAGGCAAGGAAATGAGACAGAGGGCACCAAGGTCGCATCACGACAAATGCGGGGCACCCACCACGTGTAGCTATGACTCAAGAACCGACCAAATCAACGCACCCCCACCAAAACGCCTAGAAGAGTCGGCAAGTGGACTGTAAAACTTCATAAGTTGCTTCATGACTATATATAGTCAGAGAATTATATTGTAGTACTACCGACTAAATGAGTACTTTCTTGCAAAGAAATTCTCAAATAATGATGCTTGTTTATGTGTTTAATAAATGAATATAAAACTTGATTTTGGTGCATCACCTTAGTGTATATCGATGAACTCATCATTAATGTCCATACAAGACCTAAACATACACAAAATGATCTTAAGATGAAAATTTCAGATTCAACAAAATTGTGTTTAAATTTATAACTGGAGGATTCTCTAAGAATACATACATATCAGTCTACATATATCCGAAACGTATATGGAAAGTTCAATATGGATATATCATACCAATAAATTACATCGATGGTCATATTATCTCTTATAGGGATACAAATCCTTTCCTACCTAGGGGTGATAATGAAGTGATATCAGGACCTGAAGTTCCGTATCTCACTAACATCGGAGACTCCTGTAATTGCAAACTACATTAGACCTGAAACTATATTTTGCTATCCTTGTTCAATGTGGAACCCCCAACAAAGGTATTTGGTTGGTGTAAGGGATATCCACTTATATCTCAAGCTCACAACATGACTTGGTTATTTCTGTTAGTAAAATTAAGATATGACCATGATGTAATATACTCGTACTGACAACTTATCTGATCCCTACCATGCAAAATGACAGATTGAATTCACTTGAATTAGCCTCCTCATGGAAGTCATCTAAATACACTATTAGGAAAAAGCCTAGTAGTAGCATGGGTTAAAAGCTATTACTAGCGCGGTGCCTGCGCTACTACTACGGCGCTACAGCTAACTAGTAGTAGTAGTGCGGTGCATCCCGCGCTACTAGTACGTGTGTTAGTAGTAGCGCGGGTTCGACATACGCTACGACTGTTGGAAATATGCCCTAGAGGCAATAATAAATTAGTTATTATTATATTTCATTGTTCATGATAATCGTTTATTATCCATGCTAGAATTGTATTGATAGGAAACTCAGATACATGCGTGGATAGATAGACAACACGATGTCCCTAGTAAGCCTTTAGTTGACTAGCTTGTTGATCAATAGATGGTTACGGTTTCCTGACCATGGACATTGGATGTAGTTGATAACGGGATCACATCATTAGGAGAATGATGTGATGGACAAGACCCAATCCTAAGCTTAGCACAAGATCGTGTAGTTCGTTTGCTAAAGCTTTTCTAATGTCAAGTATCATTTCCTTAGACCATGAGATTGTGCAACTCCCGGATACCGTAGGAGTGCTTTGGGTGTGCCAAACGTCACAACGTAACTGGGTGGCTATAAAGGTACACTACAGGTATCTCCGAAAGTGTCTGTTGGGTTGGTACGAATTGAGACTGGGATTTGTCACTCCGTGTAAACGGAGAGGTATCTCTGGGCCCACTCGGTAGGACATCATCATAATGTGCACAATGTGACCAAGGAGTTGATCACGGGATGATGTGTTACGGAACGAGTAAAGAGACTTGCCGGTAACGAGATTGAACAAGGTATCGGGATACCGACGATCGAATCTCGGGCAAGTACAATACCGCTGGACAAAGGGAATTGTATACGGGATTGATTGAATCCTCGACATCGTGGTTCATCCGATGAGATCATCGTGGAACATGTGGGAGCCAACATGGGTATCCAGATCCCGCTGTTGGTTATTGGCCGGAGAGTTGTCTCGGTCATGTCTGCATGGTTCCCGAACCCGTAGGGTCTACACACTTAAGGTTCGGTGACGCTAGAGTTGTTATGGGAAATAGTATGTGGTTACCAAAGGTTGTTCCGAGTCCCGGATGAGATCCCGGACATGACGAGGAGCTCTGGAATGGTCCGGAGGTGAAGATCGGTATATTGGACGAAGGGTCTTGGAGTCCGGAATTGTTCCGGGGGTACCAGGTGATGACCAGCGTGTTCGAAAGGGGTTTCGGAGGCCCCGACAAGCGTTGGGGGGCCTTATGGGCCAAGGGGAGAGGGCACATCAGCCCACTAAGAGGCTGAGTGCCCCTCCCACCCCATCTCACGTAACCAGGAGAGGTGGGGGCGCCACCCCTAAGGCAGCCGCCCCTCCCTGCTTGGGGGGGCAAGTTTCCTAGGGGGTGGGGGCGCCCAAACCCATCTAGGGTTTCCCCTGTGGCCACCGCCCCTCCCCTAGGGAACCCTAGGGCGCCCCCCCTCCCCCCTTCCCCCTATATATAGTGAGGGAGAGAGAGGGCAGCCGCACCCTTCCCCTGGCGCAGCCCTCTTCCTCCTCCAACACCTCATCCTCCTCCGTAGTGCTTGGCGAAGCCCTGCCGGAGAACCACGAGCTCCATCACCACCACGCCGTCGTGCTGTCGGAGTTTTCCCTCAACTTCTCCTCTCACCTTGCTGGATCAAGAAGGAGGAGACGTCTCCCAACCGTACGTGTGTTGAACGCGGAGGTGCCGTCCGTTCGGCGCTAGGATCATCGGTGATTTGGATCACGACGAGCATGACTCCATCAACCCCGTTCACTTAAACGCTTCCGCTTAGCGATCTACAAGGGTATGTAGATGCACTCTCCTTCCCCTTGTTGCTAGATTACTCCATAGATTGATCTTGGTGATGCGTAGATAATTTTGAATTTCTGCTACGATCCCCAACAGTGGCATCATGAGCTAGGTCTATGCGTAGTTTCTATGCACGAGTAGAACACAAAGCAGTTGTGGGCATCGATATTGTCAATTTACTTGCCGTTACTAGTCTTATCTTGATTCGGCGGCATCGTGGGATGAAGCGGCCCGGCTCGACCTTACACGTATGCTTACGTGAGACTGGTTCCACCGACTGACATGCACTAGTTGCATAAGGTGGCTAGCAGGTGTCTGTCTCTCCCACTTTAGTCGGATCGGATTCGATGAAAATGGTCCTTATGAAGGGTAAATAGAAATTGTCATATCACGTTGTGGTTTTGGCGTAGGTAAGAAACGTTCTTGCTAGAAACCTATAGCAGCCACGTAAAAACTTGCAACAACAATTAGAGGACGTCTAACTTGTTTTTGCAGCATATGCCTTGTGATGTGATATGGCCAAAAGGATGTGATGACTGATATATGTGATGTATGAGATTGATCATGTTCTTGTAATAGGAATCACGACTTGCATGTCGATGAGTATGACAATCGGCAGGAGCCATAGGAGTTGTCTTAATTTATTTATGACCTACGTGTCAACATAAATGTCATGTAATTACTTTACTTTATTGCTAAAGCGTTAGCCATAGTAGTAGAAGTAATAGATGACGAGACAACTTCAAGAAGACACGATGATGGAGATCATGGTGTCATGCCGGTGACAATGATGATCATGGAGCCCCGAAGATGGAGATCAAAAGGAGCAAAATGATATTGACCATATCATGTCACTATTTGATTGCATGTGATGTTTATCATGTTTTACATCTTATTTGCTTAGAACGACGGTAGCTTAAATAAGATGATCCCTCTCTAAAATTTCAAGAAAAGTGTTCCCCCTAACTGTGCACCGTTGCGAAGGTTCGTCGTTTCGAAGCACCACGTGATGATCGGGTGTGATAGATTCTAACGTTCGAATACAACGGGTGTTGACGAGCCTAGCATGTACAGACATGGCCTCGGGACACATGCGAAACACTTAGGTTGACTTGACGAGCCTAGCATGTACAGACATGGCCTCGGAACATGGAAGACCGAAAGGTCGAACATGAGTCGTATAGAAGATACGATCAACATGAGATGTTCACCGTTGATGACTAGTCCGTCTCACGTGATGATCGGACACGGCCTAGTCGACTCGGATCATGTTTCACTTAGATGACTAGAGGGATGTCTATCTGAGTGGGAGTTCATTAAATAATTTGATTAGATGAACTCAATTATCATGAACATAGTCTAAATTGTCTTCGCAAATATGTTGTAGATAAATAGCTCACGTTGTAGCTCCTTGTTTCAATACGTTCCTAGAGAAAGATTAAGTTGAAAGATATTGTAAGCAATGATGCGGACTAGGTCCGTAATCTGAGGAGTGTCCTCACTGCTACACAGAAGGCTTACGTCTTTGATGCACCACTCGATGTGCAAACCCCTACAACATCGTTTGTGGATGTTGTGAACACCTGACAGACACATTCTGATGACTACCTGATAGTTTAGTGCACCATACTTTACGGCTTAGAATCGGGATTCCAATGACGTTTTGAACGCCATAGAACATATGAGATGTTCCAAGAGCTGAAATTGGGATTTTAGGCTCATGCCCGTGTTGAGAGGTGTGAGACCTCTGACAAGTTCTTTTGCCAACAAGATGGAGGAGAATAGCTCAGCTAGTGAGCATGTGCTCAAAATGTGTGGGTGCTACAATCACTTAAATCAAGTGGGAGTTAAACTTCCAGATAAGATAGTGATTGATAGAGTTCTATAGCCACTATCACTAAGCTACTAGATCTTCATGATGAACTATGACATGCAAGGGATGGAGTTGATTCCAGAGCTGTTCGCGGTGCTTAAGACCGCAAAAGATAGAAATCAAGAAGGAGCATCAAGTGTTGATGGTTTGACAAGACAACTGGTTTCAAGAAGGGCAAGGGTTAGAAGGGAAACTTCATGGATGGCAAACCAGTTGCTGATCTAGTGAAGGAACCCAAGGTTGAACCCAAACCCGAGACTAAGTGCTTCTATTGTAAGGGGAACGGTCACTGGTAGCGGAATTACCCCAAATGCATGGTAGATTAGAAGGCTGGCAACTTCAAAGTATATACATGTTATTAATGTGTAGCTCACTAGTACTCCTGGTAGCACCTGGGTATTGGATACCGGTTCAGTTGCTATTATTGGTGACTTGAAGCAAAAGCTGCGGACTAAACGGAGACTGGCTAAGGGCGAGGTGACGATGTGTGTTGGAAGTGTTTCCAAAGTTGATGAGATCACCATCGCACGCTCCATCTGCCTTCGGGATTAGTACTGAACCTAAATAAATATTATCAGGTGTCTACGTTGAGCATGTATATGATTAGATCATGTTCATTGCAATACGGTTATTCATTTAAGTTAGAGAATACTGGTTATTCTGTTTACATGAATAATACCTTTCATGGTCATGCACCCTATGTGAATGGTTCATTGAATCTCGGTCGTGGTAATACACATGTTCACGCCAAAAGATGTAGATTTAATAATGATAGTACCACTTTCTTGTGGCACTGCCGCTTAGGTCATATTGGCGTAAGATGCATGAAGAAACTCCATGTCGATGGATGTTTGGAGTCACTTGATTTTGAATCGCTTGACACATGCGAGCCATGCCTCATAGGCAGGATGACTAAGACCCCGTTTTCAGGTACAATGAAACGGGCAAGTGACTTGTTGGAAATCATACATGCTGATGCGTGTGATCCAATGAGAATCGAAGCGTGCGGTGGATATCGCTATTTTCTCATCTTCACTGACGATTTGAATAGATATAGGTATATTTAATTAATGAAGCACAAGTCTGAAACGTTTGAAAAGTTCAAGCGATTTCAGAGTGAAGTTAAGAATCATCATAACAAGAAGATCAAATTCCTACGATCTGATCAATGAGAATTTCTGAGTTATGAGTTTGGCGACACTTAAGACATTGTGGAATTGTTTCACAGTTGAAGCCACCTGGAACACCATAGCGTAATGGTGTGTCCGGACATCGTAATCGAGCCTTATGAGATATGATGCGATCTATGATGTCTCTTACCAATCTACCACTATTATTTTGAGGTTATGCATTAGAGACAGCTGCATTCACTTTAGATAGGACACCATATAAGTCCGTTGAGACGACGTCGTATGAACATTTGTTTGGCAAGAAACCAAAGTTGTCGTTTCTTAATGTTTGGGGCTGCGATGCTTAAGGCTTTAGCCGGAGAAGCTCGAACCCAAAAGCGGACGAACACATCTTCATAGGATACCCAAAGGTGACAATTGGGTATACCTTCTATCTCAGGTCCGAGGGCAAATTGTTTGTCGCTAAGAACGGGTCCTTTCTCGAGAAGGAGCTTCTCTCGAAAGAATTGAGTGGGAGGAAGATAGAACTTGATGAGGTTGTCGAACCTTTATTTCAACCAGAAAGTGATGCAACACAGAAAGATGTTTTCTGTGGCGCCTACGACTGTTGAATAGGAAGTTAATGATAGTGATCATGAAGCTTCAGATCAAGTTGCTATCGAACCTCGTAGGTCGACGAGGATATGTACTACTCCTGAGTGGTACGGTAATCCTGTCTTAGATATCATGTTGTTAGACAACAATGAACCTACGAGCTATGGAGAAGCGATGGTGGGCCCGTATTCCGACAAATGGTTAGAAGCCATGAAATCCGAGATAGGATCCATATATCAGAACAAAGTATGGACTTTGGTGGACTTGCCCGATGATCGGCAAGCCATTGAGATAAATGGATCTTTAAGAAGAAGACGGACGTAGGCGGTAATGTTACCGTCTATGAAGCTCGAATTGTGGGAAATAGTCTTTTCACAAGTTCAAGGAGTTGACTACAATGAGAATTTCTCACCCGTAGCGATGCTTAAGTCTGTCGGAATCATGTTAGCATTAGCTGTATTTTTCGATTATGAAATCTGACAGATGGATGTCAAAAACAAGTTTTCTTACCAGTTTTTGTAAGAAAGAGTTGTATGTGATACAATCAAAGTTTTGTCGATCCTAAGGATGCTAAAAGGTATGCTGGCTCCAGCGATCCTTTTATGGACTAGAGCAAGCATCTCGGAGTCAGAATATATGCTTTGATAGAGTGATCAAAGCTTTTAGGTTTATACAATATTTGCTAGAAACTTGTATTTACAAGAAAGTGAGTGGGAGCACTACAACATTTCTGATAAGTATATGTGGATGACATATTCTTAATCCGAAATAATGTAGAATTTCTGGAAAGCATAAACTGTTGTTTGAAGAGTGTTTTTCAAAGGAAGACCTGGATAAAGCTGCTTACATATTGGGCATCAAGATCTATAGAGATAGATCAAAACGCCTGATGATACTTTCAAAGAACGCACACCTTGACATGTTTTTGAAGGAGTTCAAAATAGATCAGTCAAAGAAGGGGTTCTTACCTGAGTTGTAAGGTGTGAAGTTGAGTAAGACTCAAAGCTTCACCACGACAGAAGAAAGAGGAAGGACGAAGGCCGTCCCCTCTGCTTTTGTCATAGGCTCTATACGGTATGCCATGCTGAGTACCGCACCAGATGTGTGCCTTGCCACATGTCTGGCAAGAGGGTACAAAGGTGATCTGGGAATGGATCACCAGATAGCGGTCAAAATTATCCTTAAAGGAATAAGGAAATGTTTCTCGGTCATGGAGGTGATAAAGAGTTCGACGTAAATAGTTACGTCGATGCAAGCTTAACACCTATCCGGATAGCTCTGAGTAGAGATACCGGATAAGTATAATGGAGCAACAATTTGGAATAGCTCCAAGTGGAACGTGGTAGCAGCATCTACGATATGACATCAAGTTTTGCGAAATACATAGGGATCTGAATATGGCAAGACCCGTTGACTACAACCTCTCTCACAAGCATAACATGATCAAACCTAGAACTCATTGAGTGTTAATCACATAGTGATGTGAACTAGATTATTGAGTCTAGTAAACTCTTTGGATGTTGGTCACATGGCGATGTGACCTGTGAGTGTTAATCACATGGCGATGTGAACTAGATTATTGACTCTAGTGCAAGTGGGAGACTGTTGGAAATATGCCCTAGAGGCAATAATAAATTAGTTATTATTATATTTCATTGTTCATGATAATCGTTTATTATCCATGCTAGAATTGTATTGATAGGAAACTCAGATACATGTGTGGATAGATAGACAACACCATGTCCCTAGTAAGCCTCTAGTTGACTAGCTCGTTGATCAATAGATGGTTACGGTTTCCTGACCATGGACATTGGATGTCATTGATAACGGGATCACATCATTAGGAGAATGATGTGATGGACAAGACCCAATCCTAAGCCTAGCACAAGATCGTGTAGTTCGTTTGCTAAAACTTTTCTAATGTCAAGTATCATTTCCTTAGACCATGAGATTGTGCAACTCCCGGATACCGTAGGAGTGCTTTGGGTGTGCCAAACGTCACAACGTAACTTGGTGGCTATAAAGGTACACTACAGGTATCTCCGAAAGTGTCTGTTGGGTTGGCACGAATCAAGACTGGGATTTGTCACTCCGTGTAAATGGAGAGGTATCTCTGGGCCCACTTGGTAGGACATCATCATAATGTGCACAATGTGACCAAGGAGTTGATCACGGGATGATGTGTTATGGAACGAGTAAAGAGACTTGCCGGTAACGAGATTGAACAAGGTATCGGGATACCGATGATCGAACCTCAGGCAAGTACAATACCGCTGGACAAAGGGAATTGTATACGGGATTGATTGAATCCTCGACATCGTGGTTCATCCGATGAGATCATCGTGGAACATGTGGGAGCCAACATGGGTACCCAGATCCCGCTGTTGGTTATTGGCCGGAGAGTTGTCTCGGTCATGTCTGCATGGTTCCCGAACCCGTACGGTCTACACACTTAAGGTTCGGTGACGCTAGAGTTGTTATGGGAAATAGTATGTGGTTATCAAAGGTTGTTCGGAGTCCCGGATGAGATCCCGGACATGACGAAGAGCTCCGGAATGGTCCGAAGGTGAAGATCGGTATATTGGACGAAGGGTCTTGGAGTCCGGAATTGTTCCGGGGGTACCAGGTGATGACCAGCGTGTCCGAAAGGGGTTTCGGAGGCCCCGACAAGCGTTGGGGGCCTTATGGGCCAAGGGGAGAGGGCACATCAGCCCACTAAGGGGCTGAGCGCCCCTCCCGCCCCATCTCACGTAACCAGGAGAGGTGGGGGCGCCACCCCTAGGGCAGCCGCCCCTCCCTGCTTGGGGGGGCAAGTTTCCTAGGGGGTGGGGGCGCCCAAACCCATCTAGGGTTTCCCCTGTGGCCACCGTCCCTCCCATAGGGAACCCTAGGGCGCCTCCCCCTCCTCCCTTCCCCCTATATATAGTGAGGGAGAGAGAGGGCAGTCGCACCCTTCCCCTGGCGCAGCCCTCTTCCTCCTCCAACACCTCATCCTCCTCCGTAGTGCTTGGCGAAGCCCTGCCGGAGAACCACGAGCTCCATCACCACCACGCCGTCGTGCTGTCGGAGTTTTCCCTCAACTTCTCCTCTCACCTTGCTGGATCAAGAAGGAGGAGACGTCTCCCAACCGTACGTGTGTTGAACGCGGAGGTGCCGTCCGTTCGGCGCTAGGATCATCGGTGATTTGGATCACGACGAGTACGACTCCATCAACCCCGTTCACTTGAACGCTTCCGCTTAGCGATCTACAAGGGTATGTAGATGCACTCTCCTTCTCCTCGTTGCTAGATTATTCCATAGATTGATCTTGGTGATGCGTAGAAAATTTTGAATTTCTGCTACGATCCCCAACAACTACTAACTATCTGTAGCGCGTGTCTGACCCGCGCTACTAATATTAATTTCAAAAACCAAAAAAAATCTCAACCCCCATGCATGATGTCGGGCAGCGGAGACCAGATCCAACGACGGCTGTTGTAGAGGGACCGGATCTAGTGCAGAGGAGAGCAAGACGACGGTGTGAGGGTCCTCTTCACGGCCAAGGCAGAGAGCTCCTCGTTGGCCATGCCGACGACCTGCGCAGGCATGGGCATGGGAGGTGAGTAAAATCGGAGGGACATGGAGAGGGAAAAGAGAAACAAGGAAGAAAGGAATGAGATGGAGGGCGCACCGGGGCTCGTCGCCGGTGGTGAGGTGGTCCGACGTGGTGGCATGGAGATGCGGGGAAGACCGGCGAGCTCCGGGACGCCGGCGGCGCGAGGTGGTCCAACATAGTGGCATGGAGATGCGGGGAAGACCGGCGAGCTCCGGGACGCCGGTGGCGCGAGGTGGCCTCCCTCTTTTGGCACCATGGAGGAGGAGGCACGCGACGCGAGGAGGTGAACTCGTTGGGCGCCATGGAGAAGGAGGTGTGCAGCACCATGGGAGAGCCTATGAAGAGAGGACGGAGAGTGAGGGAGAAAGGAGGGATTCGGCCGAGGATACGGGGATTTCACCTACCTTGTACTTACTAGTAGCGAGGGGTATAAATCTGCGCTACTACTACCCCTCGCTATTACTAAGGGGTATAAACCCGCGCAACTACTATCAACTTAGTAGTAGCGGGGGTAAAAACCCGTGCTACTAGTAAGTAGCAGTAGCGAGGGCTATAAATCCGCGCTGTTAGTAAGCGTCTGCCTATAAGCTTTTCTCTAGTAGTGATACTCTAGTTTCTACTTCCACTCATCATTTTGAAATAATTACTTTATATGAACCATTGCAAAATGTGCATGGCTTAGCAGAATGATTGACCGCAATAAAAAATCATGATTGACCATGGTTTGAAGTGCCCGCCTAGGTCATGGGCCAGGCCGTCCGCCTAGGCGTTTGAGAGGGGTCTGAGGCGCTCGACTGTAGTTGCTCTAACATACATGAAATCCAGAAATTGTTCACTCAATCAACCATTTGGGTGAGAGCTGTGATAAAAGTGCCATGGTGTCTACACACTGAAAAATCACCACCACCACATGGGAAAAACCTTTCGGTGAGTCATTAGGAATTAGTATTTATTTTGCACAAGCAATGCATGTTGAGATATTGCCCAAAATATTTGTCATTCTAAGTGAGATATATTTTGAATATTTCTAAGCAATATTTTTGATAAAGGAAAAATATATTACTATCGACTTCTCATAGAGGTCGGATGTACTTGGTATCAATTTTAATATATTACCTCCATTCAGAAATAACTAACATGGTTTTAGTTCAAATTTTGTGAGGTGTAGTATATTTTTTCTTGCGGGCAAACTTTAATACTCCCGCCGTTTGCTTTTATAGTGCGTCTTATTTGTGACACTTACACCGAAACATGAGCTTGCCCTTTTATTTGGACTAGAATTGCCCCTGACTGTTCAGACTATCATGCAGCGTGCATGCATGTAGCTTTCGGTGCACTGATTCAGCGGAGGGCTATTTTCGACTAAAGGCGCTTAAACGCACTATATTTTGGAATATGACCCAAAACCTTACGCGCACTAGAATATGGAATAGATGGAGTATATTTTTTCATTGTGTGTACAGTTGTACCTTCTTGTCTGGTTGTTAATTTTCTCCGCGGAAATCTTATACGCTCCAAAATTTGGAAATCCTACAAGAATGAAAAGGCTTACTGGGACAACTGATCCAAAGGATCAAACATAAATATTTGATTTTGAGTAATGCAAGAATTTATTCGCAAAAAAACATAAATAGACCGTTCAAAATTCTTAAACTTCGTAATAAAGGCCATCTACTCAGCATTCTGGATTCCCATGCATGAGCGCAGAATTTATGGAGGACGTCCGGCCCAAGATCACTCCACAGCAGATGCGCGGAACACAAGGCGCGACCCAGCCCCTTGATCTCCCTTCCACGGAGGTCAAAACCCCCTCCCCTTGGACGGTTCAGTTCGAACTGAGACTCGACTCCCACACGCTTCCTCACTTCCTCACACTCACTGGCACATAGCTACGGCGAGCTGCAGGCGATGGCCGTGCCGTGGAACGATGGGGCGGCCGGAACCAAGTGGCTGAAGCACTACTCTTCAGCGCAGGACATCCTGGTCGTCGGCGACGGGGACTTCTCCTTCTCGCTGGCGCTCGCCACCGCATTCGGGTCCGGCGAGAACCTCGTCGCCACGTCCCTCGACTCCTACGGTTCGGCCCTTTCGTCTAGCTCTCTCGCTGCCCATATGCCTGCGAATAGTTCTATCTTTGTGCATCAACTTACATGCGTGCATGCCCATGCTTACCTTGGCCCGGTGTGATTTTTCTGATCATCGGCTTTAATTAGTTTGCACTGAACTGTATTTCCCACGCGTCTTTTGCGTGCAATCCTCTTGGACAGAGAGTCTGAGCCTCAATTACAGCAACGCGACATCCAATGTGGCGAAGCTTGAGGCGATGGGTGCCACGGTTCTGCACAACGTCAACGTGAAAGTGATGAATCGCCACGCCGATCTGGAGTCGAGACTGTTCGATCGGATCGTCTTCAATTTTCCTCACGCCGGGTTCAGAGGGCGCGAGGACGAGGAGGGTACGATCAGGTACGAGTATCTTGGCTCGTGAGTGGTAATCTATTTATCATTCTATCTTATGTTTACAAACCTCTTATACATATGAACCTCTCGATCGATCGATCAATCGATCCCGCTTGTGTGTAGGTCGCATCAGGAGCTGGTGAGGAGCTTCTTCGCCACCGCGCGGCACATGCTCCGGCGACACGGCGAGATCCACGTCACCCACAAGACCAAGCATCCGTTCTCGATATGGGGTATCGAGCAGCTAGCATCCGAGTCCTCGCTCGCTATGGTCGAGGAAGCTGCCTTTCAGATACAAGACTACCCTGGCTATAACCAGAAGAGGGGGTCGAGCTGGAGGTGCGACCAAGACTTCGCTATAGGTGATTGCTGCACCTTCAAGTTCCGCCTCGAATAGTGGGCGTCGGATGATGATCTGGTGCGTGTGACTTCAGCGGTTTCATGTGTCCTCGGTCGTTGGAGGCTGTCGATCTCGCCACAATGATCCAGTCTTGGAGCTGTTCAGTGTGGGTGTGGGGACGAGGAAATAAGAGCAACTCCAACGCAGCGGTCCAAATGGTCCGGCCATGTACGTTTGTGTCCGTTTCAGTCTTGGAACTGTTCTGCATGCTGTCTATTGTCAGTGAACGAAGTAATGCTGATGAAAAATGCAACAGCTTATCAGTTTAGCTCCATCGCTATGCTTTCTCTTTTATTTCTACTCCATCCGCAACAAAATATAAGATGTTTTTATGCCCTATGCAAAACCAGAAAAAAAGCGTCTTTACATTTTGGTATATAAAGGAAGTAATTTTCTTACGAGATGTGTGTGTGGGTGTGGGGAGAGGGAAATAAGACGAGAAAGCGTGCCTACCCTTTCTGGAACTGCCCAAGTGGGCTCGTCACCCTTAATCTCGAAAAGTGGCGGACCTATGTGCAATGCTGAGGGGGCCGACCCCCCCCCCCCCCCCCCCCCCCCCCCCCGAGCTGTAGCATACTTGCTGAAGGGAAAAAAAGTAAGAGCCTTAAAGTAAGAAGATTGTTGTCATTTGGCCCCTTTGAAGGTGCATATTTTCTCTTTGCGCCCCCCCCCCCTCCTCTTTGATTCGCCGCTAGCTCCACCACTGATCTCGGATTGGACGTCCTCAAGGTCAGCGTGTTAGATTCATTATGAAAGGAAAAACATATTCTTTTGTTACAAACAAATCTCCCAAGAAAGAAGCATGGTCCGGTATCACAGCATGTGCATCCACCACTCTTTGACCGAAGGAAAGACACTCTAGCTAGCCAGACAAATCTAGTTGGGGCCTAGCCAATTTCTTAACATACTCCATGTCTGGATAGAGTTTCGACATTTGAAAAGGAGGTGATCCGCAGTCTTCATCTCGCTTACGTAATTGGCAAAGGTCATGGTTACGCCAACCTCTCCAGTCTAATCTATCTGTAGTCCAAACCCTAGGGGGCAATGTTTGAAGACCAGCTAAGGCATGTCCAAGTTGATGACTCCGATAGATTGCATATTACGCAGATTTGGCAGATTACAAACCATCCAACGTGAATTTCCATCTAATTTCATCCATGTTTTCGTGTTGCAAAGTGACCTCCCCCAACTTACTCCACAGAAGGATCCTGGGTGTGGTTGTGTAGATTTTTTTTGTTGCGTAACACGTTCCCCTACAATGGTGGCCCATGGACTTTGCATGGTAGTGGGGTGTGTCCCGGGGGAAAGCTCTGCCCGATGGTGTCGGTGCCAGTGACGATGACGCTCTTGAGCGCCGCTCCCCTTTTTAGAGGTATCATCATGGGTTGGCCTCCTCCACCATGGGCTTTGGATGGGAACCCTTGATTTGGCATGCCAGACAGGGCGATGGCTGCATTCTGGCACCCTTCCCTCCTAGGAGGCCCCGTCCATTGAGCAAGCCCCCTCTCTATAGATTATCAAGATTGTGGTTCATGTATGGTAGCTTTCTCTCTTTGTGGTGACGATTATGTGGTCTTGGTGGCAGTGCTCTCAATGGAAGCTAGGTTCGGCGGGGTGGCTATGTTCGAAGGCCTCCCTTTTGGTCATGGTGTTTTTTTTCATCCAGACACTAGTGAGAGCATCCCATCGTCGGACGATGTGACACCCTTCGAGCCGATCCGAGGGAGCAGAGGGGGTCATTTCGACGATGGAACTAGAAGGCGTTCAAGTGCTAGTAAAACCAAGTGATGGTGATGTCATGACCTTTGTTGACGTCTATATTCTTCTCGGGTTTGCCTCGACTGTTGCTTCAGTCCTCCGATCGCGTATGAGGGCTTTGATGACTCCAAGCAGTGCTCAATTCTTTCTTGTTATCTCCTTGGGTCATCTGGGTTCTTTGTTACTCCACCTAAGCACCCTTGTATCTTGCCATTGCCTTTTATTTATGTTGTGGTGTTGTGTTGTTCTGTTGGTTGTAAGGGCTTCACCAATTTAAAGCCGATCGATAGCCTTTTTTTCTAAAATAAACATGCGCTCACAAAGTTTGGTTGCTAATGTGAAATAAGGCCTCCCTACAACCAGAATATTTATTATCATGAATGACCAGCCCACGTCTAGATTATACATGTTACACGTATAACATACAACCCGAATTGTGACACATGCAATAAGTCAAAAAAGGGGCTCTATTTCATAGGAGCATACGAGGCGCACAGTAAGGAGGGGCGGAAGATTCCGGTCATGCTTTTTTACCGTTTTGGGAAAGTCCAATGCCTCGCCAAACTTCCTTTTTTGACATGTTTCCTTATTAGCAACTTCCAGAAATACAGGTAAGATTTTTTTCTTTTAAAAAGAAGATAAGAACAAGAGGCTCACCATGGTGGTGCCAGCGACGAGATCGGCACCGGTGAGGACAGGGACAGGGACGGGATGGCACCCTACACATGTGCAAACTCTAAGGAGTTAATTTGAGCTCAGACTGTGCACATACACTCCTCCACTAAAACACTTCTAGAGCATTTGAAATGAGCTAAACTAGTAGTGAGAGATGAAAGGATAAAGTTGCTAACCTTTTAGAACACTTGGATAGTTGGTGCACTGTCAAACCTAGACAAATCTTGGGGAAAATGGAGTTTGGAGGTTGAGCTTGGAGAGGAGAAAGCTTAAGTGTGGCTCGAGCATTTCACCGAACACCTCGTGTGCATAGGAGGTGAGAACAAAGAAACACACACCTTCCACACGCTGTCTGGCCAAAAAACAAAGGACAGAGCGGGTAGGGGCGACCATATATATAGGCATCTTTTTAGTCTCGGTTGGTGTTTAGAACCAGGACTAAAGCCCCCCCTTTAGTCCCGGTCCAAGGCACCAATCGGAAGTAAAGAGGTTGGGCTAGGAGCTACGCCCTTTAGTCCCGGTTGGTGGCTGGAACCGGGACTAAAGGTCCCAGCCGAACCGGGATTGATGCCTGTCGCGGCTCGGCCGGCGTCCTACCCGCTCGAACCAGGATTGATGCTCCTATTAGTTCCGGTTCGTAACACGACCGGAACTGTTGCTTTGATCTGGCAAAAACCAAAAATATGTTTTCTACTAATGTTATGTTGTTCTGCTGGTTGTAAGGGCTTCACTAGTTTAAAGTCAAGTGATAGCCTTTTTTTTTCTAAAATGAACGTGCGCTCACAAAGTTTGGTTGCTAATGTGAAATAAGGCCTTCCTACAACCAGAATATGTATTATCATGAATGACAAACCACATCTAAGTTATACATGACGTATAACATACAACCCTAATTGTGACACACGTAACAAGTCAAAAAAGGGGCTCTATTTCATAGGAGCATAGGAGGCGCACAGTAAGGAGGGGCGGAAGATTCCGACCATGCTTTTTTTACCCTTTTTGGGAAAGTCCAATGCCTCGGCAAACTTCCCTTTTTGACATGTTTCCTTGTGAGCAACTTCTAGAAATATGTGTCTACAACTTTAAAAAATCCGTCTTTCAAAATTTTAAACTTTAAAAGAATTTCCGTACTTACTTGTAGAGTCTTTTATAGTTCTAAAAATTTCCACAAAAATGGAATTTCAATATTTTTGAATTTTTAGAAATTCATACTTTCAGAATACTCAACTTTCAAGAACTTTTATAAATTATGAAAATTTGAACCCCCAAGTTTTGAATGTTCAATTTTTTAGGAACTTCACAAAAAAGGAAAAATGAATAAATTCCATGGGCCATGCGGTAGGCCTCCACCCCCCAGCCAGCGCCCGTGTCCTGAAGGTAATCTTCCAACTCGTGCACTTCGTGCGGGCGGCCCTCATCGGGCCACAACATGTGGCGCCCCGATAAGGCGCATTCTCTCACTCTTGGTGAACTATGGATGCGTCAGTTTTCAGCCAAAAGATATATTTGACCAACATACAAAATCTCATGCACACTAGTGAATCAATGCAATCCAAACCTTTGGAATGAAATCAAAGTAAATATATATTCAATTTTGCCACAAACAATTGTGTTAATTGAAGCCGAAAAATAGTCTTTGCAGCAGCAGTTAGAGATCAGGCTGAAGCATCGGCGACGGCGTTGGCGAACCATGGTCGCCTGAGCGCGGTGGTGGCCGACAACCTCTTGTCGATGTTGCATGAGAGGAGCCCCTTGAGGACTTCGAAGCCTTCTTTGGAGAGGAGGTCCTCGGGAAAGTGCTCACGGAGCTTGTTGCGGGAAATGACATGCGGCGGCGTCACCAGCTTCCCGGCGAGCGGCAATGACTCGTACGCTGGCCAGATGGTGAACAATGGCACGCCGAGAACGCGGAAGATGGCGAGGAGCTGTTGGGCTCGTCGTCCCCGTCGAAGAGCGGCTTTCTGGAGAGGAGCTCGGCCATGACGCAGCCGAGGGACCACATGTCAACCGTGGCGTTGTAGTCGGTCTTGCCAAGGAGCATCTCCGGTGCCATGTATCGGCGTGTGCCGTACTGCCCGTACGGCGCAGGCTCTGCCATGGAGACCGCGAGCCCTAGGTCGCAGATCTTGACGTTGCTGATGCCGTCTGCGCCGACGAGGATGTTCCCCGGCTTAATGTCGCGGTGGATGATGCGGAGCCCGTGCATGTGCTTAGCGGCGCCGAGGAGCTGCTCCATGATGCAGCGCACGTCGGCCTCGGGGAACGGCCGGCCGCGCCGGTGCTTGTGGAGGACGTCGTGCAGGCTGGGCCCGACGCACTCCATCACGACGGAGAGCTTCCGGGCGAAGGGGTCGAGCGAGAGCGCCCGGAGCTCGACGATGGCGCGGTGGCGGTGGCACGCGGCGAGGAACGCCGCCTCGCGCAGCGTACGGGCGTCGGCGCAGCCGCAGCAGGCGACGCCGGCGGCCTCGTGCGCGCAGGGGAGCGGCTTCTTGATGGCGACGGTCCAGCCGTTGGTGAGGTGGCGCGCCTCCACGACGCCGCCGAAGCCGCCCTCGCCGAGCACGCGCGTCTCCTGGTAGTCGGTGGAGCTCCAGTAGCGCGCCCTCTTGCAGAAGGCGAGCCTCGGGGCGCCGCGGCTGGTGTCCACCTTGAAGTCGGGGTGGTCGCCAGGGAAGACGCGCTTGATGGCCATCGGGGAGGAGGAGGAGGTCGATGGAAGCGCGGCCGAAAAGGAAAGGAAACGAGGAGAGGATCGCATGGTGGCGGAGGTATATATTGAGGCTGGGATGCTCAGCGTCAGCGTGACGTGCTCGACTGGTGCCCGGACTGGAGGACGAGGTCAACGCGCTGCCTGGCGTGGGCGAGACTGCAACGGAAGCTTGTACGTACGCGTTCGGATTCGTAGCCGGAGACGAAGTGGAAAAGGGACTGCCTACGTGTCACTTGCCCGATTTCGATTTTGCTGCGTACCTATTGTAAACGGGATATCCGTGCATGGATATATGTGGTTGCTTTAATATTCACGCTAATATTTTTTGTTGTTGTAGAAACTTATCTAGTTTCAAAATGTTTGTTCATTTTTTTAACATCAGTACAGACACAAGCGCTCATATACACGCGCATACAGTCACCCTTATGAACGCACACGCACACCCTTCCCCTATGAGCACATTCGAAAGACTGAGCCGGCATATCATTTTGAGATTTACGAAGTTACCATAGACGCCTCGTCATCGACGGGAACGTCTCCTCCCACTGAATGCGCATCGCCGAAAATCATGAAATAAATTCAGGAATAAATACGAGCACTAGGATTTGAACCCTCGTGGGCTGGGATACCACAGTCCCTCTAACCATCCAACCACATATTGGTTCGTGTTCATTCTTTATTTCAATGTGTATCAATCGTGTTTCTTTATGTGCCAATAAAAAAGATGCTCTTGTTTGAATCGGTTTAATTATGCACGATAATATACGACGAGACATTAATATACACTTTGGAACACGAAGAAAAGCCGAATGTAACATGAATCTCAAATGCTGAAAATGGTAAAAAAAAACGTAGCATGAATCTCAAAGCAACCATAGACGATGGATCCGTGCACTATAGAATTGCTCCCCCCCCCATCTGGTACCATTCATCTTCTTCTCGCCCCGCAAAACCTTCCTCCTCCAATCTAGGCCTAACCACTGACCTTCATCACCTACGACTGGCTACACTTCGTCGCACCCCTCATCGCTTCAACTTGCTCGAGTTGCCGCCTCTACTGCGCTACCGTCATCCCGGTCATGCCTTTAGGCCCCGTCCGCCTCCAGGGCCGGCTACCGCACACCCACCCTGCATTGGCACCATCAACCGCTGCCTCCCTTCCACCGATGAGGTCCTTAACAAAGCCTTGTCAGGTATGCCGGGACCAGCCAGGACCTCCCCGTCTAAGGCCTGGGGCTACGCTACAGCTGGGAGGTATAACCTAGCTATGGGATCATTGCGCTGCATCGACATATTACACTGCTTCCACTACTCTGCTCGTAGGTGAGATCATCATTACACGTTATCTTCATAGTGCTCATTGGTGTGATCGTGTAGTATATTTTGTTGTTGTGCAGCACGTTCCACCCTACAATAGTGGTTAATGGACTTCGTGTGATAGAGGTTGTGTCCCGGGCAAAAGCTCTGTCTGATGGTGTTGGTGCGAGTGACGCGGCGACGTTCTTGAGCGCCGCTCTCCCTTCTTGGAGGCATCATCGTGGGTTGGCCTCCACCATGGGCTTTGGATGGAAACGCTTGAGCAAGGCCCCTCTTTGTCGATTATTAGGATCGTGGTCCATGGACGGTAGTTTTTCTCTTTGTGGTGACGGTTTTGTGGTCTTGGTGGCAGTGCTCTCAATGGAGGCTAGGTTCAGTGGGATGGCTATGTTCCAAGGCCTTGATGACCCACAAGTATAGGAGATCAATCGTAGTCCTTTCGATAAGTAAGAGTGTTGAATCCAACGAGGAGCAGAAGGAATCAATAAGCGGTTTTCAATAAGGTATTCTCTGCAAGTGCTGTAAAGTAGTGGTGACGGATAGTTAGATAGCAAGATAATTCATAACAAGCAACAAAAGTGACAAGGTGCAGCAAAGTGGCCCCATCCTTTGCATTGCAAAGGACAAGCCGGAAGTACTTCTTATAGTGAGCAAAACATTCTCAAAGACACATGGGAATCTCATCTAGTTAACTTCATCATGATTCGCCGACTCGCGTTCACTACTTTGCTAAGTTTTTATGTGGGTGGACCGGTGCTAAGGTGTTATTCTTACTTGAACAAACAACCTACTTATGATTACTCCCTCTCGCAAGCATTCACAACTACGAAATAAGAATTAAGATAAATCTAACCATAGCATGAAACATATGGATCCAAATCAGTCCTTTACGGAATAGCGCACAAACTAGCGTTTAAGCTTATGTCACTCTCGCTGAAAGATCGTGGATGTCGCCTAGAGGGGGGGGGTGAATAGGCATTTTAAAATAATTACGATTTAGGCTTGAACAAATGTGGAATAAACCTAGCGGTTAATTTTTCAAGCATAAAACCTAAAACAACTAGGCTCACCTATGTGCACCAACAACTTATGCTAATCAAGATAAGCAACTATGTGATAGCAAGATATATGACAAGAAACAATATGGCTATCACAAAGTAAAGTGCATAAGTAAAGAGCTCGGGTAAGAGATAACCGAGGCACGCGGAGACGACGATGTATCCCGAAGTTCACACCCTTGCGGATGCTAATCTCCGTTTGGAGAGGTGTGGAAGCACAATGCTCCCCAAGAAGCCACTAGGGCCACCGTAATCTCCTCACGCCCTCGCACAATGCAAGATGCCGTGATTCCACTAAGGGACCCTTGAGGGCGGTCACCGAACCCGTACAAATGGCAACCCTTGGGGGCGGTCACCGAACCCGTACACTTTGGCAACCCTTGGGGGCGGTCACCGGTACCCGTCAAATTGCTCGGGGCGATCTCCACAACCTAATTGGAGACCCCGACGCTTGCCCGGAGCTTTACACCACAATGATTGAGCTCTGAACAACACCAACCGTCTAGGGCGCCAAGGCACCCAAGAGGAACAAGCTCTAGGGTGCCCAAACACCCAAGAGTAATAAGCTTCTCAAACTTCACTTCCACGTATCACCGTGGAGAACTCAAACCGATGCACCAAATGCAATGGCAAGGGCACACGGAGTGCCCAAGTCCTTCTCTCTCAAATCCCACCGGAGCAACTAATGCTAGGGAGGGAAATGAGAGGAAGAACAATACGGAGAACACCAAGAACTCCAAGATCTAGATCCAAGGGGTTCCCCTCACATAGAGGAGAAAGTGATTGGTGGAAATGTGGATCTAGATCTCCTCTCTCTTTTCCCTCAAAAACTAGCAAGAATCCATGGAGGGAGTGAGAATTAGCAAGCTCAAAGAAGGTCAACAATGGGGGCAAAAACAGGCTCAAGAGATAGGGAACCATTGGGGAAGAAGACCCCCTTAAATAGGTCCCCACGAATCTGCCCGTTATGTACAGAACAACATAGGAGCGGTACAACCTCTATGAGCACCGGTACAACCGGTAACAGGCAATAAGCGGTACAACCGGCCCACAACCGCCCAACAACCGCACCACAACAGAGACCAGTCCGGTGATAGAGCGGTACATGACCGGTACAACCTCCGGACCAATTTTGGAGCGGTACAACCGCTCCAAACACCGGTTGTACCGGTCAAGCGGTACAACCTCTCCATTGGGCGGTACAACCTCTCTGTGTAAAACAGGCAATATCAAAACAGCCACAACTTTCGCATATGAGCTCCGAATTCAACGAAACCAAGTTTGTTGGAAAGCTAATGACAAGGGCTAACACAATCTTGAGAGAAATATCAATAAGAAGCAAATGAGAAAAGGACCATAATAAAATGGTGAGAACCCTTCCTCGGAAAAGACCGGTAAAACCTCCAACACCGAAAACATCATAGAAGATGCATGCGAACTCCGTTTTCGATGAACTCAAGCTTGTCATCAAGATGACCATAAGCTTTAAGACTCACAAATGGAACCAAACAAGAACCAAGAAAGATGATGCAAGGATGAAATGGTTTGAGCTCTCGACTAATGATACGATCAAGCTACTCCCTAGAGAGCCCCCCTTGATAGTACGGCAATCGATCCTACAACCCGGTCTCCCAACTACCACTATGAGACCGGTAAAATAGAAAACCTATAAAGGGAAAACCTTTGCCTTGCACATAGTCCACTTGAGCTAGATGATGACGATCTTGACTTCCTCAAGTTGGACCACCTTTCTTGATTGTGTTGGCTCGATGAAGACTAGTTGATTGCTCCCCCATACTCCACTATGGGTGAGACACTCTTTGGCACATCTTCACAATTCCATTTGACACCACAATGGACGGCAAGCTTCAAGCTTGATTGCTCCTCCATACTCCATTACGGGTGAGCCACTCTTCGAGTTGCTCCACTTGAACTTGCACACTGCAAACTTGACGCAAGACCATGGAAACATACCTAACCCCACAAAGAACTCTCACGTAGACCATGGGTTAGTACACAAAGCGTAATGGACAATGCTTACCATACCATGGGATCACTTGATCCCTCTCGGTACTTCTTCTACGCTTTGTGAGTTGATCAACTTGATTCACTCTTGACTTAGTCTTGATCAACATTGAATCTTTCCAACTCTCTTCATTTGGATGATGTCTTGAAGGTAAACATGAATGATCACACAATCTTCTTCTTCAAGACATGCTTGCAATAAGCTCAACTCACACATGACCAATCTTTGGATAATTCCTTGAAAAGCACTTTGGCCATCTCAACTCACACATGACCAATCTTTGGATAATTCCTTGAAAAGCACTTTGGCCATCTCAACTCACACATGACCAATCTTTGGATAATTCCTTGAAAAGCACTTTGGCCATCTCATAAACTCCTTGAAACCAACACATGGACTTCAAGACAATCCTATGGACAAATGCTTCAAATATAACTCAAGGCAACCGTTAGTCCATAGAGATTGTCATCAATTACCAAAACACACATTGGGGCACCGCATGTACTTTCAATCTCCCCCATTTTGGTAATTGACGACAACCACTTTCAAGAGAGTTTATATAAGGAATTATTTATCACCATGCAACACAACAACCAACAATGCATGTGTATGAGATGCAAATGCTTAGGTACAAAACCAAAGCAAGAAGAAAAAAAACTCTCTAAACTTATCCACAAAACTCTCTGAAACTTCTCCCCCATTGGCATCGATTGCCAAAATGGGCGAAAAGCTTAGAAGGCCAATATAAATTATGTTCCTCCATAAGTTGTGTATTTCTCAACAAGAGAGTGGAATGCAATACACATATCCAATGGTAATACTTGGAGGAAGACCAACTATATTGAGGCACCAAGATTGCTAAAGGAATGATATGCCACAAGGACATAACAAAGAAAGAAACAAGCAATCAAAATGTACCAATTGAAGCAAGCAATCAACGGGTATCAATTGAACCAACTAGACCAAAGATCCTACGAGCTACATGAATAAAGGATATTATGATATGAGCGAAGGAGTGTTCTAAAGAAACTAGAGAAGCTCCCCATGATTTGTGCACACATAAGAATTTTTGTATTTGGATACAAAGTGCACAAAATAGGATCACAGCTCCCCCAAAATCAATAGAAACTTACAACAAGTGCAAGTGAGCATATAGGAAACTAAGCCTAGTACATGTAACAAACACATGGTTGAGCAACAAGTAAGAGAGGCAACTTAAGAGTGGGCTCAACCAAAAAGATGTGTGTGAGTCAAGGCAATGCACTTGAGAAGACTAATGTACAGAGGAGCATTAAGCAACAAGAAAGTCTTCAAAGAATGAGGCACACGGTGCAAGGCCTATCATTCCCACACACAACTAGCAAATGGCTTCACAAGCTTACTAATACGCATATAGAGAACCTATGCTTGTGACAACCCGCGGTGAAGATAGAAGATGAAAGGTGCATCAAGACGAGGGATGCCAATTAAGATGGCAAAACCTCGTAAAGATAAGCATGAGGAAAATAATCTTCACCACACACGAGCGCATCAAGATGCAACGATAGAAGACACGCACTCAAGGAAAAATCTTTCACGGAGCCACCAAAGAAATAACATAAGAAAGACAAGGTGGACGTGAAAGAAAGGATATCATCTAGATATGCAACTTCTCTCAAGTGTATAAGATTCTAGGTAGACGAAATCATGATGATATATATATCTACAAAGAAGGATGTACACCCGAAATAGTTACAACACGAAGGAACAAGATATCCAAAAGGAAGTCATACATATACCAATAAGATATTTGCTTGAGAGCATAGCACATGGATAGATATGGTCTTATTGTATATAAATGAATTCCAACCACACGAACATCAAAGACATCACAACTAGCAACAAGACATCATTGTTGGGATGCTTTGAGAAAGGAAACAAGTATCACAAGAAAGAATGGATAACATGCCATGATACAACCTACACAAGGTTGATGCAAGAAATGTGTGCATGAAGAATATGAAGATACTTGTTACCGAGTTAACATTGGAAGGATGTAGTAGATACCAATTAAAGGTAGATAGTAGTTCATTGATCATCCTAGCTCGACTCCAATAAGCACATGATGACAACACCTTCCTTGTGAGTGAGCCGAGCATCCAATGTATCTCCAATTGTTCCTAGAACAACAACACAAACAAAATGGTACACAAACTCATTGGGACCAAAGAGTTAGAGAACCAACAACACATAGGACAAACTCCACATAAATATGTGCATATAGATATGAAAATGAATTTCATGCACATCTCATCCAATTTGAGACTTGGTGGAGTTCCCCCTATATATTGGGTCAAAGAAAGAAAACATGCCAAAGAAACTACAAGAAGTAAATATGCATGCTCAAGACTTTCAAGAACCGAGACCAAAAGACAAAGAAATACCAAGCGAAGAAAAGATACCAAATGAATAGATCATCACTTGGAGGATATCCATAAAAGATACATCAAGGAATGAGATATCCATTGATACACTCAAAAAGAAAGATGTCAAACTCCCAAAAGAGAGAATGGTTCCAAACAAACCAAGCCCTCTACAAAGTTTCATGATGGCACAAAGCACCAAAAAGAAACGGCTTGCCTTCCACAAACACACACTTGATAAGGATCACAAGATGAGTGTTTTATAGAGAATAGGATAGCTCCCCCAAGACTAGTGCATTATAGAGAATTTGCATTTGAATACAAAATGCATGAGGTGGGATCACCACTTTCACTATATCTAGAAAACACTAGACAAGGTCAAGAAATTAACAAGATCCACAAGTGGTATGGAATACAATGGGAGTTGACACAACCCTAGGCAAGAGATAAAGCAAATAAAAGCAAAGGCCAATGTAAAGATGATCAATAATTTCTACCACACATAAGTGAGTACCAATTGTCAAAAGACAAGAAGTATTTGGAAATAATTCCCGGTGGTAGATAACAAGGATATCCGACATCATCTTCACAACAAACAAAAAGCAAATTGCAACTTGTAGAGCTAACATGCCACCTAGGAACAAGATAATTTACAATATCAATTCTAGGTGACAATATCTCAAATGTACACATTTTCTAGGCTAGTAATATACACATAGCATATTACTCCCCCATAATGTGATACCAATTAAAGATAAACAAGAGGCAAAATAACGAACCAACACGAGATAATTAATGGACAATATAGAATTTGATTTTCTCATGAGAAGATATACCACATAGCGACTAGATAATCTTGAAATATCAATACTAGATGGTATTACTCATGTACACACATATATAAGATTGTGAGGTGCACAAAGCACATCACTCCCCCATAATGGGATATTCCATTAATCTCTCACAAGAGCCAACTAAGAAAAGAACAAGATGCAAAAGGCTCAACGCATGACACACACGTACATGATGTGCAAACCAACACACACATACTTGATTGCTCAAGATAATCAAGTTGGAAGCACAACATATACAAACACATGCAAGGAACAAAACCAAAACATGCAAGGGGGAAAGTAACTTTCAATGTAAGAAATTGAGGTACAAGTTACCGCAAGGAGGCACATTGGATATAAGATATAATCTTGATGATTCAATTGACTTGGCTTGAGACAATAAGAATGATGAAGTACCCTTAATTCTTCATAATGTAGCCAAGTCTCCAATGACCTCCAACATCACCTATTGATCAAGTTTGAGCTTGTTGGTCCCCAACCAAGTTGGGTCCTAAGAGGTTAGTCACAATAGGCTTGGCTACCCAAATGGTTCTTTGCTTCAAACCACTTTGAGTACCAACAAACTTGGCAACCACATTGCCAACCTTATCCTTTCCAAGAGAATAGACATCATCAATAATAATTGGGTTGGATAAGTTACCACTAGTGCATGAAGAGGCGAGGTGACCTTTCTCGCGACATAGGTAGCAACGTCTACTCCTCACTTTATTCTCACTTGATTTCTCAACTTGAGAAGCATAAGCTTGAGTCTTCTTGAGAAGAGGCCTTTCTTCAACTTGAGGTTTAGCATGAGAATGAACTTGTGGCCTCTTCCCTTGTTGCTTGTCATTAACGGACTTCTTCTTCAATGGGCAAGATCTAACATGATGCCCTTCAATTTTGCACTTGAAGCAAATAATCTTGGCCGAATTCTTGACTTGTTCTTGGCCCTTCTTCTTGATCATGTTGGACTTCTTCTTATTGGAGTTGAATCCAAGTCCACCTTTGTCATTGGGGGAATTTTGCACACTCAAGATATTCTTGAGTGTGGATTTCCCTTCATGACTCTTTTCCAAGTCTTTCTTCAAAGAAGTGACTTGGGCCTTGAGCTCTTTGATTTCCTCTACACGGTTAGTCTCAACACAAGTACTAGAGGAAGTATAAGCTTCATCGTTAGAACAACACGGCAAGGAAAGCAATTCATCACAAGATGTACCAACATTGTGAGTAGATGAATTACAAGGACTAGCACATGTCAATATAGCATTTTGACTAGAAGTAGTGCTAGTATCCACATGAGGCTCACTAGATGTTACCTTAGCAAGCATGGCCTCATGAGCTAATTTTTGCACATTATGGGATACTAGAAGATCATCATGAGAGCTTGTGAGCTTTACACGATTTTCTTCCAACATTCCATAATTGCTAGATAGCAACTCAAGTTGAGCCCGAAGCTCAACATTCTCCTTCAAAATGGATGCTCCACAAGTAATAGAGTTAGTATCCCAAGCATCATCATTAACAACAATAGGGAGGACACCTTGGCAAGCTCTTTTAAGTAAGAAGCTTCAAGTTGAGCATGAGACTCGGTGAGTTTTATGAGCTCACCCTTGATGACCCTTGAGCCATTTTCGAGGTGCTCAAAATCCTCAAGGAGTCTAGCACGAGCAACTTCAAGCTTAGCATTTTTAGTTTTGAAATCATTGGCCACCTCGAGTGCTCTATCATGAGATTCCTTTATTCTAGATAATTCTATAGCAAAGGTCTCCTCAAGAGATTCAGATGAGTTTTGTTCATGTTCAAGAGCTTGAGATAGCTTCATGATCTCATTTGCGTAATCACGCTCATGAGCATCCATTTTCTCAATGGTGACCTCATGCTCCTCTAGATGAGATTCCAACTCCTCAATGTATTTCTTGCCTTCAATGGCAATAGACATGATTTCCATGAAGTTGAAACGAGCAAGTTTATTTTTGTGAAGAGCTTTAAAAATCATTTCCCCCTTAGTTTTTAAGGAGGCAACATTATCATTCTCTTCATCATAATCAACATCATCATCACTCTTGCCATCATCACAAGATATATTGGGATTCAAAGTGGGAGATACCTTTGAAGCCTTGGCCATAAGGCAAAATGCAATAGATGATGATGTAGGATCCGTTGAAGCACCATTCAAGACCACATCTTGTTCCATGGGGTGTTGGGTTTCCTCTACATTGTTAGCACAACAATTCAAGGACATATATGCATTTTTATCATGGCAACAAGACATAGTAAACATATCATCATGAGATTTAGTCAAGCAATTTCTACATGACATGCAAGGACTTTCAACACAAGCATGTGAAACATTTCGAGTGCTCGAAGTGTTAAAGCCCAAAGAAGGAGCATTGCAATAAGATAGTGATGAAGGATCATCCACAATAAGCATACTATCATCATTGCAATGACCAACACTACTCACCATATCATTACCTTGTGGCAAACCACATGTAGGTGAAGTAAAAGAAGTTGAGAAGACTATACGACCGGAGGTGGAGGGAGAACAATCATCCCCACAAATCTTGGACACACCATATTTTTCTTGAAGCTTCGTCCACAACTCATGAGCATCCAGAAACGGCATGAGTTGAAATATAACTACATTGCTCAAAGCATCAAAAAGCACATTAGAAGCTTGGGCATTGAGATAAGAGTTTTTCTCATCCTCTAAAGATAATCTTTGGGGATCCTTTGGAGGAGAAAAACCCATATCTACAATTCTCTCTAAATTTGGGTCCATGACCCTAAAGAGATTAAGCATGCGAATTACCCAAACATCAAAATTTGTGCCATTGAAACTAAGAGTGTCAGAGAATCCTAATCCCCTAGTCGACATCTTTACTCTCTAGGCGGTAAAGCCTAATAAAGAGAGACGAGGCTCTGATACCAATTGAAAGATCGTGGATGTCGCCTAGAGGGGGGGTGAATAGGCGTTTTAAAATAATTACGATTTAGGCTTGAACAAATGCGGAATAAACCTAGCAGTTAATTTGTCAAGCACAAAACCTAAAACAACTAGGCTCACCTATGTGCACCAACAACTTATGCTAATCAAGATAAGCAACTATGTGATAGCAAGATATATGACAAGAAACAATATGGCTATCACAAAGTAAAGTGCATAAGTAAAGAGCTCGGGTAAGAGATAACCGAGGCACGCGGAGACGATGATGTATCCCGAAGTTCACACCCTTGCGGATGCTAATCTCCGTTTGGAGCGGTGTGGAGGCACAATGCTCCCCAAGAAGCCACTAGGGCCACCGTAATCTCCTCACGCCCTCGCACAATGCAAGATGGTCGTGACTCCACTAAGGGACCCTTGAGAGCGGTCACCGAACCCGTACAAATGGCAACCCTTGGGGGCGGTCACCGAACCCGTACACTTTGGAAACCCTTGGGGGCGGTCACCGGTACCCGTCAAATTGCTCGGGGCGGTCTCCACAACCTAATTGAAGACCCCGACGCTTGCCCGGAGCTTTACACCACAATGATTGAGCTCCGAACACCACCAACCGTCTAGGGCGCCCAAACACCCAAGAGGAACAAGCTCAAGGGTACCAAGCACCCAAGAGTAATAAGCTCCCCAACTTGTAACTTCCACGGATCACTGTGGAGAACTCAAACCGATGCACAAATGCAATGGCAAGGGTACATAGAGTGCCCAAGTCCTTCTCTCTCAAATCCCACCAAAGCAACTAATGCTAGGGAGGAGAGTGAGAGGAAGAACAAGAAGGAGAACACCAAGAACTCCAAGATCTAGATCCAAGGGGGTTCCCCTTCACATAGAGGAGAAAGTGATTGGTGGAAAGTGTGGATCTAGATCTCCTCTCTCTTTTCCCTCAAAAACTAGCAAGAATCCATGGAGGGAGTGAGAGTTAGCAAGCTCAAAGAAGGTCAACAATGGGGAAAAACAAGCTCAAGAGATAGGGAACCATTGGGGAAGAAGACCCCCTTAAATAGGTCCCCACAAATCTGCCCGTTATGTACAGAACAACATAGGAGCGGTACAACCTCTATGAGCACCGGTACAACCGTAACAGGCAATAAGCGGTACAACCGGCCCACAACCGCCCAACAACCGCACCACAACAGAGAAGTCCGGTGGTAGAGCGGTACATGACCGGTACAACCTCCGCAATTCTGGAGTGGTACAACCGCTCCAAACACCGGTTGTACCAGTCAAGCGGTACAACCTCTCCATGGGGCGGTACAACCTCTCTGTGTAAAACAGGCAATATCAAAACAGCCACAACTTTCGCATATGAGCTCCGAATTTCACGAAACCAGTTTGTTGGAAAGCTAATGGACAAGGGCTAACACAATCTTGAGAGAAATATCAATAAGAAGCAAATGAGAAAAGGACCATAATAAAATGGTTAGAACCCTTCCTCGGAAGAAGACCGGTAAAACCTCCAACACCGAAAACATCATAGAAGATGCATGCGAACTCCGTTTTCGATGCAAGCTTGTCATCAAGATGACCATAAGCTCTAAGACTCACAAATGGAACCAAACAAGAACCAAGAAAGACGATGCAAGGATGCAACGTTTGAGCTCTCGACTAATGATACGATCAAGCTACTCCCTAGAGAGCCCCCCTTGATAGTACGACAATCGATCCTACAACCCGGTCTCCCAACTACCACTATGAGACCGGTAAAATAGAAAACCTATCAAGGGCAAACCTTTGCCTTGCACATAGTCCACTTGAGCTAGATGATGACGATCTTGACTTCCTCAAGTTGGACCACCTTTCTTGATTGTGTTGGCTCGATGAAGACTAGTTGATTGCTCCCCCATACTCCACTATGGGTGAGCCACTCTTTGGCACATCTTCACAATTCCATTGACACCACAATGGATGGCAAGCTTCAAGCTTGATTGCTCCCCCATACTCCATTATGGGTGAGCCACTCTTCGAGTTGCTCCACTTGAACTTGCACACTGCAAACTTGATGACGATCACCACTTGATGTCATCCTCCATGGGTTGTATGAGATCTTCCTCTTGACGCAAGACCATGGAAACATACCTAACCCCACAAAGAACTCTCACGTAGACCATGGGTTAGTACACAAAGCGTAATGGACAATGCTTACCATACCATGGGATCACTTGATCCCTCTCGGTACTTCTTCTACGCTTTGTGAGTTGATCAACTTGATTCACTCTTGACTTAGTCTTGATCAACATTGAATCTTTCCAACTCTCTTCATTTGGATGATGTCTTGAAGGTAAACATGAATGATCACACAATCTTCTTCTTCAAGACATGCTTGCAATAAGCTCAACTCACACATGACCAATCTTTGGATAATTCCTTGAAAAGCACTTTGGCCATCTCAACTCACACATGACCAATCTTTGGATAATTCCTTGAAAAGCACTTTGGCCATCTCAACTCACACATGACCAATCTTTGGATAATTCCTTGAAAAGCACTTTGGCCATCTCATAAACTCCTTGAAACCAACACATGGACTTCAAGACAATCCTATGGACAAATGCTTCAAATATAACTCAAGGCAACCGTTAGTCCATAGAGATTGTCATCAATTACCAAAACCACACATGGGGGCACCACATGTCCTTTCACTCGCAACCCATCATCTACTTACAAAACCCACAATGGCGTACCCTAGGACCAAACATGGTTATGCGTCATGTAGTCGATGCTCATACGACACCACTAGAGGAAGAACAACATAACACATCATCAAAACATTAAACGAAAACCAACTTCACATGAATACTTATAGCAAGACTTCTCACATGTCCTCAAGAACAACAAGACTACTCACAAATCATGTTCATGATCAGAGGAGAATAATATATGATTAACAATCTGAACATATGATATTTCACCAAATAAACCAACTAGCATCAACTACAAGATGTAATCAACACAGTAGCAACCCATAGGTACTAATATAAGGTTTGGAACAAAGATAGAATACAAGAGATGAACGAGGGTCTTGAGATGAGATGGTGCTAGTGAAGATGTTGACGGAGATGAGCCCTCCCATGATGAGAGAAACACTGGGGATGAAGATGGCTTTGCTTTTCCCCTCTCAGAGGGAAGTATCCCTTCATAATCGCTCCGTCAGAGAGCAAAAGTGCTCCTGCCCAAATTTTGCCTCGAGATGGCGGCCCTTCGTCCCAAAAGTCTTCTTCTTATTTTTTTTTCTAGGGCAAATGGCTTCATATAGCAGAAGATGGGACTTGGAGGCCTGATGTGGACCCCACAAGCTCACTTGGCATGCCCAGGCCCCCCTCCAGTAGATTTTTCTTCCAGTTAAATCTCCGTAAGTTTTCAGGCCATTTGGAGTAGCGTAGAATAGCTATCTCTGTTGTAGCTCCTTTTAGGTACAGATTTCCAACTGCCGAAAATGTCCCTCTTGTGATGTAACTTGCACTTTAAGAGAGAAAATGCATTAGAATTGCATCTAAAAGTGAAATATCACTTTCAAACAATAAAAATAACAGTAGGAAAATATGATGCGAAATGGACGTACCGGCCCTCCCATTGTGTCATGGCGTTAATTTCCATCCATGCTCTAGTGAAAGCATCCCATCGTCGGACGATGTGAAATCCTTCGAGCTGGGGTGAGGGAGCAGGGGGGTTACTTTGACAATGGAACTGGAAGGCTCTCAAATTTTGAAAAACCAAATGATGGTGATGGCATGACCTTTGTTGACGTATAGTCTTCTTCTCGAGTTTACCTCATTTGTTGTTTCAGTCCTCCGACCCCGCACGACGGCTCCGATGACTCTGAGCGGTGCTCATCCCTTTCTTGTTATCTCCTTGGGTTATCTGGGTTCTTTGTCACTCCACTTGAGCACCCTTGTATCTTGTCATTGTCTTTTATTTATGTTGTGGTGTTGTGTTGTTCTGTTGGTTGTACTAATTTAAAGTCGGGCAATCGCTTTGTTTCTAAAAAAACACATGCTCACAAAGTTTGGTTGCTAATGTGAAGTAAGGCCTTCCTACAACCAGAATGTGTATTATCATTAATGACAACCCCACGTCAAGGTTATACATGTAACATGTATAACATACAATCCTAATTGTGACACACGTAATAAGTCAAAAAACGGGGCTCCTATTCATAAGAGCATAGGAGGCGCAAAGCAAAGGAGGGGCGGAAGATTTAGACCATGCTCTTTTTTACCGTTTTGGGAAAGTCCCATGCCTCGCCAAACTTCCGTTTTGGCATATTTCCTTGTTAGCAACTTCCAGAAATGTGTGCCTACAACTCAAAAAAAAATCCGACTTTCAGAATTTTAAGCTTTTAGAAATCTTCTGTAGGAACTTGTAGGATCTTTTAGTTTGAAATTTTCCACAAAAATGGAATTTCAATCCTTTCGAATGTTCAAAAATTCAAACTTTTAGAATACTCAACTTTTAAGAACTTTCATAAAATATGAAATTTGAACCCCCTAAATTTGGGATGTTCATTTTCTAGCAACTTCACAAAAAAGGAAAAAAGGGAAAAAATTGTTATGGCCTTGCGGTAGGTTACCTTACCCCTCCACTAGGCATGCGTATCCCAAAGGTAATCTACCAACATGCACGCTTCTTCCGTGCAGCCCTCCTCGGGCCTGCAGGGACATGCAACACGTCGTGCATGGGGTCCTCCACAGCACGCGGCACCCCGATAAGGCGCCTCCTCTCACTCGTGGTCAACTACGGATGCATCAATTTTCAACAAAAGGTATATGCGACCGACGACCAACATACAATCTCATGCACACTTGTGATCAATGCAATCCAAATCTTTGGTATGAAATCAAAGTATTAGAAATATGTTATGGTCTACCCCCTATTCCTCCATGCTTTTCCATGGTGCCACTCACAATCGCATATACGAGGCTAGAGGATAGGGACCTTCTTATAGTGCGTTTCCAAAGAGTCCGCCTCTTATACAATTATAAGATTCCTAGTCTTTAAACTAGTTTCCGGATAGAGTCCAGATCAAACTACCAACCACGATATAATTTGTCTGTTAGCGGATCCTATCCGCGAGTCCCTGAAGCACGCGCCTGTGAGCAACGCGTCATAATAGAGTATAAATTCCTCTATTTATGTAAATCAACATTAGGGCCGTAATCTAATTACACGATCTATCTTCTTCCAATTATCAACGTACCCGGGTAGTCTTTCCAATATATAAAACATATTGTATTCCATCGATAATTGACCGGCTTCCTTAAGCATGCAACACTTAAGTACATTCCAGCAAGAGTAATTCTATGCACAAAACACATGTATAATTCCATATGAGGTATTCCGAATATTAAAGATAATAAGTATTTGAATATCGTTGCAGGACACATAATCCCAACACAAAGGACATATATATCCAATCTTGACGCAAAAATTGTGTTAATTGAATCCCAAAAATAGTTTTTACAGCAGTTAGAGATCAACTGGAGCATCGACGACGTTGGCGAACCATGGTCGCCTAAGCGCGGTGGTGGCCGACAACCTCTTGCTGATGTTGCACGAGAGGAGTCCCTTGAGGACTTCGAAGCCTTCTTTGGAGAGGCGGTCTTCAGGAAAGTGCTCACGGAGCTTGTTGCGGGAAATGACATGCGGCGGCGTCACCAGCTTCCCGGCGAGCGGCAATGACTCGTAGTCTGGCCAGATCGTGAACAATGGCATGCCAAGAATGCGGAAGATGGTGAGGAGCTGCTGGGCGTCGTCCTCCCCATCGAGAGCGGCTTCCCGGAGAGGAGCTCGGCCATGACATAGCCAAGGGACCACATGTCAACCGTGGCGTCATAGTCGTTCTTACCGAGGAGCATCTCCGGGGCCATGCATCGGCGTGTGCCGTGCTGGCCGTACGACGCGGGCTTGGACATGGACATGGACACCGCGAGCCCTAGGTCGCAGATCTTGACGTTTCTGATGCCGTCCGCGCCGACGAGGATGTTCCCCGGCTTGATGTTGTTGGGGAACGTAGCAGAAATTCAAAAATTTTCCTACGTGTCACCAAGATCTATCTATGGAGAAACCAGCAACGAGGGGAAGGAGAGTGCATCTACATACCCTTGTAGATCGCTAAGCGGAAGCGTTCAAGAGAACGGGGTTGAAGGAGTCGTACTCGTCGTGATCCAAATCACCGGAGATCCTAGTGCCGAACGGACGGCACCTCCGCGTTCAACACACGAACAGCCCGGTGACGTCTCCCATGCCTTGATCCAGCAAGTAGAGAGGGAGAGGCTAAGGAAGACTCCATCCAGCAGCAGCACAACGGCGTGGTGGTTGTGGAGGAGGGTGGTGATCCAGCATGGCTTCGCCAAGCACCGCGAGATATGAGGAGGGAGAGAGGTAGGGCTGCGCCAAGGAGAGGTCAAGAACTCATGTGTTATGGGCAACCCATACCTCAACTATATATAGGGGAAGGGGAGGGGCTGCGCCCCCACCTACGGCTCCCTCCCTAGGGGTGTCGGCAGCCCCCTAGATCCCATCTAGGGGCGGCCAAGGGGAGGGGAGAGGGGGAGGCGCACCAGGGTGGGCCTTAGGGCCCATCTGCCCTAGGGTTTGCCCCCTTCCCTCTTCCCTTGCGCCTTGGGCCTTGGGGGGGGGGGGGGGCGCACCAGCCCACCTGGGGCTGGTCCCCTCCCACACTTGGCCCATGCAGCCCTCCGGGGCTGGTGGCCCCACTTGGTGGACCCCCGGGACCCTCCCGGTGGTCCCGGTACGTTACCGATAAACCCCGAAACTTTTCCGGTGACCAAAACAGGACTTCCCATATATAAATCTTTACCTCCGGACCATTCCGGAACTCCTCGTGACGTCCGGGATCTCATCCGGGACTCCGAACAACATTCGGTAACCACATACAAACTTCCTTTATAACCCTAGCGTCATCGAACCTTAAGTGTGTAGACCCTACGGGTTCGGGAGACATGCAGACATGACCGAGACGTTCTCCGGTCAATAACCAACAGGGGGATCTGGATACCCATGTTGGTTCCCACATGTTCCACGATGATCTCATCGGATGAACCACGATGTCGAGGATTCAATCAATCCCGTATAGAATTCCCTTTGTCCAGCGATATTGTACTTGCCCGAGATTCGATCGTCGGTATCCCGATACCTTGTTCAATCTCGTTACCGGCAAGTCTCTTTACTCGTTTCGTAACACATCATCCCGTGATCAACTCCTTGGTCACATTGTGCACATTATGATGATGTCCTACCGAGTGGGCCCAGAGACACCTCTCCGTCACACGGAGTGACAAATCCTAGTCTCGATTCGTGCCAACCCAACAGACACTTTCGGAGATACCTGTAGTGTACCTTTATAGCCACCCAGTTACGTTGTGACGTTTGGTACACCCAAAGCATTCCTACGGTATCCGGGAGTTGCACAATCTCATGGTCTAAGGAAATGATACTTGACATTAGAAAAGCTTTAGCAAACGAACTACACGATCTTGTGCTAGGTCTAAGGAAATGATACTTGACATTGGGTCTTGTCCATCACATCATTCTCCTAATGATGTGATCCCGTTATCAACGACATCCAATGTCCATGGTCAGGAAACCGTAACCATCTATTGATCAACGAGCTAGTCAACTAGAGGCTTACTAGGGACATGGTGTTGTCTATGTATCCACACATGTATCTGAGTTTCCTATCAATACAATTCTAGCATGGATAATAAACGATTATCATGAACAAGGAAATATAATAATAATCAATTTATTATTGCCTCTAGGGCATATTTCCAACAGATGTCGCGGTGGATGATGCGGAGCCCGTGCATGTGCTTGGCGGCGCCGAGGAGCTGCTCCATGATGCAGCGCACGTCAGCCTCGGGGAACGGCCGGCCGCGCCGGTGCTCGTGGAGGACGTCGTGCAGGTTGGGCCCGACGCACTCCATCACGACGGAGAGCTTCCGGGCGAAGGGGTCGAGCGAGAGCGCCCGGAGCTCGACGATGGCGCGGTGGCAGTGGCACGCGGCAAGGAACGCCGCCTCGCACAGCGTATGGGCGTCGGCGCAGCCGCACGCGATGCCGGCGCCCTCGTGCGCGCAGGGGAGCGGTTTCTTGACGGCGACGGTCCAGCTGTTGGTGAGGTGGCACACCTCCACGACGCCGCCGTAGGCGCCCACGCCAAGCGCGCGCGTCTCCTGGTAGTCAGTGGAGCTCCAGTAGCGCGCCCTGTTGCAAAAGGTGAGCTTCGGGGCGCCGCCGGTGGTGTCCACCTTGAAGTCGGGGTGGTCGCCGCCGGGGAAGACGCCCATCGAGAACGGAGGAGGAGGAGGAGGAGGAGGTCGATGGAAGCACGACCGGAAAGGAAAGGAAACGAGATGAGGATCGCATGGTGGCGGCCGTATATATTGAGCCGTCAGCGAGACGTACTCGAGTGGTCCCCGGACTCCACGAGGTCAACGCGCTGTGTGGCTCTGGCTTGGGCGAGACTGCGACGGAAGCATGTACGTGTTCGGATTCATAGGTGGAGACGAAGTGGAAACCGGAAACGGGAGGGAAAAAGGGACTACCTCCAATTTCAATTTTACCCCATGCTGTCAATTATGATCCGAGTTTTTACTCTCTCGCCGGTCGTTTTGATCGATGTTTTTTTTGATTTTCACTCTCTCGCCGTTCGGTTTGCATCGCTCGCCGCTGCTGTCAACCCTGTGCGCCTCTACTCCGACACCATCACGACCGGCCGGCTCCTTCACCGACCCAGTGGCCTCGCGCGACAGGCGGCCCTTCACGGTCGTCGTGTGTGCGCCGTTGATCTATGTGGGTTGCCACTAGCACCACGCCATTAGAATTTACCACATGTGAGTCATTAGTATAGCTCACGGTGCGCTATTAGTATCTCGTCACTATGGCTTAATCTCGGGTCAATATGCTTAATATCAAGTCAAATCGCACTCTATGGTCAAACTTCCCGGAAGGTCACCCATCCTCACACTACTCTAGCCCGAACACGCTTAACTTTGCAGTTCTATCCAACTCCAGCACCAGCTCACTTCACATGCACTTGTTGATATATTTATCATATCAATCCTATTAAGCCTTGTTGATGTCTGGGACTATGTTCATGTTCATGAGTATGATGAAATTTTTAAAAAATATTTCTAACTTTCCGGTCATATTACGTATCATATTTTGAAAAAAATCGATTTTTTTAAACCAATTTTTTTTCTGTTACTAGTGGCGCACCTAGCAAGCAAACGGTGCGCCACTAGTAACACATCATCCTGTGATCAACTCCTTGATCACATTGTGCACATTATGATGATGTCCTACCGAGTGGGCCTAGAGATACCTCTCCGTCACACGGAGTGACAAATCCCAGTCTCGATTCGTGCCAACCCAACAGACACTTTTGGAGATACCCGTAGTGCACCTTTATAGCCACCCAGTTACGTTGTGACGTTTGGCACACCCAAAGGATTCCTACAATATCCGGGAGTTGCACAATCTCATGGTCTAAGGAAACGATACTTGACATTAGAAAAGCTTTAGCATACGAACTACATGATCTTGTGCTAGGCTTAGGATTGGGTCTTGTCCATCACATCATTCTCCTAATGATGTGATCCCGTTATCAACGACATCCAATGTCCATTGTTAGGAAACCGTAACCATCTATTGATCAACGAGCTAGTCAACTAGAGGCTTACTAGGGACATGGTGTTGTCTATGTATCCACACATGTATCTGAGTTTCCTATCAATACAATTCTAGCATGGATAATAAACGATTATCATGAACAAGGAAATATAATAATAATCAATTTATTATTGCCTCTAGGGCATATTTCCAACAGTCTCCCACTTGCACTAGTGTCAATAATCCAGTTCACATCGATATGTGATTAACACTCAAGGTCACATCCCCATGTGACTAACACCCAAAGAGTTTACTAGAGTCAATAATCTAGTTCACATTTACCATGTGATTAACACTCGATGAGTTCTGGGTTTGATCATGTTATGCTTGTGAGAGATGTTATAGTCAACGGGTCTGAATCTTTCAGATCCGTGTGTGCTTTACAAATCTCTTTGTCATCTCCTAGATGCAGCTACCACGTTCTATTTGGAGCTATTCCAAATAACTGTTCTACTATATAAATCCATTTTACTACTCAGAATAATCTGGATTAGTGTCAAAGTTTGCATCGGCGTAACCCTTTACGACGAACTCTTTTACCACTTCCATAATCGAGAAAATTCCTTAGTCCACTAGTTACTAAGGATAACTTTGACTGCTGTCCTGTGATCCATTCTTGGATCACTCTTGTACCCCTTGACTGACTCATGTCAAGGCACACTTCAGGTGCGGTACTCAGCATGGCATACTGTAGAGCCTACGTCTAAAGCATAGGGGACGACCTTCGTCCTTTCTCTCTATTCTGCCGCGGTCAGGTTTCGAGTCTTACTCAATGTTCACACCTTATAACACAGCCAAGAACTCCTTCTTTGCCGATCCATTTTGAACTCCTTCAAAATCTTGTCACAGTTTGTATTCATTTGAAAGTACTATTAAGCGTTTTGATCTATCCTTATAGATCTTTATGCTCAATACTCAAGTAGCCTAATCCAGGTTTTCCATTGAAAAACACTTTTCAAATAACTCTGCATGCTTTCTAGAAATTCTATAGTGCTCCCACTCACCCTTTTGGAAATACAAGTTTCTCATAAACTTCGTATAAACCCAAAAATCTTTGATCATCTCATCAAAGCATACATTCCAACTCCGAGATGCTTACTCCAGTCCTCAGAAGGATTGCTGGAGCTTTGCATACTTATTAGCATCTTTCAGGATTGACAAAACCTTCCGGTTGTATCACATACAACCTTTCTTCAAGAAAATCGTCGAGGAAACAATGTTTTGACATCCTATCTGCAAGATTTCATAAATAATGCAGTAATCGCTAACATAATTCCAACAGACTCTTAGCATCGCTACGAGTGAGAAAGTCTCACCGTAGTCAACTCCTTGAACTTGTCGGGAAACTTCTTAATGACAAGTCAAGCTTTCTTAATGGTGACATTTACCATCATTGTCCATCTTCCTTTTAAAATCCATATGTACCTAACAGCCTTACGACCATCAAGTAGTTCTTCCAAAGTCTACACTTTGTTTTTATATATGGATCCTCTCTCGGATTATATGGCCTCGAGCCATTTTGGAATCCAGGCCCACCATCGCTTCTCCACAGCTCGTAGGTTCATTGTTGTCTCGCAACATGACTTCCAAGACAGGATTACATACCACTCTGAAGTAGTACGCATCCTTGTCGTCCTACGAGGTTTGGGAGTGACTTGATTTGAAGTTTCATGATCACTATCATAAGCTTCCACTTCAATTGGTGTAGGTGCCACAAGAACAACTTCCTGTGCCCTGCCACACACTAGTTGAAGAGACAGTTTAATAACCTCATCAAGTCTCCAGCATCCTCCCACTCAATTCTTTCGAGAGAAACTTTTCCTCGAGAAAGGACCCGATTCTAGAAACAATCCCTTATTGCTTTCAGATCTGAGACAGGAGGTATACCCAACTGTTTTGGGTGTCCTATGAAGATGCATTTATCCGCTTTGGGTTCGAGCTTATCAGCCTGAAACTTTTTCACATAAGCGTCACAGCCCCAAACTTTGAAGAAATGACAGCTTAGGTTTCTCTAAACCATAGTTCATACGGTGTCATCTCATCGGAATTACGTGGTGCCCCTTTTAAAGTGAATGTGGTTGTCTCTAATGCCTAACCCATAAACTATTGTGGTAATTTGATAAGAGACATCATGGTATGCATCATATCCAATAGGGTGCCGTTATGATGTTCGGACATACCATCACAGTATGGTGTTCCAGGCTGTATCAGTTGTGAAACAATTTCCACAATGTCTTAATTCTGTGCCAAACTCGTAATTTAGATATTCATCTCTATGATCATATCATAGATATTTTATCCTCTTGTCACGACGATCTTTCAACTTCACCCTGAAATTACTTGAACCTTTCAATAATTCAGACTCGTGATTCATCAAGTAAATATACTCAACATCTAATCAAATCATCTGTGAAGTAAGAACATAACGATATCCACTACACGCCTCAGCACTCATTGGACTGCACACATCAAAATGTATTACTTCCAACAAGCTGCTTTCTAGTTCCATTTTACTGAAAACGAGGCTTTCAGACATCTTGCCCATGTGGTATGATTTGCATGTCTCAAGTGATTCAAAATCAAGTAAGTCCAAACGGTCCATTTGCATGGAGTTTCTTCATGCATATACACCAATAGACATGGTTCGCATGTCTCAAACTTTTCAAAACGAGTGAGCCCAAAGATCCATCAACATGGAGCTTCTTCATGCGTTTTATACCGATATGACTTACGTGGCAGTGCCACAAGTAGGTGGTACTATCATTACTATCTTATATCTTTTGGCATGAACATGTGTATCGCTATGATCGAGATTCAATAAACCATTCATTTTAGGTGCAAGACCATTGAAGGTATTATTCAAATAAACAGAGTAACTATTATTCTCTTTAAATGAATAACCGTATTGGGATAGTCATAATCCAATCATGTCTATGCTCAACGCAAACACCAAATAACAATTGTTTAGGTTTAACACCAATCTCGATGGTAGAGGGAGCGTGCGATGCTTGATCATATCAACATTGGAAAGACTTCCAACACATATCGTCAGCTCACCTTTAGCTAGTCTCCGTTTATTCCGTAGCTTTTATTTCGAGTTACTAACACTTAGCAACCGAACCGGTATCTAATACCCTGGTGCTACTAGGAGTACTAGTAAAGTACACATCAACACAATGTATATCCAATATACTTCTATCGACCTTGCCAGCCTTCTAATCTACCAAGTATCTAGGGTAATTCTGCTCCAGTGGCTGTTCCCCTTATTACAGAAGCACTTAGTCTCGGGTTTGGGTTCAACCTTGGGTTTCTTCACCAGAGCAGCAACTGAATTGCCGTTTCATGAAGTATCCCTTCTTGCCCTTGCCCTTCTTGAAACTAGTGGTTTCACCAACCATCAACAATTGATGCTCCTTCTTGATTTCTACTTTTGTGGTGTCAAACATCGCGACTATCTCAAAGATCATCATATATGTCCTCAATATGTTATAGTTCATCACGAAGCTCTAGCAGCTTGGTGGTAATGACTTCAGAGAAACATCACTATCTCATCTGGAAGATCAACTCCCACTCGATTCAAATGATTGTTGTACTCAGACAATCTGAGCACAAGCTCAACAATTGAGCTTTTCTCCCTTAGTTTGTAGGCTAAGAAAATCGTCGGAGGTCTTATACCTCTTGACGTGGGCACGAGCCTGAAATCCCAATTTCAGCCCTCGAAACATCTCATATGTTTCGCGACGTTTCAAAACGTCTTCGGTGCCTCAACTCTAAACCGTTTAACTGAACTATCACATGGTTATCAAAATGTGTATGTCAGATGTTCGCAACATCCACAGACAACGTTCGAGGTTCAGCACACTGAGCGGTGCATTAAGGACATAAGCCTTCTATGAAGCAATGAGGACAATCCTTAGTTTACAGACCTAGTCCGCATAATTGCTACTATCAACTTTCAACTAAATTTTCTCTAGGAAGATAACTAAACAGTAGAACTGAAGCGCGAGCTACGACATAATTTGCGAAGACCTTTTGACTATGTTCAGGATAATTAAGTTCATCTTATGAACTCCCACTCAGATAGACATCCCTCTAGTCATCTAAGTGATTACATGATCCGAGTCAACTAGGCTGTGTCCAATCATCACGTGAGACGGACTAGTCAACATCGGTGAACATCTTCATGTTGATCGTATCTACCATACGACTCATGCTCGACCTTTCGGTCTCTTGTGTTCCGAGGCCATGTCTGTACATGCTAGGCTCGTCAAGTCAACCTAAGTGTTTTGCATGTGTTCCGAGGCCATGTCTGTACATGCTAGGCTCGTCAACACCCATTGTATTCGAACGTAAGAATCTATCACACCCGATCATCACATGGTGCTTCGAAACGACGAACTTTCACAACGGTGCACAGTTAGGGGGAACACTTTCTTGAAATTTTAATGAGGGATCATCTTATTTACTACCGTCGTTCTAAGCAAATAAGATGTATAAACATGATAAACATCACATGCAATCAAATAGTGACATGATATGGCCAATATCATATTGCTCCTTTTGATCTCCATCTTCGGGGCTCCATGATCATCATCGTCACCGGCATGACACCATGATCTCCATCATCATGATCTCCATCATCGTGTCTCCATGAAGTTGCTCGCCAACTATTACTTCTACTACTATGGCTACCGGTTAGCAATAAAGTAAAGTAATTACATGGCATTGTTCAATGACACGCAGGTCATACAATAAATAAAGCCAACTCCTATGGATCCTGCCGGTTGTCATACTCATCGACATGCAAGTCGTGATTCCTATTACAAGAACATGATCAATCTCATACATCACATATATCATTCATCACATCCTTTTGGCCATATCACATCACATAGCATACCCTGCAAAAACAAGTTAGACATCCTCTAATTGTTGTTTGCATGTTTTACGTGGCTGCTATGGGTTTCTAGCAAGAACGTTTCTTACCTACGCAAAACCACAATGTGATATGCCAATTTCTATTTACCCTTCATAAGGACCCTTTTCATCAAATCTGATCCGACTAAAGTGGGAGAGACAGACACCCGCCAGCCACCTTATGCAACTAGTGCATGTTAGTCGGTGGAACTGGTCTCACGTAAGTGTACGTGTAAGGTTGGTCCGGGCCGCTTCATCCCACAATGCCGCCGAATCAATATTGGACTAGTAACGGTAAGCATATTGAACAAAATCAACGCCCACAACTACTTTGTGTTCTACTCGTGCATAGAATCTACGCAATAGACCTAGCTCATGATGCCACTGTTGGGGAACATAGCAGAAATTCAAAAAATTTCCTACGTGTCACCAAGATCTATCTATGGAGAAACCAGCAACGAGGGGAAGGAGAGTGCATCTACATACCCTTGTAGATCTCTAAGCGGAAGCGTTCAAGAGAACGGTGTTGAAGGAGTCGTACTCGTCGTGATCCAAATCACCGGAGATCCTAGTGCTGAACGGACAGCACCTCCGCGTTCAACACACGTACAGCCCGGTGACGTCTCCCATGCCTTTATCCAGCAAGGAGAGAGGGAGAGGTTGAGGAAGACTCCATCCAGCAGCAGCACAACGGCGTGGTGGTTGTGGAGGAGTGTGGTGATCCAGCATGGCTTCGCCAAGCACCGCGAGATATGAGGAGGGAGAGAGGTAGGGCTGCGCCAAGGAGAGGTCAAGAACTCATGTGTTATGGGCAGCCCATACCTCAACTATATATAGGGGAAGGGGAGGGGCTGCGCCCCCACCTAGGGTTCCCTCCCTAGGGGTGTCGGCAGCCCCCTAGATCCCATCTAGGGGCGGCCAAGGGGAGGGGAGAGGGGGAGGCGCACCAGAGTGGGCCTTAGGGCCCATCTGCCTTAGGGTTTGCCCTCTTCTCCTCTCCCTTGTGCCTTGGGCCCTTGTGGGGGGGGGGGGGGGCGCACCAGCCCACCTGGGGCTGGTCCCCTTCCACACTTGGCCCATGCAGCCCTCCGGGGCTGGTAGCCCCACTTGGTGGACCCCCGGGACCCTCCCGGTGGTCCCGGTACGTTACCGATAAACCCCGAAACTTTTCCGGTGACCAAAACATGACTTCCCATATATAAATCTTTACCTCCGGACCATTCCGGTACTCCTCGTGACGTCCGGGATCTCATCTGGGACTCCGAACAACATTCGGTAACCACATACAAACTTCCTTTATAACCCTAGCGTCATCGAACCTTAAGTGTGTAGACCCTACGGGTTCGGGAACCATGCAGACATGACCGAGACGTTCTCCGGTCAATAACCAACAGCGGGATCTGGATACCCATGTTGGTTCCCACATGTTCCATGATGATCTCATCGGATGAACCACGATGTCGAGGATTCGATCAATCCCGTATACAATTCCCTTTGTCTAGCGGTATTGTACTTGCCCGAGATTCGATCATCGGTATCCCGATCCTTGTTCAATCTCATTACCGGCAAGTCTCTTTACTCGTTCCGTAACACATCACGTGATCAACTCCTTGATCACATTGTGCACATTATGATGATGTCCTACCGAGTGGGCCCAGAGATACCTCTCCGTCACACGGAGTGACAAATCCCAGTCTCGATTCGTGCCAACCCAACAGACACTTTCGGAGATACCCGTAGTGCACCTTTATAGCCACCCAGTTACGTTGTGACGTTTGGCACACCCAAAGCATTCCTACGGTATCCGGGAGTTGCACAATCTCATGGTCTAAGGAAATGATACTTGACATTAGAAAAGCTTTAGCATACGAACTACATGATCTTGTGCTAGGCTTAGGATTGGGTCTTGTCCATCACATCATTCTCCTAATGATGTGATCCCGTTATCAACGACATCCAATGTCCATGGTTAGGAAACCGTAACCATCTATTGATCAACGAGCTAGTCAACTAGAGGCTTACTAGGGACATGGTGTTGTCTATGTATCCACACATGTATCTGAGTTTCCTATCAATACAATTCTAGCATGGATAATAAACGATTATCATGAACAAGGAAATATAATAATAATCAATTTATTATTGCCTCTAGGGCATATTTCCAACAGATGTCGCGGTGGATGATGCGGAGCCCGTGCATGTGCTTGGCGGCGCCGAGGAGCTGCTCCATGATGCAGCGCACGTCAGCCTCGGGGAACGGCCGGCCGCGCCGGTGCTCGTGGAGGACGTCGTGCAGGTTGGGCCCGACGCACTCCATCACGACGGAGAGCTTCCGGGCGAAGGGGTCGAGCGAGAGCGCCCGGAGCTCGACGATGGCGCGGTGGCAGTGGCACGCGGCAAGGAACGCCGCCTCGCACAGCGTATGGGCGTCGGCGCAGCCGCACGCGATGCCGGCGCCCTCGTGCGCGCAGGGGAGCGGTTTCTTGACGGCGACGGTCCAGCTGTTGGTGAGGTGGCACACCTCCACGACGCCGCCGTAGGCGCCCACGCCAAGCACGCGCGTCTCCTGGTAGTCAGTGGAGCTCCAGTAGCGCGCCCTGTTGCAAAAGGTGAGCTTCGGGGCGCCGCCGGTGGTGTCCACCTTGAAGTCGGGGTGGTCGCCGCCGGGGAAGACGCCCATCGAGAACGGAGGAGGAGGAGGAGGAGGAGGTCGATGGAAGCACGACCGGAAAGGAAAGGAAACGAGATGAGGATCGCATGGTGGCGGCCGTATATATTGAGCCGTCAGCGAGACGTACTCGAGTGGTCCCCGGACTCCACGAGGTCAACGCGCTGTGTGGCTCTGGCTTGGGCGAGACTGCGACGGAAGCATGTACGTGTTCGGATTCATAGGTGGAGACGAAGTGGAAACCGGAAACGGGAGGGAAAAAGGGACTACCTCCAATTTCAATTTTACCCCATGCTGTCAATTATGATCCGAGTTTTTACTCTCTCGCCGGTCGTTTTGATCGATGTTTTTTTTGATTTTCACTCTCTCGCCGTTCGGTTTGCATCGCTCGCCGCTGCTGTCAACCCTGTGCGCCTCTACTCCGACACCATCACGACCGGCCGGCTCCTTCACCGACCCAGTGGCCTCGCGCGACAGGCGGCCCTTCACGGTCGTCGTGTGTGCGCCGTTGATCTATGTGGGTTGCCACTAGCACCACGCCATTAGAATTTACCACATGTGAGTCATTAGTATAGCTCACGGTGCGCTATTAGTATCTCGTCACTATGGCTTAATCTCGGGTCAATATGCTTAATATCAAGTCAAATCGCACTCTATGGTCAAACTTCCCGGAAGGTCACCCATCCTCACACTACTCTAGCCCGAACACGCTTAACTTTGCAGTTCTATCCAACTCCAGCACCAGCTCACTTCACATGCACTTGTTGATATATTTATCATATCAATCCTATTAAGCCTTGTTGATGTCTGGGACTATGTTCATGTTCATGAGTATGATGAAATTTTTAAAAAATATTTCTAACTTTCCGGTCATATTACGTATCATATTTTGAAAAAAATCGATTTTTTTAAACCAATTTTTTTTCTGTTACTAGTGGCGCACCTAGCAAGCAAACGGTGCGCCACTAGTAAGTTTGAATTTTTTTCCATTTTTTCCCTCTAGATCTTAAAAGCCCCGTAACTTTTTTCTGTTAGGTTTTTGGGGATTTTGAAAATGTTTAACGGGGTTCCCATTTTACAAATTCCAGAGAGATTTTGCAAATAAAGTCGAAATTCATATTTGTAAATTTCCCAACAAGTAGACCACATATCACATAGTAAACTTATTTTATTTTATTTTTTTGGCATTTCCATCATTTTATTTTATTTTTAAAAAACTGAAGAGACGGTCGGGGGGGGGAGGGGGTGGGGTGGTGCATTCGGTGGAATTTTTGGGCCAAGTTAGTAATGGCGCACCGTGGGGTGCGCCATTACTAGTTTTGAAAAAAAATAAAAAAAATTGAAAAAAATTTACTAGTGGCGCACCATGGATGTGGTGCGCCATTACTAGTTTAACTAGTAGTGGCACACTATCCACTGGTGCGCCATTACTAGTTTTGAAAAAAAAATAAAAAAATGAAAAAAAATTACTAGTGGCGCACCGTGGATGTGGTGCGTCATTACTAGTTTAATTAGTAATGGTAAACTAGTAATGGCGCACTATCCACTGGTGCGCCATTACTAGTTTTGAAAAAAAATGAAAAAAAATTGTTACTAATGGCGCACTGTGGATGTGGTGCACCATTAGTATTTGGACACTAATGGCGCACCAACACATGGTGCGCCATTAGTATATAGTAGTGGCGCACCACATGTCTGGTGTGCCATTAGTGGCCATATCATCAATAGCCCTTTTCCTAGTAGTGGTTGGGCCGGTCGCGTCAGGTCCGTTGGCGGCCTCGAGCTCGGGCGCCGCTGCTCCGTTGGTCGCTCGGGCCTCGCTGCCCGAGCGCCGGTGCTGCTTTGGTGGTCCGGGTGTCGGTGCTGACGCGCTCCCCCACACGCCGTCCCACGCTGTCCATCGTCGCCGGCTTCATCTCGGACTCCGCCGCCTTCATCGGGCGGCGTCCCCAACCTCGCGCGCAATTGCATTGATCACCCGCCCGCCGCCACAAACCGCATTGATGACCCACAAGTATGGGGGATCTATCGTAGCCCTTTCAATAAGTAAGAGTGCCGAACCCAACGAGGAGCAGAAGGAAATGGCAAGAGATTTTTAGTAAGGTATTCTCTGCGAGCACTGAAATTATCGGTAACAAATAGTTTTGTGATAAGGTAATTCGTAACGGGTAACAAGTAACAAAAGTAAACAAGGTGCAGTGAGAACCCACAAGTATAGGGGATCAATTGTAGCCTCTTTCGATAAGTAAGAGTGTCGAACCCAACGAGGAGCTAAATGTAGAACAAATATTCCCTCAAGTTTTATCGACCACCGATACAACTCTACGCACGCTTGACATTCGCTTTACCTAGAACAAGTATAAAACTAGAAATACTTTGTAGGTGTAACGGGATATGTTTGCAAGAATATAAAGAGCACGTAAATAAAAACTAGGGGCTGTTTAGGTAAAGAAGTAATAAAGTTAGTATGGCGAGTGTGAAAAGTGGTGGTAGGAGTTGCGAAATTGTCCCTAAGCAATTGACTACTTTACTAGACCGATAGCAAGTTTTATGTGAGAGAGACTGCTGCTAGCATGTCATCCCTGACTTGGAATTCTATGCACTTATGATTGGAACTATTAGCAAGCATCCGCAACTACTAATGTTCATTAAGGTAAAACCTAACCATAGCATTAAGATATATTGGTCCCTCTTTAATCCTGTGTGCATCAATTTCTATGCTAGGTTGAAGCTTTTGTCACTCTTGCCCTCCAATACGTAGTCCTATCAACATACAATCAACCCTATGGTATGATCCACGTGCGTGCTCATATGATGGGAACTAAATGAAAACAACATAACCACAAGAAAATTAAACCAATCATAGCAATCCACCAATTACCGATAGGACAACGAAAATCTACTCAGACATCATAGGATGGCAACACATCATTGGATAATAATATGAAGCATAAAGCACCATGTTCAAGTAGAGGGTACAACGGGTTGCGGGAGAGTGGGCCGCTGTAGATAGATGGGGGAAGGTGATGAAGATGTTGGTGAAGATGACGAAGGTGTTGGTGTAGATCGCCGTCACACGATGATGGCATCGGCGGTGTTCCGGCGCCACCGGAAGAGAGGGGCGAGAGGCCCCTTCTTATTCTTCTTCCTTGACCTTCTCCATAGATGGGAGAAGGGTTTCCCCTCTGGTCCATGGCCTCCATGGCGGCGGAGGGGCTAGAGCCCCTCTGAGATTGGATCTGTCTCTCCGTCTCTCTCTGTTTCTGCATTCCAGATTCTGCCCTTTCACCGTTTCTTAAATTCCCGGAGATCCATAACTCCGATTGGGCTGAATTTTGGACACGATTTTTATGTGGATATTAGCTTTCTTTCAGCGAAAGAAGGGCATCAACCACCTTACGGGGTGGCCACTAGGGCCCAGGGAGTGCCTGACCCCCTGAGGCGCGCCCCCTGCCTCGTGGCCCCTTCGGGCATCGTCCCGCGTTGATTCTTTATCCCAAAAATCACATATATTCCAAAAAAATCTCCATCAATTTTTATCCCGCTTGGACTCCGTTTGATATGGATTTTCTGCGAAACAAAAAATATGCAACAAACAGGAACAGGCACTGGGCACTGGATCAATATGTTTGTCCCAAAAATAGTATAAAAAGTTGCCAAAAGTATATGAAAGTTGTAGAATATTGGCATGGAACAATCAAAAATTTTAGATACGATGGAGACGTATCAGCATCCCCAAGCTTAATTCTTGCTCGTCCTCGAGTAGGTAAATGATAAAGAAGATAATTTTTGATATGGAATGCTACCTAGCATAATCTCGATCATGTAATCTAATCTAATCATGGCATGAATATTAATACACAAGTGATTCAAAGCAATAGTCTATCATTTGACATTAAGACAATAATACTTCAAGCATCCTAATAAAGCAATCATGTCTTTTCAAAATAACATGGCCAAAGAAAGTTATCCCTACAAAATCATATGGTCTGGCTATGCTCCATCTTCACCACACAAAATATTCAAATCATGCACAACCCCGATGACAAGCCAAGAAATTGTTTCATACTTTTGACATTCTCAAACCTTTTCAACTTTCACGCAATACATGAGCGTGAGCCATGGATATAGCATTATAGATGAAATAGAATATGATGGTGGAGGTTGTGTGAAGAAGACAAAAAGGAGAAAGTCTAACATCGACGCGGCTAATCAACGGCTATGGAGATGCCCATAAATTGATGTCAATGCGAGGAGTAGGGATTGCCATGCAATGGATGCACTAAGAGGTATAAGTGTATGAAAGCTCAAACTGAAAACTAAGTGGGTGTGCATCCAACTTGCTTGCTCATGAAGACCTAGGGCATTTGAGGAAGCCCATCATTGGAATATACAAGGCAAGTTCTATAATAAAAATTCCCACTAGTATATGAAAGTGATAACTCAAGAGACTCTCTAGATGAAGAACATGGTGCTACTCTCAAGCACAAGTGTGGTAAAAGGATAGTAACATTGTCCCTTTTTTAGGCTTCTTTGGCCTCTATCTTTTTTTGGGGGGGGGGGCTTCTTTGGCCACTTTTATTTTGATCATGGGACAATGTTCTAATAATGATGATCATCACACTTTTATTTACTTACAACTCAGTATTACAACTCGATACTAGAACAAAGATATGACTCTATATGAATGCCTCTGACGGTGTACCGGGATGTGCAATGATCTAGCGTAGCAACGACATCAAAAAACGGACAAGCCATGAAAACATCATGCTAGCTATCTTACGATCATGCAAAGCAATATGACAATAAATGCTCAAGTCATGTATATGATGATGGAAGTTGCATGGCAATATATTTCGGAATGGCTATGGAAATTCCATAATAGGTAGGTATGGTGGCTGTTTTGAGGAAGATATATGGAGGCTTATGTGTGATAGAGCATATCGTATCACGGGGTTTGGATGCACCGGCGAAGTTTTCACCAACTCTCGAGGTGAGAAAGGGCAATGCACAGTACCGAAGAGGCTAGCAATGATGGATGGGTGAGAGTGTGTATAATCCATGGACTCAACATTAGTCATAAAGAAATCACATACTTATTGCAAAAATCTATTAGTCATTGAAACAAAGTACTACGCGCATGCTCCTAGAGGGATAGATTGGTAGGAAAAGACCATCGCTCGTCCCCGACCGCCACTCATAAGGAAGACAATCAATAAATACTTCATGCTCCAACTTCGTTACATAACGGTTCACCATACGTGCATGCTACGGGAATCACAAACTTCAACACAAGTATTTATACAATCCACAACTACCCACTAGCATGACTCTAATATCACCTATTTATATCTCAAAACTATTGCAAGGAATCAAACATATCATATTCAGTGATTTACAAGTTTTATGTAGGATTTTATGACTAACCATGTGAATGACCAATTCCTGCTGTCATCTCTAAATAGATATAAGTGAAGCAAGAGAGTTTAATTCTTTCTACAGAAGATATGCCCATGCTCTAAGAAATATAAGTGAAGAAAAAGATCATTCTACAAATGGCGGTTTTCTAAGTGAAAAGAAACAGGCAATCCAAACTTCAAATGATATAAGTGAAGCACATGAAGCATTCTATAAAGCCATACTCAAAAGATATAAGTGAAGTGCAATGAGAATTCTATAAATCTACCATGGACTATCTCATATAAGCATGGTGCATAAAATAAAAGTGATAACTAAATGCAAAATACACTCCAAGATTTGCACATATCATGTGACGAATGAAAATATAGCTCCAAGTAAAATTACTAATGATTGTTAGAAGAAAGAGGGGATGCCTTCTGGAGCATCCCCAAGCTTGGTTGCTTGGGAGTCCTTGAATATTTCCTTGGGGTGCCTTGGGAATCCCCAAGCTTAGGCTCTTGCCACTCTTTATTCCTTCATCCATCGTGATCTCTCCCAAAACTTGAAAACTTCAATCACACAAAACTTAACAGAAAGTTCGGTAAGATCCGTTAGTATAATAAAGCAAATCACTACTCTAAGTACTGTTGCAAACCAATTCATATTTTGTTTTTGCATTGTAGCTACTGTAATATAACTTTTCCATGGCTTAATCCACTGATAGAAATCGATAGTTTCATCAAAACAAGTAAACTATGCATCAAAAACAGAATCTGTCTTAAACAGGACAGCCTGAAATAATCTGAACATTCACCATACCTATGGTACTCCAAAAATACTGAAAAAATTAGGCAAAATAAATAATTTGTATATAAAGACTGTGCAACAAGTTTCAGAACCGTTTGACGTTCCAGTAAAAAATGTAAAATCACGCACTAGAGCTAGAGTTTCTGTTCTGCACCGCACAAACCAACAAGCAATGTAAACATCCTAAAGGCAATTCTTGGCATGTTATTTTTATAATACAATGGAATTGTACAAGGGGATAATTATTTTTGTTGAAAAGTTTCTGTAATAAAGATTCATAAAGTTTCCGTGAGCATGAACAAAGTTCAAGGAGCTCCCCCACTTCAACAATGCTTGTCTCTCTCACTTTCACTTTCCTTTTCGAAAAGTTTTGGGTTCCCCTTTTTATTTTTATTTTTTAAAACTATATAAAAGCACTCAACAGAAATAAATGACTCTCTAAAACTTCCGGGTTGTCTCCCTGGCAGCGCTTTCTTTAAAGCCATTAATCTAGGCATATAGTGGTCAAGTAATGGATCCACCCGGATCCCAAGGTATATCAAAGCCAATTTTAATTAACAATGATTTATGATTTAGTAGTGAGCACAAAGTAACATATATCATGCAACAACGAAGTCTAACTCTCTTCCTATGCATCGGCATGTCATAAAAGAACAATTCATGCACACATAGTAAATGCTAATGCATAGTATAAACAGTTTCTTGCAATTTTATCATATTTGAAACATGGAGAGGCGGATATGTAGTTCCTCTCTCATAATAATTGCAAGTAGGAGCAGCAAGCACATGCATATTATATCTATCAAAATTATCATGTGCAATGGTAAAAGGCCACCCATCAATATAATCCTTAATAAGTGCATACTTCTCCGATATAGTGTAGTCGGGAGAATTCAAAAATATAATAGGACTATCATGCATGGGTGCAATAGCAACAATTTCATGTTTAACATAAGGAACTATAGCAAGTTCATCTCCATAAGCATAATTCATATTGGCATCTTGGCCACAAGCATAGCAAGCATCAAGTTCATCAAAAAGGGATATTTTAAACGAATCAATGGGATCATAGCAATTATCATGGCATTCATCCTTTGGTAAGAACGAAGGGAAATTAAACAATGTATGATTTGAAGAGTTACTCTCATTAGAAGGTGGGCACGGGTAGCTAATCCGCTCTTCCTCTTTTGTTCTTCGCTCTCCTCATCATCTTTTTCATCCAATGAGGTCACAGTTTCATCAATTTCATCTTCCATAGACTCCTGCAAAATATTAGTCTCTTTTTGGACAGTGGATGAGTCCTCAATATATGGTTTAACATAGGAATTAGAAGTATAATTATCATAACAATATTTAAGTATGGCAAAATTTCCAGATTTGTAAAGAGTAGCATCATACTTTCCAATCAAAGAAGCAATTTCATAAGCACCCTTAAAAGCAACAAATTCTTCAATTTGTTGAACATCATAATAATTATAAACACCCTTAGCATACGAAGATACGATTCCATTATCACTAAACTCACATTGGTAGGGAAGGTGTTTCTTAGGGTCTTCAGAACAACAAGTAAAATCATATATTTCACATAAATTCCAAGCATAACATTGCAAACGATGAATTTGATCCAGTAAAAGTTTCCCTTTTAGAGATAAGCGGTGTCGCACATAACAAGCATGCTCATCTAAAGATTTGCCCTCAACTAAGCTAGTTGGGGTTTCAGCACGAGCACATAGGGATCGAAGATGATCCAAGTAAAAAGCTTGAGGAGTGTGATAGATTTTGAGTGGTTCTTCAACCATTGGTGTAGTAGGTACAACTAATTTTTTTGGTTTTTTGCATTTCCTACCCATAACTAAAGATAGAAAACAGGAGCACAAAATAAAAGCTACTTAGTGATAAAGAAAACAAGCACACACGAGAATATTCACCCCACGCTATAACTCCCCGGCAACGGCGCCAGAAAAAGGTCTTGATAACCCACAAGTATAGCCTCTTTCGATAAGTAAGAGTGTCGAACCCAACGAGGAGCTAAAGGTAGAACAAATATTTCCTCAAGTTTTATCGACCACCGATACAACTCTATGCACGCTTAACGTTCACTTTACCTAGAACAAGTATAAAACTAGAAATACTTTGTAGGTGTAACGAGATATGTTTGCAAGAATATAAAGAGCACGTAAATAAAAACTAGGGGCTGTTTTGGTAAAGAAGCAACAAAGTTAGTATAGAGAGTGTGGAAAAGTGGTGGTAAGAGTTGCGAAATTGTCCCTAAGCAATTGACTACTTTACTAGACCGATAGCAAATTTTATGTGAGAGAGGCTACTGCTAGCATGTCATCCCTGACTTGGAATTCTATGCACTTATGATTGGAACTATTAGCAAGCATCCGCAACTACTAACGTTCATTAAGGTAAAACCAAACCATAGCATTAATATATATTGGTCCCCCTTCAATCCCGTATGCATCAATTTCTATGCTAGGTTGAAGCTTCTGTCACTCTTGCCCTCCAATACATAGTCCTATCAACATACAACCAACCCTATGGCGTGATCCACGCGCGCGCTCATATGATGGGAACCAAAGGACAACAACATAACCACAAGAAAATTAAACCAATCATAGCAATTCACCAATTACTAATAGGACAATGAAAATCTACTCAGACATCATAGGATGGCAACACATCATTGGATAATAATATGAAGCATAAAGCACCATGTTCAAGTAGAGGGTACAGGGGGTTGCGGGAGAGTGGGCCACTATAGATAGATGGGGGAAGGTGATGAATATGTTGGTGAACATGAGGTAGGTGTTGGTGTAGATCGCCGTCACACGTTGATGGCCCCGACGGTGTTCCGGCGCCACCGGGAGAGAGGGGGAGAGGGCCCCTTGTTATTCTTATTCCTTTACCTTCTCCCTAGATGGGAGAAGGGTTTCCCCTCTGGTCCATGGCCTCCATGGCGGCAGAGGGGCGAGATCCCCTCCGAGATTGGATTTGTCTCTCTGTCTCTCTCTATTTCTGCGTTCCAGATTCTGCCCTTTCACCGTGATACGTCTCCGTCATATCTACTTTTCCAAACACTTTTGCCCTTGTTTTGGACTCTAACTTGCAAGATTTGAAACAACAAGAGCAAACAGAGTTTGTAAAAGTTTTTCTTTATCACTTTCAGTTTGTCAACTGAATTGCTTGAGGACAAGCAAAGGTTTAAGCTTGGGGGAGTTGATACATCTCCGTCGTATCTACTTTTCTAAACACTTTTGCCCTTGTTTTGGACTCTAACTTGCATGATTTCAATGGAACTAACCCGGACTGACGCTGTTTTCAGCAGAATTGCCATGGTGTTATTTATGTGCAGAAACAAAAATTCTCGGAATGACCTGAAACTTCACGGATCGTCTTTTTGGAAATAATAAAAAATCCTTGCAAAAGATGAAGACCAGGGGCGCACACCCTAGCCACGAGGGTGGGGGCGCGCCCCCTACCTCGTGGCCCCCCTGGAGCTCCTCCGACCTCAACTCCAACTCTATATATTTGCTTTCAGGGAGAAAAAATCAGAGAGAAGGATTCATCACGTCTTACGATATGGAGCTGCCGCCAAGCCCTAAAACCTCTCAGGAGGGCTGATTTGGAGTCCGTTCGGGGCTCCGGAGAGAGGAATCTGTCACCATCGTCATCATCAACCTTCCTCCATCACCAATTTCATGATGCTCACCGCCGTGTGTGAGTAATTTCATCGTAGGCTTGCTGGACGGTGATGGGTTGGATGAGATTTATCATGTAATCGAGTTAGTTTTGTTAGGGTTTGATCCCTAGTATCCACTATGTTCTGAGATTGATGTTGATATGACTTTGCTGTGCTTAATGCTTGTCACTAGGGCCCGAGTGCCATGATTTCAGATCTGAACCTATTATGTTTTCATCAATACATGAGAGTTTTTGATCCTATCTTGCAAGTCTATAGTCACCTACTATGTGTTATGATCCGGCAACCCCGAAGTGACAATAATCGGGACCACTCCCAGTGATGACCGTAGTTTGAGGAGTTCATGTATTCACTATGTGTTAATGCTTTGGTCTGGTACTCCATTAAAAGGAGGCCGTAATATCCCTTAGTTTCCATTAGGACCCCGCTGCCACGGGAGGGTAGGACAAAATATGTCATGCAAGTTCTTTTCCATAAGCACGTATGACTATGTTCGGACTACATGCCCACATTACATTGACAAATTGGAGCTAGTTCTGTGTCACCCTAGGTTATGACTGTTACATGATGAACCACATCTGGCATAATTCTCTATCACCGATCCATTGCCTACGAGCTTTCCATATATTGTTCCTCGCTTATTTACTTTTCCGTTGCTATTATTATCATCACTACAAAATACCAAAAACATTACTTTTGTTATCATTACCTTTTGCTACCATTACCACTACTATCATATTACTTTGCTACTAAATACTTTGCTGTAGATATTATGTTATCCAGGTGTGGTTGAATTGACAACTCAGCTGCTAATACTTGAGAATATTCTTTGGCTCCCCTTGTGTTGAATCAATAAATTTGGGTTAAATACTCTACCCTCGAAAACTGTTGCAATCCCCTATACTTGTGGGTTATCAAGACCATTTTCTGACGCCGTTGCCGGGGAGCATAGCTCTATTCTTTGAGTCACTTGGGATTTATATCTGCTTATCATTATGAAGAACTTGAGAGATCCAAAAACCAATATTTATCCCTCAACTATGAGGGGAGGTAAGGAACTGCCATCTAGCTCTGCACTTGATTCGCCTTCTGTTTTGAGTAAGCTTGCGACACCTAAACCTGCTTCTGCTATTCATTCTGATATGTCGCATGTTATTGATGATGCCACTTCTCCTATGCATGATACTTATGATGAAACTACTTCTATGCTTGATACTACTATGCCACTTGGTAAATTTCTTGATGAACAACTTGCTAGGGTTAGAGAGAATGAAATTGTTGAAACTGATAACATTGATGAAAGTGATGATGAAGACTCTCCCCCTAATAAATATGAATCGCCTGTTATTCCTGAGGGTTACGTTTTGGAAAAATAAGCTACTTTAGCTATTTTAGCTTGCAAATATAGATACGAGCTCAAGAGGTTATTAGCTAAATGGAAGCAGCAATCCCTTAATGCTTGAATGAAACCTGACCCTGCTTTGGCTACTTCACCTATCTGTGTTACTGATAAGGATTATGAATTCTCTGTTGATCCTAATATAATTACTTTGGTTGAATCTGATCCTTTTCATGGCTATGAATCTGAAACTGTTGTGGCACATCTTACTAAATTAAATGATGTAGACACCCTGTTCACTAATGATGAGAAATCTCGCTACCTTTATATCCTTAAAATATTTCCATTCTCATTAAAGGGTGATGCTAAGATATGGTTTAATTCTCTTGATCCTAGTTGTGTGCGTAGTCCCCAGGATATGATTTATTACTTCTTTGCTAAATATTTCACTGCTCATAAGAAACAAGCTGCTTTGAGGGATAAATATAATTTTGTGCAAATTGAAGAAGAGAGTCTCCCACAAGCTTGGGGGAGGCTTCTCAAGTTACTTAATGCTTTGCCTGATCATCCTTTTAAGAAAAATGAAATACTTGATATCTTTTATAATGGACTAAGCGATGCTTCCAGAGATTACTTGGATAGTTGTGCTGGTTCTGTTTTCAGGGAAAGAACACCGGATAATGCTGAAATTCTATTGAATAATATGTTGACAAATGAAAATAATTTGACACTTCCTGAGCCAACTCCTGAACCTATTCCTAATCCAACTCCGAAGAAATACACGGTCTTAATTTCTCAGTCCTGAAGAAACATATGAAAGGGGCAAAGAAATCTATGAAAGAAAAAGGTATTAAAGCTGAAGATGTTAAGAATTTACCTCCTATTGAAGAAATACACGGTCTTAATTTACCGCCTGTTGAAGAAACATATGATCTTAATCCATTACCTATTGAAGAAATACATGGTCTTGATAACCCGACACAGGTAGTAAAGGTAAATTCTCTCCATAGATTTGATGACGGTGATATCCCTCGTTATAAGTCTGCTAGACAATGCTTAGATGAGTTTGACAATTTCATTGTTAAACAAGAAAACTTTAATGCTTATTTTGGTAGACAATTGAAATATAGTCCCGATACGCTTGAATACTTGGGTGATTATATGTCTAGAGTTAAAGGTGAACTTAAACTCATTAGTAAACATGCTTCTATGGTTACCACTCAAGTAGAACAAGTACTTAAGTCTCAAAATGATTTGCTCAATGAATTGAATAGTAAGAATAATGATTATGCTGTTAGAGTGGCTACTATAACTGGTAGAATGACTTAGGAACCTCTGTATCCTGAAGGCCACCCTAAGAGAATTGAGCAAGATTCTCAGAGAAATAATATAGATGTGCCTAGTCCTTCTAAAAGGAAGAAAAAGAAAAATGATAGGACTTTGCATGCTCCAAGTGAACCTATCACTGAAACACCTGAGAATCCAAATGTCATTTCTATTTCTGATGCTGAAACACAATCTGGTAATGAACCTGAAACTAGTGATAATGTTAATGATAATGTTCATGATGATGGTCAACCTAGTAATGATAATGATATATAAATTGAACCTGTTGTTGATCTTGATAACCCAATCAAAGAATCAACGTTATGATAAGGAAGACTTTGTTGCTAGGAAACATGGAAAGGAAAGAGAGCCTTGGCCCTTGGGTTCAGAAACCCATGACTTTTCCTCCCAAACTATCCAAGAAAAAGGATGATGAGGATTTTGAGCGCTTTGCTGAAATGATTAGACCTATCTTTTTGCGTATGCGATTAACTGATATGCTCAAAATGAATCCTTATGCTAAGTATATGAAATAAATTGTTACTAATAAAAGAAAGATACCGGAAGCTGAAATTTCCACCATGCTTGCTAATTATACTTTTAAGGGTGGAATACCAAAGAAACTTGGGGATCCAGGAGTACCCACTATACCATGCTCCATTAAAAGAAACTATGTTAAAACTGCTTTATGTGATCTTGGAGCCGGTGTTAGTGTTATGCCTCTCTCTTTATATCGTAGACTTGATTTGAATAAGTTGACACCTACTGAAATATCTTTGCAAAGGGATGATAAATCAACTGCTATACCTGTCGGTATTTGTGAGGATGTGCCTGTTGTGGTTGCAAATGTTACTATTTTAACGGACTTTATTATTCTTGATATTCCCGAGGACGATAGTATGTCTATTATTCTTGGAAGACCTTTTTTGAATACTGCAGGGGCTGTTATTGATTGCACCAAAGGCAATGTCACTTTTCATGTTAATGGTAATGAGCATACAGTACACTTTCCGAGGAAACAACCTCAAGTCCACAGTATCAATTCTATTGGAAAAATTCCATCGATTATTTTTGGAGGTTTTGAATTTCCTCTTCCTACTGTCAAGAAGAAATATTATATTCTTATTTTTGGGGATGTGCATATCCCTATTGAGGTAACCTAGTGTTATTCGAAAATTCTCCGGTTCCATGTTATTCGGAATGAGTTTGTTAACAAGGCTTGATCAATCTTGTTAATGGATTCCTTTTGATGATCATGAGATGGATGAAGTTAGAAAACACAACTCTCTGTATCCTCCTTTTACTTTCTGTTATTTATATTAAATAATATAAAAATAAGTATTTTCCGTCTGTTATCTGATTTATCCATGCAATATAAAAATACCCCGAAAATAAAAGTTCTCCAAATGCCCTTAAATTTAAATATGATTTTTTCTGGAATATTTGAGAATATTTGGCCCTGAGAACACAGCACGGGGGGCATCCACCTGGCCACGAGGGTGGAGGGCGCACCCTACCCCCCTGGGCGCACCCCCTGCCTCGTGGGCCCATGGTGGCCCTCCTCCACTTATTCCTGCACCCACACACTCCTTCTTCCTCCCACAAACACAATTATATAGTTCAAACCCGAGTCCAAGCTCATTTTGCTGCCATTTTCGATCTCCTTACTCAAAGCACCTCTCACAAAACTGCTTGGGGGATTGTTCCGTGGTATGTGATACGTCTCCAACGTATCTATAATTTTTGATTGCTCCATGCTATATTATCTACTGTTTTGGACATTATTGGGCTTTATTATCCACTTTTATATTATTTTTTGGACTAACCTATTAACCGGAGGCCCAGCCCAGAATTGCTGTTTTTTGCCTGTTTTAGGGTTTCGAAGAAAAGGAATATCAAATGGAGTCCAAATGGAATGAAACCTTCGGGAACGTGATTTTCTCAACGAACAAGACCCGGGAGACTTGGACCCTATGTCAAGAAAGAAAACAGGAGGCCACGAGGTAGGGGGGCGCGCCCACCCCCACCAGGCGCGCCCTCACTTGTGCTTCATTATTAGAGCATTGTCCCAATGATGATCATCATTGTTGTAATTTTTGAGTTGTAAGAAAAATAAAAGTATGATGATCATCATTATTAGAGCATTGTCCCAGTGAGGAAAGGATGATGGAGAGTATGATTCCCCCACAAGTCGGGATGAGACTCCGGACGAAAAATAAATAAATAAAATAGAAAGAAAAGAGGCCATAAAAAAAGAGAAAAGGCCCAAATAAAAAAATGAGAGAAAAAGAGAGAAGGGACAATGTTACTATCCTTTTACCACACTTGTGCTTCAAAGTAGCACCATGATTTTCATAGTAGAGAGTCTCTCATGTTATCACTTTCATATACTAGTGGGAATCTTTCATTATAGAACTTGGCTTGTATATTCCAATGATGGGCTTCCTCAAAATGCCCTAGGTCTTCATGAGCAAGCAAGTTGGATGCACACTCACTTAGTTTCTTTTTGAGCTTTCATATACTTATAGCTCTAGTGCATCCGTTGCATGGCAATCCCTACTCACTCACATTGATATCTATTGATGGGCATCTCCATAGCCCGTTGATACGCCTAGTTGATGTGAGACTATCTTCTCCCTTTTTGTCTTCTCCACAACCACCACTCTATTCCACCTATAGTGCTATATCCATGGCTCACGCTCATGTATTGCGTGAAGATTGAAAAAGTTTTGAGAATGTCAAAAGTATGAAACAATTGCTTGGCTTGTCATCGGGGTTGTGCATGATTTAAATATTTTGTGTGGTGAAGATAGAGCATAGCCAGACTATATGATTTTCTAGGGATAACTTTCTTTAGCCATGTTATTTTGAGAAATTGCTTTGTTAGTATGCTTGAAGTATTATTATTTTTATATCAATATTAAACTTTTGTCTTGAATCTTTCGGATCTGAATATTCATACCACAATTAAGAAGAATTACATTAAAATTATGCCAAGTAGCACCCCGCATCAAAAATTCTGTTTTTATCATTTACCTACGCGAGGACGAGCAGGAATTAAGCTTGGGGATGCTTGATACGTCTCCAACGTATCTATAATTTTTGATTGCTCCATGTTATATTATCTACTGTTTTGGACATTATTGGGCTTTATTATCCACTTTTATATTATTTTTGGGACTAACCTATTAACCGGAGGGCCAGCCCAGAATTGCTGTTTTTTGCCTGTTTTAGGGTTTCGAAGAAAAGGAATATCAAACGGAGTCCAAACGGAATGAAACCTTCGGGAACGTGATTTTCTCAACGAACAAGACCCGGGAGTCTTGGACCCTATGTCAAGAAAGAAAAGAGGAGGCCACGAGGCAGGGGGCGCCCACCCCCTGGGCGCGCCCACCACCCTCGTGGGCCCCTCGTGCCACACTGACGTACTTCTTCCGCCTATATATCTCCATATACCCTAAAAACATCCGTGAGCACAATAGATCGGGAGTTACGCCACCAGAAGCCACCGTAGCCACCGAAAGCCAATCTAGACCCGTTCCGGCACACTGCCGGAGGGGGAATCCCTCTCCAGTGGCCATCTTCATCATCCCGGTGCTCTCCATGACAAGGAGGGAGTAGTTCTCCCTCGAGGCTGAGGATATGTACCAGTAGCTATGTGTTTGATCTCTCTCTCTCTCTCTCTCGTGTTCTTGATTTGGCACGATCATGATGTATCGCGAGCTTTGCTATTATAGTTGGATCTTATGTTTCTCCTCCCCCTCTTCTCTCTTGTAATGAATTGAGTTTCCCCTTTGAAGTTATCTTATCGGATTGAGTCTTTAAAGATTTTAGAACACTTGATGTATGTCTTGCCATGCGTATCTGTGGTGACAATGGGATATCACGTGATTCACTTGATGTATGTTTTGGTGATCAACTTGCGGGTTCCGCCCATGAACCTATGCATAGGGGTTGGCACACATTCTTGTCGTGATTCTCCGGTAGACACTTTGGGGCACTCTTTGAGGTTCTATGTGTTGGTTGAATAGATGAATCTGAGATTGTGTGATGCATATCATATAATCATACCCACGGATACTTGAGGTGACATTGGAGTATCTAGGTGACATTAGGGTTTTGGTTGATTTGTGTCTTAAGGTGTTATTCTAGTACGGACTCTAGGGCTGTTTGTGACACTTATAGGAATAGCCCAACGGATTGATTGGAAAGAATAACTTTGAGGAGGTTTCGTACCCTACCATAATCTCTTCGTTTGTTCTCCGCTATTAGTGACTTTGTAGTGACTCTTTGTTGCATGTTGAGGGATAGTTATGTGATCCAATTATGTTATCATTGTTGAGAGAACTTACACTAGCGAAAGTATGAACCCTAGGCCTTGTTTCAACACATTGCAATACCATTTACGCTCACTTTTATCACTTGCTACCTTGCTGTTTTTATAATTTTAGATTACAAATACCTTTATCTACTATCCATATACCACTTGTTTCACCATCTCTTCGCCGAACTAGTGCACCTATACAATTTACCGTTGTATTGGGTGTGTTGGGGACACAAGAGACTCTTTGTTATTTGGTTGCAGGGTTCCTTGAGAGAGACCATCTTCATCCTATGCCTCCTACGGATTGATAAACCTTAGGTCATCCACTTGAGGGAAATTTGTTACTGTCCTACAAACCTCTGCACTTGGAGGCCCAACAACGTCTACAAGAAGAAGGTTGTGTAGTAGACATCATTGATTTTTATGGCACCAGAACAATAAACCTCCTCGATAACGTAAGGACCTTCCCATTTAGAGAGGAGTTTTCCTGCAAAAAATCTTAAACGAGTTGTATAACAGAACATAATCACCTACATTAAACTCACGCTTTTGTATCCTTTTGTCATGCCATCTTCTAACTTTTTCTTTAAACAGTTTGGCATTTTCATAGGCATGGGTTCTCCACTCATCAAGTGAGCTAATGTCAAATAGTCTTTTCTCACCGGAAAGTTTGAAATCATAATTGAGCTCTTTAATGGCCCAATATGCCTTATGTTCTAGTTCGAGAGCTAAGTGACATGCTTTTCCATAAATCATTTTATACGGAGACATACCCATAGGATTTTTATATGCAGTTCCATAGGCCCATAATGCATCATCAAGTTTCTTGGACCAATTCTTTCTAGATCTATTAACAGTCTTTTGCAAAATTAATTTAATCTCTCTATTACTCAGTTCTACTTGACCACTAGATTATGGGTGGTATGGAGATGCAATTCTATGATTAACATCATACTTAGCAAGCATTTTACGAAAAGCACCATGAATAAAATGTGAACCACCATCAGTCATTAAGTTTCTAGGGACTCCAAACCTCGGAAAAATAACTTCTTTAAGCATCTTAATAGAGGTGTTATGATCAGCACTACTAGTTGGAATAGCTTCTACCCAATTAGTAACGTAATCAACATCAACTAAAATATGTGTATACCCATTAGAGGAAGGAAACTGTCCCATATAATCAAAGCCCCAAACATTAAATGGTTCAATAACAAGTGAATAGTTCATAGGCATTTCTTGACGTCTACTAATATTACCAATTCTTTGACATTCATCACAAGACAAGACAAAATTATGGGCTTCTTTGAAAAGAGTAGGCCAATAAAAACCGGATTGCAATACCTTATGTGCAGTTCTATCTCCAACGTGGTGTCCTGCATAAGCCTCGGAGAGACACTTGCGTAGGATCTACTCCTGTTCTTGCTCAGGTACACAACGTCTAATAACACCATCTACTCCTTCTTTATAAAGGTGTGGGTCATCCCAGAAGTAATGTCTTAAATCATAGAAAAACTTTTTCTTTTGCTGGTATGTGAAACTAGGTGGTATAAATTTAGCAACAATGTAATTAGCATAATTAGCATACCATGGAGCAGTATGAGAAGTATTTATGACAACTAATTGTTCATTAGGAAAGCTATCATCAGTAGGTAGTGGGTCATCAAGAACATTCTATAACCTAGATAAGTTGTCTGCAATGGGGTTCTCAGCTCCCTTTCTATCAATAATATGCAAATCAAATTCTTGTAGCAATAGAACCCATCTAATAAGTCTAGGTTTAGCATCTTTCTTTTCCATAAGATATTTAATAGCAGCATAATCAGCGTGAACATTTATTTTGGAATCAACAATATAAGGTCTAAACTTATCACAAACAAATACAAGTGCCAAAAATTATTTTTCAATAGTAGCATAATTTCTCTGGGCACTGTCTAGAGTTTTACTAGCATATTGGATAATATTTAATTTCTTATCAACTCTTTGTCCTAGAACAGCACGTACAACATAATCGCTAGCCTCACACATAATTTCAATGGGTAAATTCCAATCAGGTGGCTGAACAGTAGGTGCAGAAACCAAGGCTTTCTTAAGTATTTCAAATGCTTCTACACAATCATCATCAAATACAAAAGGAACATCTTTATGTAAGAGATTAGTGAGAGGCCTAGAAATTTTTGAGAAGTCTTTAATGAACCTCCTATAAAAACCGGCATGACCAAGGAAACTTCTTATACCTTTAATGTCCTTAGGACATGACATCTTTTCAATAGCATCAACTTTAGCTTTATCAACTTCAATACCTCTTTCAGAAATTTTATGCCCCAAGACAATACCTTCATCAACCATAAAGTGGCACTTCTCCCAATTCAAGACAAGATTAGTTTCTTCACTTCTCTGCAAAACTCGATCAAGGTTGTTTAAGAAATCATCAAAAGAAGTTCCATACATGGATAAATCATCCATGAAAACCTCAACAATATTTTCACAAAAGTCAGAGAATATAGCAGTCATACATCCTTGAAAGGTAGCAGGTGCATTACATAAACCAAAAGGCATACATCTATAAGCAAAGGTACTGAAAGGGCAAGTAAAAGTGGTCTTTTCCTGATCCTCTTCTGACACAGGTATTTGAGAGAAACCAGAATAACTGTCTAGAAAGCAAAAATGTGTATGTTTGGATAATATTTCTAGCATTTGATAAATAAAAGGTAAATGGTAATGATCCTTTCTAGTAGCTTTATTTAATTTGCGGTAGTAAATTACCATTCTATAACCTATGACAATTCTTTGTGGGATCAATTCATCTTTATCATTAGGAACAACAGTAATACCTCCCTTCTTAGGGACATAATGGACAGGACTTACCCACTGACTATCAGCAACATGATAAATTATACCTGCCTCCAAAAGCTTTAGTATTTCATTTCTTACCACTTCTTTCATCTTAGGATTTAACCGTCGTTGGTGATCAACAACCGGTTTAGCGTCTTTCTCCAATTTTATTTTGTGTTGGCATAGAGTGGGACTAATGCCCTTAAGATCATCAAGAGTATATCCAATAGCAGCACGGTGCTTGTTCAGAGTTCTCAATTATTTCTCTTCTTCCTGCTCTGAAAGGTTAGCACTAATAATAACAGGATATATCTTCTTTTCATCAAGATAAGCATATTTAAGTTTATCGGGTAATGGTTTAAGCTCAAACACGGGATCACCCTTGGGTGGAGGAGGATCCCCTAGAATTTCAACAGGCAAGTTGTATTTCAAAATAAGTCCCTGTTCAAAGGATACTTCATTTATTTCCCTTCTTTCATTCATAAACATATCATTTTCATGGTCTAGCAAATATTGTTCTAAAGGATCATTAGGAGGCACGGCAATAGAAGCAAGACCAATAATTTCATCTTTACTAGGCAATTCTTTATCATGGGGTTGTCTACGAAATTTAGCAAAATTAAAATCATGAGACATATCCCCTAAACCAACAGTAACAATATCCTTTTGCAGTCTATCTTAGCATTAACAGTATTCAAGAAGGGTCTACCAAATATAATGGGACAAAATTCATCTTGGCGGGAACCAAGAACAAGAAAATCAGTAGGATATTTAACTTTCCCACACAAGACTTCAACACCTCTAACAATCCCAATTGGTGAAATAGTATCTCTATTGGCAAGCTTAATTGTAACATCAATACTTTCTGTCCCAGCAGGTGCAATATCATGCATAATTTCTTTGTATAAGGAATGAGGTATTGCACTCGGACTAGAACCCATGTCACATAAGCCATGATAGCAATGATCTCCTATTTTAACAGAAACAACATGCATGCCTACAATAGGTCTATGTTTATTTTTAGTATCAGGTCTAGCAATTCTAGCAGCTTCATCACAGAAGTAAATAACATGCCCATCAATATTATCGACCAAGAGATCTTTAACAATAGCAATACTAGGTTCGACTTTAATTTGCTTGGGGGTGTAGGTGTTCTAGCATTACTCTTACGAACCACAGTTGAAGCTTTAGCATGATCCTTTATTCTAACAGGGAAAGGTGGTTTCTCAATATAAGCGGTAGGAACAATAGGATCAACATTATAAATGATAATCTTTTCTTCAAATTTAATAGGTTTGACTACTTTTACTTCAATGGGAGGATGATATTTAAACCACTTCTCCTTAGGGAGATCAACATGAGTAGCAAATGATTCACAAAAAGAAGCTACTATCTCAGAGTCAAGTCCATATTTAGTGCTAAATTCATGAAAAGCATCGGTATCCATAAAAGATTTAACACAATCAAACTTAGGTGTTATACCTGACTCCTTACCTTCGTCGAATTCCCAATCTTCAGAGTTGCATTTAATTATTTCCAATAAATCCCATTTGAATTCAATAGTCTTCATCATAAAAGAACCAGTACAAGAAGTATTGAGCATGGAGCGATTATTGAAATAAAGCCGAGCATAATTTTTTTGAATAATAATTTCTCTTGAGAGCTCATGATTGGGGCATGAATATAACATTGACTTAAGCCTCCCCCAAGCTTGAGCGATACTTTATCCTTCGTGAGGCCAAAAATTTCTGATGAAATTCCGGTCACGATGAACCGGATGCATAGGATAAAACTTCTGATGAAATTCCAATTTCAATCGGTTGTAGTTCCACGATCCAATATCATCACATAGCCTAAACCATGTCAATGCCTTTCCCTTCAAAGATAAAGGGAAGACCTACTTCTTGATAACATCCTCGCATACCTGCAAGCTTAAATAATCCACAAACTTCATCCACATAGATTAGGTACATATCGGGATGTAATGTTCCATCTCCTGTAAAAGGATTAGTTAGCAGTTTCTCTATCATACCCGAAGGAATTTCAAAGTAAACATTTTCAGTAGGTTCATTAGGTTGAGGAGCAACTCTTTGCTCTATTGGTCGAGGTGAAGATACCCCGAACTAGCCCCTCAAACGATTATTTTCCATAGTAACAAGTGACAGTAAATTTCAGCACACTATATAATTTCTTCCTTACCAAATTCCACCTACCAAAGGCGCTTCACTCCCCGGCAACGACACCAGAAAAGAGTATTGATGACCCACAAGTATAGGGTATTTATCGTAGTCCTTTCGATAAGTAAGAGTGTCGAACCCAACGAGGAGCAGAAGGAAATGACAATCGGTTTTCAGTAAGGTGTTCTCTGCAAGCACTGAAATTATCGGTAACAGATAGTTTTGTGATAAGGTAATTCGTAACGGGTAACAAGTAACAAAAGTAAACAAGGTGCAGCAAGGTGGCTCAATCCTTTTTGTAGCAAAGTACAAGCTTGGACAAACTCTTATATAAAGGAAAGCGCCCCCGAGGACACATGGGAATTATCGTCAAGCTAGTTTTCATAATGCTCATATGATTTGCGTTTGTTACTTTGATAATTTGATATGTGGGTGGACCGGTGCTTGGGTACTACCCTTCCTTGGACAAGCATCCCACTTATGATTAACCCCCCTCGCAAGCATCCGCAACTACGAAAGAATAATTAAGGTAAACCTAAGCATAGCATGAAACATATGGATCCAAATCAGCCCTTTAGGAAGCAACACATAAACCAGGGTTTAAGCTTCTGTCACTCTAGCAACACATCATCTACTTATTACTTCCCAATGCCCTCCCCTAGGCCCAAACAATGGTGAAGTGTCATGTAGTCGACGCTCACATAACACCACTAGAGGAAAGACAACATACATGTCATCAAAATATCGAACGAACCAAATTCACACGACAACTTATAACAAGACTTCTCCCATGTCCTCTGGAACAAAAATAACTACTCACAAATCATATTCATGTTCATAATCAGAGGGGTATTAATGTTTATAAAGGATCTGAACATATAATCTTCCACCGAATAAACCAACTAGCATCAACTACAAGGAGTAATCAACACTATTAGCAACCCACAGGTACCAATCTGAGGTTTTGGGACAAAGATCGGGTACAAGAGATGAACTAGGGTTTGAGAGGAGATGGATCTAGTGAATATGGTGATGGAGATTGACCCCCTCCCGATGGGAGGATCGATGGTGATGACGATGGTGACGATTTCCCCCTCCCGGAGGGATGTTTCCCTGGCAGAACAGCTCCACCGGAGCTCTAGATTGGTTCCGCCTAGAGACGGTGTCGTTGCATCCCGAAAGCTTCCTTCCGATTTTTTGAGGGCACAAGACACCTTATACCAGAAGATGGGCATCGGGGAGCTTCCAGGTGGCCCACGAGGCAGGGGGCGCGCCCAGGGGGTAGGGCGCGCCCTACACCCTCGTGGACGGTGGGTGGCCCCCCTCTGGTGCTTCCTTCGCCCAATATTTTATATATATTCCAAAACTTACTTTCATGGAGTTTCGGGACTTTTGGAGTTGTGCAGAATGGTCTCTAATATTTGCTCCTTTTCCAGCCCAGAATTCCAGCTCCCGGCATTCTCCCTCTTCATGTAAACCTTGTAAAATAAGATTGAAAAGGCATAAGTATTGTGACATAATGTGTAATAACAGCCCATAATGCAATAAATATTGATATAAAAGCATGATGCAAAATGGGCGTATCACGCATCATCTACGCCGTGCGACCAACCTGACTCGTTGGTTGCGCGCGCTTCGCAGCCCACCGATCGAGCAATGGATTGCCGCTGCGTCGCCCCGTCGGGCCCCAGCGCCGCCGACCCGTGGTTCTTTTCCTAGCCTGCACCGACCCTTGCGCCTCCGCTGCGTCGGCCCACTCGGCAGTAGCAAGCGTGGCACGCGGTCCACGCCGCCGTCCTAAGGCCGCACCGAGTCACGAACCGCCGTTGCATCGCCCCTTCGGGCTACGGTGTCGTCGGCGACTCACAAACCGCATTTCTAATATTATATGTGGATGACATATTGTTAATTGAAAATAAAATGGAATTTCTGGATAGCAAAAAGGATACTTGAATAATAATTTTTCAATGAAAGACCTCGGTGAAGCTGCTTATATATTGGGCATGAAAATCTATAAGATAGATTAAGACGCTTAATTGGACTTTCAGAAAAGCACATACCTTGATAAAGTTTTGAAGAAGTTCAAAATGGACCAGTCAAAGAAAGGGTTCTTGCCTGTGTTACAAGGTGTGAAGTTGAGTCAGACTCAATGCCCGACCACTACGAAGATAGAGAGAAAATGAAAGTCATCCCCTATGCCTTAGCCATAGGTTCTATCATGTATGAATGTTGTACCAGACCTGATGTGTTGCCTTGCTATAAGTTTAGTAGGGAGGTACCAAAGTAATCCAGGAGTGGATCATTGGACAGTGGTCAAGAAAATCCTGAAATACATGAAAAGGACTAAGGATATGTTTCTCGTTTATGGAGGTGACAAAGAGCTCGTCGTAAATGGTTACGTCGATGCAAGCTTTGACAATGATCCAGATGACTCTAAGTCACAAACCGGATACGTATTTATATTGAATGGTGGAGCTGTTAGTTGGTGCAGTTCCAAGCGGAGCGTTGTGGCGGGGATCTACGTGTGAAGTGGAGTACATAGCTGCTTCGGAAGTAGCAAATGAAGGAGTTCATATGCGATATAGGTGTAATACCTAGTGCATCGGGTCCAATGAAAATATTTTGTGACAATACTGGAGCAATTGCCTTAGCAAAGGAATCCAGATTTCACAAGAGAACCAAACACATCAAGGGGCACTTCAATTCCATCCGCGATCAAGTTCAAGGAGGGAGACTATGAGATTTGCAAGATACATACGGATCTGAATGTTGCAACCGTTGACTAACCCTCTCACGAGCAAAACATGATCAACACCAAGACTCCATGGGTGTTAGAATCATTACTATGTAATCTAGTGATTGACTCTAGTGCAAGTGGGAGACTGAAGGAAATATGCCCTAGCGGCAATAATAAAGTTGTTATTTATATTTCCTTATATCATGATAAATGTTTATTTTTATGCTAGAATTGTATTAACCAGAAATTTAGTACATGTGTGAAGACAATAGACAAACAGAGTGTCCCTAGTATGCCTCTACTTGACTAGCTCATTAATCAAAGATGGTTAAGTTTCCTGACCATTGACATGTGTTGTCATTTAATGAATTGGATCACATCATTAGAGAATGATGTGATGGACAAGACCCATCTGTTAGCTTAGCATAATGATCGTTTAGTTTTAGTGCTATTGCTTTCTTCATGACTTATACATGTTCCTCTGACTATGAGATTATGCAACTCCCGAATACCGTAGGAACACCTTGAGTGCTATCAAATGTCACAACATAACTGGGTGATCATAAAGATTCTCTACAGGTGTCTCCAATGGTGTTTGTTGAGTTGGCATAGATCGAGATTAGGATTTTTCACTCCGTGTATCGGAGAGGTATCTTTGGGCCCTCTCGGTAACGCACATCACTATGAGCCTTGCAAGCAATGTGATAAATGAGTTAGTTATGGGATGATGCATTAAGGAACGTGTAAAGAGACTTGCCGGTAACGAGATTGAACTAGGTATGATGATACCGACGATCGAATCTCGAGCAAGTAACATACCTATGACAAAGGGAATGACGTATGTTGTTATGCGGTTTGACTGATAAAGATCTTCATAGAATATGTAGGAACTAATATGATCATCCAGGTTCTGCTATTGGTTATTGACCGAAGATTTGTCTCGGTCATGTCTACATAGTTCTCGAACCTGTAGGGTCCGCACGCTTAACGTTCGATGACGATTTGTATTATAAGTTATGTGTTTTTGATAACCGAAGTTTGTTCGAAGTGCCGGATAAGATCACGGACATGATGAGGAGTCTCGAAATGGTCGAGACATAAAGAATGATATATTGGACGATGTTATTCGGACACCGAATGAGTTCCGAGAGGTACCGGATAACTATCGGAGTGCTCGAGGGTTATCAGAACCCCCCGGGGAACTAATGGGCCTTCATGGGCCTTAGTGGAGACAGAGGAGGGCCACAAGGGGCTGGCCGCCCCCCCTTGCATTCCGAATTGGACTAAGGGAAGGGGGCGGCGCCTGATAAGTCTCCAATGTATCTATAATTTTTGATTGTTCCATGCTATTATATAATCCATCTAGGATGTTTTATATGCATTTATATGCTATTTTATATGATTTTTTGGACTAACCTATTAACCTAGAGCCCAATGCCAGTTTCTGTTTTTTCCTTGTTTTCGAGTATCGCAGAAAAGGAAAACCAAACGGAGTCCAATTGACCTAAAATTTCACGGAGATCATTTTTGGACCAGAAGAAGCCCACGGGGTACCGGAGATGGGCCAGAAGAGTCCCGAGGCCACCCCGAGGTGGGGGTGCACCCCCCTACCTCATGGCTGCCTCAGGGACCCCCTGACTTGTTCCCGACCCCAACACCTCTTATATAACCCCAAACTTCCAGAAAGAAACCTAGATCGGGAGTTCTGGCTCCGCAAGCCTCTATAGCCACCGAAAACCAATCTAGACCCATTCTGGCACCCTGCCGGAGGGGGGTCCCTCTCCAGTGGCCATCTTCATCATCCCGACGCTCTCCATGACGAGGAGGGAGTAGTTCACGCTCGGGGCTAAGGGTATGTACCAGTAGCTATGTGTTTGATCTCTCTCTCGTGTTCTTGATTCAGAACGATCTTGATGTATCGCGAGCTTTGCTATTATAGTTGGACCTTATGATGTTTCTCCCCCTCTAATTTCTTGTGATGGATTGAGTTCTCCCTTTGAAGTTATCTTATCGGATTGAGTCTTTAAGGATTTGAGAACACTTGATGTATGTCTTGCATGTGCTTATCTGTGGTGACAATGGGATATCATGTGATCCACTTGATGCATGTTTTGGTGATCAACTTGCGAGTTCCGTGACCTCGTGAACTTATGCATAGGGGTTGGCACACGTTTTCGTCTTGACTCTCAGGTAGAAACTTTAGGGCACTCTTTGAAGTTCTTTGTGTTGGTTGAATAGATGAATCTGAGATTGTGTGATGCATGTCGTATAATCATACCCACATATATTTGAGGTGACATTGGAGTATCTAGGTGACATTAGGGTTTTGGTTGATTTGTGTCTTAAGGTGTTATTCTAGTACGAACTCTAGGATAGATTCAACGGAAAGAATAGCTTCGTGTTATTTTACTACGTATTCTTGAATAGATCGATCAGAAAGAATAACTTTGAGGTGGTTTCGTACCCTACAATAATCTCTTCGTTTGGTATCCGCTATTAGTGACTTTGGAGTGACTCTTTGTTGCATGTTGAGGGATAGTTATATGATCCAATTATGTTATTATTGTTGAGAGAACTTGCACTAGTGAAAGTATGAACCCTAGGCCTTGTTTCCTAGCATTGCAATACCATTTTTGCTCACCTTTATCATTAGTTACCTTGCTGTTTTTATATTTTCAGATTACAAAAACCTATATCTACTATCCATATTGCACTTGTATCACCATCTCTTCGCCGAACTAGTGCACCTATACAATTTACCATTGTATTGGGTGTGTTGGGGACACAAGCGACTCTTTGCTATTTGGTTGCAGGGTTGTTTGGGAGTGACCATCTTCATCCTATGCCTCCCACGGATTGATAAACCTTAGGTCATCCACTTGAGGGAAATTTGCTACTGTCCTACAAACCTTTGCACTTGGAGGCCCAACAATGTCTACAAGAAGAAGGTTGCGTAGTAGACATCAAGCTCTTTTTCGGTGCCGTTGCCGGGGAGGTTAGCGCTTGAAGGTATATATTTAGATCTTGCAATCAAATCTTTTAGTTTCTTGTTTTATCACTAGTTTAGTCTATAAAAGAAAATTACAAAAAAATGAAATTGAGGGTACCTCATATGCTTCATCTTTTTAATATCTTTCATGAAAATAAGGATTCCTATAATTTTGCCAAAATGCTAGAAGAAGAATGCATTAAAATGTTTGGCACTAAATCTTTGAATGATGAGCATGATTGCAATTTTTTTAGTACGAACTCCATGAATATCCATAGTACTAATGATGATTGCAGTAGTCTTGATGAAAATATATCATATAAGCATGTCAATTTTTGTGGAGTGCATAGAGATTGTAAGTACACACCAAATAGGGAAGATAGATTTTCCAAGAGGCATAAGTATTTAGAAACTAAATGGTTGCAAGAAAGGCTAGATGTTTGTGCTGAAAATTTAAATTTTCCTAGCCACCCTTGTGAACTTTGCAATGAATGTGGTCATTTAAATATCCAATGCAAATTGTTTCATGATTGAATCGTGTCCAAAAATTCTGATGACTTGATTTCGCTTACGCATCATAATGAACTTAGTTTGCTTCTGGGTTATGAAGAAATGAAACATATAACTAAGGATATTCTAGAATTTTCCCTTGATAAAGTTCTTGATTCTGATCCAGAGGAAATTTATATGTATTGTGCGGTGAATTGCATTGAAAATCCTTATATTAACAATTACATAAAGTCAAAAAAACAATTAGAAGATGAAGAGAATACTAATGAAAGGGAAGAGACTTCCCAATATCCTCCTATTATTTCTTATGATGAATCGGGTAACGAGGAGGAGCCTTCTATTCAACCAATCTCATTAATAAGGAGCTCCGAAAAGAGGATTAAACCCACACATGATGTAGATAAGAAAAAGAAAAGACGGAGAAGCAAAGGTAAAAAGGCATCCCTCTCAAATGATGTTGCTCCTACTACTCATTGTGATGATATTAGTTGCTATAATATTGGTGCAATCCATACTATTAATGATGAGAGTGATTATGCTTATGATATGAAAAGGCCCAAGCTTGGGGATGCTATGTTTGATGAAAATGACATGTTTGAGAATTTATTTGCTGCAATTAATGTTTTTCCCAAGATTGGAGATGATATGTTTTATGAATATGATATTTTTAACCTCCCAAGTTTTGATATGCAAATTTATTATGATGATAGCATGCCTCCTATTTATGATGATTATATTGATGAAAGTGGATTTGGAAGAGTTTCAACTTTAGGAAGTAATGATCCCACTATTTTGGAGGATGTTGAATCTTATTGTGACAATTATTAAAGTGTATTTGGAGAGGTCATGACTTTATTTAGTAATGATTCCACTATCTTGGAAGAGGTTTCAATTGATTATCATGAGAACAAAGTTGCTACTTATGATGATTATTGTGATGATACTTATGCTATAAAAAGAAGAGATGATTATATTTATAAAAATTGTCATGATTATGATTACCCTTTTTCTGAACATTACTCCTTTAATGTGGAAACAATTTATAGTATTCGAGTTTCTTATGATGCTCCCACTATTCCGAATGAGAAGAATTTTGCTTGTGTGGAGAGTAACAAAACTTCTATGCTTATGGCTCATGAAAAGAATGCTTTATGTGATAGTTATATTGTTTAATTAATTCATGATGCTACTGAAAATTATTATGAGAGAGGAATATATGCTTGTAGGAATTGCAATAATATCAATTTTCCTCTCTACATGTTGAAAATCTTGAAGCTATGCTTGTTTTGCCTTCCTATGCTAGTTGATTATTGTTCCCATAAGTTGATTGCTCACAAAGTCCCTATGCATAGGAAGTGGGTTAGACCTAAATATGCTAGTCATGTTATTCATGATTCTCTATTTATATTTCAATTCTTATCTTTTATGTGAGCATCATTGAAATCACCATGCCTAGCTAGGGCGTTAAACGTTAGCGCTTGTTGGGAGGCAACCCAATTTTTATTTTTGTTCCTTGATTTTTTTCCCGTTTAGTAATAAATAATTCATCTAGACACTATTTAGATGTGGTTTTATGTTTTAATTAGTGTTTGTGCCAAGTAGAACCTTTGGGAAGACTTGGGTGAAGTCTTTGCGATCTTGCTGTAAAAAACAGAAACTTTTGTGCTCACGAGATTAGTTGCCATTTTTTAATGGAGAGTGAGGTTAGGTTGATTCTTTTTGAAGATGATTAATAGACAAATTACTCAAGTACACCAATTTATTTCAGAATTTTTGGAGTGACAGAAATATTCGAAACCTCTAGATTGCTACAGACTGTTTTGTCTTTGACAGATTCTGTTTTCTTTGTGTTGTTTGCTTATTTTGATGAATCTGTGATTAGTATCGGAGGGTATGAACCATAGAGAAGTTGGAATACAGTAGATATTACAACAATATGAATTTAGAATGAGTTCATAACAGTACCTTAGTGGTGATTTATTTTCTTATACTAACGGAGCTTACGAGTTTTATGTTAAGTTTTGTGTTGTGAAGTTTTCAAGTTTTGGGTAAAGATTCGATGGGCTATGGAATAAGGAGTGGAAAGAGCCTAATCTTGGGGATGCCCATGGCACCCCAAGTTAATATTCAAGGACAACCAAGAGCCTAAGATTGGGGATGCCCCGGAAGGCATCCCCTCTTTCGTCTTCGTTCATCGGTAACTTTACTTGGAGCTATATTTTTATTCACCACATGATATGTGTTTTGCTTGGAGCATTATTTTATTTTATTTTGTTTTGCTTGCTGTTTGAATAAAATACCAAGATATGAAATTCTTAAATGTTAGAGAGTCTTCACATAGTTGCATAATTATTCAACTACTCGTTAATCTTCATTATATATTTCGGAGTAGTTTGTCGTTTGCTCTAGTGCTTCACTTATATCTTTTAGAGAACGGCGATGGTTTTATTTTGAAGAAATAGATGTACTGTCATGCTTCACTTATATTATTTCGAGAGTCCTAAACAGCATGGTAATTTTCTTTGATTATGAAACTAGTCCTAATATGATGGGAATCCAAGAGGGATATAATACAAACTTTCATATAGAGTGCATTCAATACTATGAGAAGTTTGATACTTGATGATTGTTTTGAGGCATGAGGATGGTGATATTAGAGTCATGCTAGTTAAGTAGTTGTGAAATTGAGAAATACTTGTGTTGAGGTTTGCAAGTCCCGTAGCATGCATGTATGGTAACCGTTGAGTGACAAATTTGAAGCATGAGGTGTTTCTTTGATTGTCTTCCTTATGAGTGGCGGTCGGGGACGAACGATGGTCTTTTCCTACCAATCTATCCCCCTAGGAGCATGCGCGTAATGCTTGATTTTTGATGCCTTGTAGATTTTTGCAATAAGTATATGATTTCTTTATGACTCACCCTTCCATCATTGCTAGCCTCTTCGCACTACAAGAAATATGTCAACTTGTGACCACCACTATTGGTCACTGAATGGTAACAAATTTCCATTTGTGACCTTTTTGTGACCAAAAACATAAGGTCAAAAGCTGGCCGTTGTAAACTGACTATAGCGACCTTTCTTCTGGAATGGTCGCAAACGTTTATGACCAAAATAAGCCTATTGTTCTGTTTTGGTCACTAGCAACCTCCCCAGTCCACGTAGGCATCTAGCGTGGCAAGCTGATGTGGCACAAGATTCAGCCCGGTCCAATTCAGTTTTCTACATGGGCCTAGCCCATTAATTCAGCCTTTCTATATTTTTTCTGTCAATTTTTGGTCGACTTCATGGGCCTGGCCCAACATTCCAGCCTTTTTTATTATTGGACCTTGGCCTTTTCGTCTAAATAATTTTAATTTCCTTTTTTTATTAAATGGGTCCACCAGTCAGATGGGTCCCAGTTGTCAGGTTTGGGTCTGGTAAGTGAGTCCCATCTATCAGGCTCATATTCTTCATATTTCAACTAGTATTTAACTTGGCAGAAAAAAGCACACATGATACTTCAAATAAGAGCAACCAGATCACGTTGCCAATACATATGACCATGTGTAATACAGTACTTTACAAGATCTACATGTGTAACGAGCTCTACAAGTATGATACAATACTGCTTTACAAGAAAATGACGACATGCCGGACTCGCTGGACAACCATAGTGAAGGCTGGGAACAAACAAAACGACAACATGGCTTCCTCTGTCAGGGCCGCCGGTGCTGCTCCTTCCCCGCCGCCGCCGCACAGGTGAATTTCCTGCACAAGTGAAATTGGACTGAATCTGTAAACTTGTTTATACTCCTGGACTGTGTTTGGAACAAATTTGGAGGACAAGGAAACCAAAACAATATCTAGACTGTGTTTGGACTAAATTTGGAGTACTCCTGGACTGAATTTGGACTGAATTTAACTGAAACAATGATCAAGACAACGAATAGTACACAAAACAGGATAGTCCAGAACCATATGTGACGGACCGTACCCCAAAAATAAAGGACTTGGGTGGGTGCTGCAAGCAGAATCAAAACAGTTACATATATCCCTAAGTATTGTTATATGTTAAAAAACTGCCAACATGACCTGTTAGGCTATTCCATTGTTTTCCAATTGGTTGCAACAAAGTGCTGTGATGTATGTGTCTTAACATAACTCCTAAGAAATGTTCACAACCTGAATTAACTACACCTTTTCTCATTGAAGTGAACACAGCAGCAGTTTAATCAACAAAACCATACTTTACTATAGAATGTATCTTCTGAATGCATAACAGGATATGTAAAGAGAGAGAGATCGCCTTGGAAACAACAGATGGTGCGCATCCTTGCCGGACCAGAGCAACTTGTCCCTGGCCCTCCCCACGGGATGGTACCAAACTGCACACACACCAAGCAAGAGAGCACGCATCAGATCATATGAGAAAATGAACAAAAAATAGAGAGCACGCAAATTTTAAGCTCTGTTTACTTCAGAAATCAAGCATAGGCAGTAGTGCTGCTAGTGTTTCTTTCTGTTGGTTGTGTTGGACATGCAACTCAATTTCTGTTTGTTTCAGACTAGCAGACCAACATATATACATGTAAATTGAACTAATACTGCTACTGCTTAGTACATCAGTATCAAAGAGTGGAATTCGGCTACCATATATACATGTACTAATAAACTACTGTACTAGTAAAAGAGGGAACACAAAAGGCAAAAATTGGAATAGCAGAGCAGAAGCATGGAAGAGGGACAGTTGATCTCTTGGCTAACAGCTAACAGCTAAAATCCTCTGGGCTATGACTTCAACCAGGACAGTTGATCTCTTGGCTAACAGCTAACAACAAAGAAGTGCCCATACAGCCAATTTACTGCCCTATAATGATTATAAGAACTAGAAATAAAAGATATATCATAGTACTGAACAGTTGAGCAGTTGCAGATCCATCTAATCATGTGGAAAGTCAGTGAGCAGTTGCAGATCCACCATTGCCACCATCTAGTCACGAGGATTGGAGTCCTCCTCAGTCTTGACACTGAGCTTTTGCTTCCCCATGACCTGCAGATAGGTCACCAACATAAACCATTTGAAATGATTAAACAAGTGCACTGGAAGCAATCTAGATCAGCATACAAACATCCATCTTCGGCAACACTTGAAGCGTAACTACTAAAACAATTATGAACCTAAGATAAGTCGAAGAATCTTACAAGGATAAAATAAGTTACATAAATTCAGCAAAATAAAACACTACATCTCTGTTTCTAAACCAGAGAGCCAAGAGAAGAACTATAACAAAGTAGTTCTCTGCTTCAACATGCTGTAATAATATTATCTCTGTTGATCCATGTCCATCTGGGTTAATATGAAATGTAAAAAAATTGAATGAGCCAACTTGGTACATCATTACAAATGATTACTTGCTAAGAGAAACAAGTTAGAAAACAAAGCTGCATATAACCACCCAAATATTATGGTCAAGTACTAATTATCAAACTGGCATATCCACTTGTCTGCTACTCCCTATGTAATCAAATGCAAGACATTTTAGGTCACTTCACAGATTTAGTAGTTTGTAAGTAGAAGAATAGAAATTTGAAGAAAAAAATGGTGGATACGCACTGAGATCACGGCACATAACAGGTGTTCAAATCAATGGAAAGCAAATGTATTTTGGAGATGGTACCATCCCTCTCTCAGAATAATCAGAGCCCAAAATTCCACATGTTGATCGATTGATATGCCAAACAGGGGGATCGGCTGAGGGGCTCACCGCGGTGCGGATGACGAGCTCGGGGAGGCCAGAGACGTCGGAGCAGCGAGGGCGACGCAGATCGACGGGGGAAGGCGCGCGACGGCGGACGGGGAAGAAGCTCGGATCCGGCGATGTGGGGGCGCCCAGCTTGAACTGGTGGCCATAGTCGATGCAGAGGGGAGCTGCGGAGCTCGTGGACACCTTCCCATGTCGCGGATCCGGCGATGTGGTGGGTGAGGAGGTGCGGATCGACGAGATCCACCCATCATCATCAACCTTCTTGAGGTTCTTGACGCTTGGGTGATGCGGATGCGGTGCTGCGCCTCCTGCGGGTGACGCGGATGCGGTGCTGCGCCTCCTGCGGGCCCTTGAAGCCGGCCTTGCCAGCCTTCATCGACGGCGGGCCCTTGGAGGGGAGGGGACCTCTAGCCAGGGAGGGGAGGGGAGGGGAGGTGGCACCGGCGGCGGAGTGGATGCGGTCGCCAGCGGGAGGAGGTGGCCGTGGAGGAGGTGGTCGCCGCGGTCGAATGGATCTGGGATGTAGGGAGAGGGGAGAAGGAGAGGGTAGGGGCACCGGCTGTGGAGTAGAGGGCGGCGGGGGCGGTGGGGGCGGCGGGTCATCGATGGTGGCGGTGGGGGCGGCGGCAGATCGAGATCGGGGAGGGGGCGGTGGCAGATCGAGATCGGGGAGGGGGCGGCGGCGAGGAGATGGGGACGAGGGAGGAAGGGGGCGACGGGGGGATCTGAGCTAGGGTTTGGCCTGCGGGTGGGGGTATCTCCTTTTCTTTTCTTTTCTTTTTTCTTTTTTCTGTAGATAGATGGATGGATGGATGTGGGATGGAGATATGGATGGATGGATGGATGGACGCCATGTCATCAATCCGTGGACAGAGTTACGATTGGTTCAGAAAATCAGTGATGTAAAATAGTTTTTAAATACTAAAAATAAAGGGATTTTATGAAGTAGCTATCAAAAATATTTTGCAAAAGGGTACCACACAAACTTTCACTAGAGTTAGACCACATTTTATGGATTAGGACCAATTTGTATGCATTTTTCATATTTCTAGCTATTTTTAATCATTTTTTGAGTGGCAAAAATGTTCTTTTGTGAAGAACCAACCAAATAATTGTTGCAAAATTGGACCTAATCAATGTTATAAAATATTAGGCCATATTAAATGCACAATTGACCAAATGGTTGGGTGTAAAAAGTTTTGATCCACCTCTCGTGAAAAAGACAAATTCCCGCCGGTTCAGTTGGAACCAGGTCAAATTTGAACTGCAGCTGCCTCATAGTTTGCTCTTTATTTTTTCCAAAAATCATTTCTAGGTACATAAGTATCTATTTAATAAGAGAAACACCAAAAAAATTCCAAGATTCAACCACTAGCTAGGAACGGTCAAGCCCGCCGTTTTGACCGCATTTTGAAACAGGCATAAAAAATTCACAAAAAAAATCAAAAAATTGGAAAACCTTCGCATTGTGTCATTATATGTGACCAAGTTTCCAGGAAAAATAATAAACTTGTAATACGGAAATTATTTTAGAAAAGTGTTCTCAGAAATGAGCTGTCATGAGTGAAGATTCATGGCTTTCAAGCCAAATGATCAATCTTATGGCCATATTCATGGCATAGTTTCAAATGATCTCATATTGTGCACAAGGGTGCATATTGGAATTCCAAACAATGTTGCATAAGGGAGTTTTCACTTTCTTTGCACGGAAAATTAATTTTCCATTTTCCAAGTGCCCAAAAGGTGGTTTTTTTGTGAAGGACCTCCAAAATAATTGTTGCAAAATTGGACCAAATAATTTTTATAAAATACTAGGACATATTTAATGCACAATTGACAAAATGGTTGGGTGTAAAAAGTTTTGATCCACCTCTCGTGAAAAAGACAAATTTCCGTCGATTCAGCTGGAAGCGGGTCAAATTTGAACTGCAGGTGCCTCATAGTTTGCTATTTATTTTTTCCAAAAATCATTTCTAGGTACATAAGTATCTTTTTAATTAGAGAAACACCAAAAAAATTTCAAGATTCAACCACTAGCTAGGAACGGCCATTCCTGCCGTTTTGACCGTATTTTGAAACGGGCATAAAAAATTCAAAAAAAATCAAAAAATTGGGAAACCTTCGCATTGTGTCATCATATGTGGCCAAGTTCCTAGGAAAAATAACAAACTTGTAATACGGTAATTATTATAAAAAAGTGTTGTCAGAAACGAGCTATCATGTGTGGAGATCAATGGCTTTCAAGCCAAATGATCAATCTTATGGCCACATCCATGGCATAGTTTGTTCAAATGATCTCATATTGTGCACAAGGGTGCATCTTGGAATGGCAAACAATGTTGCCTAAGGAAGTTGTCACTTTCTTTGGACGAAAAAACCATTTTCCATTTTTTGAGTGCCCAAAAGGAGGTTTTTTGTGAAGGACCTACCAAATAATTGTTGCAAAATTGGACCAAATCATTTTTCTAAAATACTAGTCCATATTTAATGCACAATTGACCAAATGGTTGGGTGTAAAAAGTTTTGATCCACCTCTCATGAAAAAGACAAATTTCCGCCGATTCAGTTGGAAGCGGGTCAAATTTGAACTGTAGCTACGTTGTAGTTTGCTCTTTATTTTTTTCAAAAATCATTTCTAGGTACATAAGTATCTATTTAATCATAGAAACACCAAAAAAGTTCCAAGATTCAACCACTAGCTAGGAATGGTCATTCCCGTCGTTTTGACCGCATTTTGAAACGAGCATAAAAAATTCAAAAAAATCAAAAAATTGGGAAACCTTCGCATTGTGTCATTATATGTGGCCAAGTTCCTAGAAAAAATAACAAACTTGTAATACGGCAATTATTTTAAAAAAGTGTTCTTAGAAACGAGCTATCACGTGTGGAGATCAATGGCTTTCAAGCCAAACGATCAATCTTATGGCCACATCAATGGCATAGTTTGTTCAAATGATCTCATATTGTGCACAAGGGTGCATATTGGAATGGCAAACAATGTTGCCTAAGTAAGTTTTCATTTTCTTTGGACGAAAAAACCATTTTCCATTTTTGAGTGCCCAAAAGGAGGTTTTTTTTGTGAAGGACCTACTAAATAATTGTTGCAAAATTTGACCAAATCATTTTTATAAAATACTAGGACATATTTAATGTACAATTGACAAGATTATTGGGTGCAAAATGTTTTTATCCACCTCTCGTCAAAAAGACAAATTTTCGCCGATTCAGTTGGAAGCGGGTCAAATTTGAACTGCAGCTGCCTCATAGTTTGCTATTTATTTTTTCCAAAAATCATTTCTAGTTACATAAGTACCTATTTAATCATAAATACATGGTTTGGTGGCGATACGTCGAGGTTTGGGTGGTGGCCGAGGGCCCCAACTCTAGAGCGCGTAAACTCGCATGCCCGCCGCGTGGTCACCGCGTGACCGTGGTGTTGCCATGTGTTCTGGGCGGCCTATATAACACTTGCTTTGCAACGTGCCAATTTGCTAGGCAAATGGAGCTGAATTTTGTCATGCGATAATGATTTGGATAGGAAAGAGTGCCCAAAAATTCCGAGGGCAATCAAGAATATATAAATAGCACTTCCTTCATAAAGTGTTGTTGTGAACAGAATAGGAAAATGAATATTGTTGAATTAGTTTTGAACTAGGCAAGGAAGGATTTTTACATATTTGATGAAGATATGCCCCATAGAATTTATGAGATTTTTTTGGGAATTTTGGGAATGATAGAAATATAGGTTGCTTCACAACCTAGGGCAAAAACTGCCACATGGACATGACACATAGGCAAAACTGATGAGATGGCGCCTAGTCATCACAACCCACCACAATCTACCAGGCTATGATCATCTATATTGGTCATTAACAACTAGAAATAAGGCAGCGGACTAGCACTGTTTGCTTTGTGACCATTTCGTGTAAGGAAATTACGACCTTTCTGACCAAAATGGTCGCAATGGTTTAGGGTTTGGAGCCCCCTGAACAGCTTTTGACCAATTGGTCTAAAATGGTCATAAATTTATGACCAATTCTTCGAGGGTCACTGACAGAAGGTCATAAGTTGACATATTTCTTGTAGTGTCGGTACCGTGCATTGCCCTTTCTCACCTCGAGAGTTGGTGCAAACTTCACCAGTGCATCCAAACCCCGTGATATGATACGCTCTGTCACACCTAAACCTCCTTATATCTTCCTCAAAACAGCCACCATACCTACCTATTACAGCATTTCCATAGCCATTCCGAGATATATGGCCATGCAACTTTCCACCGTTCCGTTTACTATGACACGCTTCATAATTGTCATATTGCCTTGAATGACCATGTAGTTGACATCATATTTGTGGCAAAGTCACCATGCATAATTTATCATACATGTCACACTTGATTCATTGCCCATCCCGGTACACCGCCGGAGGCATTCATATAGAGTCATACTTTGTTCTAGTATCGAGTTGTAATATTTTAGTTGTAAATAAATAGAAGTTTGATGATCATCATTAATAGAACATTGTCCCAAAAAAAGAAAAAAAAGAAAGGCCAAAAAAGGAAAAAAAAAGAAAGGCCAAATACAAAAAAGAAATAAAAGGGGAGAATGCTACTATCCTTTTTTCCACACTTGTGCTTCAAAGTAGCCCCATGATCTTCATGATAGAGAGTCTCTTATGTTGTCACTTTCATATACTAAGTGGAAATTTTTCATTATAGAACTTGGCTTGTATATTCCAACAATGGGCTTCCTCAAATGCCCTAGGTCTTCATGAGCAAGCAAGTTGGATGCACACCCACTTAGTTTCTTTTTGTTGATCTTTCATACATTTATAGCTCTAGTGCATCCGTTGCATGGCAATCCCTACTCCTCGCATTGACATCAATTGATGGGCATCTCCATAGCCCGTTGATTAGCCGCGTCAATGTGAGACTTCCTTTTTTTGTCTTTTACACACAACCCCCATCATTATATTCTATTCCACCCATAGTGCTATGTCCATGGCTCACGCTCATGTATTGTGTGAAAGTTGAAAAAAGTTTGAGATTACTAAAGTATGAAACAATTGCTTGGCTTGTCATCGGGGTTGTGCATGATGGGAGCATTTTTGTGTGACGAAAATGAAGCATAGCCAAACTATATGATTTTGTAGGGATAAGCTTTCTTTGGCCATGTTATTTTGTGAAGACATGACTGCTTAGTTAGTATGCTTGAAGTATTATTATCTTTATGTCAATATTAAACTTTTGTCTGGAATCTTATGGATCTGAATATTCTTGCCACAATAAAGAGTATTACATAGATAAATATGTTAGGTAGCATTCCACATCAAAAATTCTGTTTTTATCATTTACCTACTCGAGGACGAGCAAGAATTAAGCTTGGGCATGCTTGATACGTCTCCAACGTATCTATAATTTTTGAATGTTCCATGCTATTATATTATCCATCTAGGATGTTTTATATGCTATTTTATATGATTTTTGGGACTAACCTATTAACCTAGAGCCCAGTGCCAGTTTCTGTTTTTTTCCTTGTTTTTGAGTATCGCGGAAAAGGAAAACCAAATGGAGTCCAATTGACCTGAAATTTTACGGAGATCATTTTTGGACCAGAAAAAACCCACGGAGTACCGGAGATGGGCTAGAAGAGTCCCGAGGCCACCACGAGGGTGGGGGTGCGCCCTACCCCCCTAGGCGCGCCCCCTACCTCGTGGTCGCCTCGGGGACCCCCCTGACTTGTTCCCGACTCCAACACCTCTCATATAACCCCAAACTTCCAGAAAGAAACCTAGATCGGGAGTTCCGCTGCCATAAGCCTCTGTAGCCATCGAAAACCAATCTAGACCCATTCTGGCACCCAGTCGGAGGGGGGGGGATCCCTCTCCGGTGGCCATCTTCATCATCCCTGCGCTTTCCATGATGAGGAGGGAGTAGTTCACCCTCGGGGATGAGGGTATGCACCAGTAGCTATGTGTTTGATCTCTCTCTCTCTCTCTCTCTCTCTCGTGTTCTTGATTCAGAACGATCTTGATGTATCACGAGCTTTGCTATTATAGTTGGATCTTATGATGTTTCTCCCCCTCTACTTTCTTGTGATGGATTGAGTTTTCCCTTTGAAGTTATCTTATCGGATTGAGTCTTTAAGGATTTAAGAACACTTGATGTATGTCTTGCATGTGCTTATCTGTGGTGACAATGGGATATCACGTGATCCATTTGATGTATGTTTTGGTGATCAACTTGCGAGTTTCGTGACCTCGTGAACTTATGCATAGGGGTTGGCACACATTTTCGTCTTGACTCTCCGGTAGAAACTTTGGGGCACTCTTTGAAGTTCTTTGTGTTGGTTGAATAGATGAAACTAAGATTGTGTGATGCATATCATATAGTCATGCCCACGGATACTTGAGCTGACATTGGAGTATCTAGGTGACATTAGGGTTTTGGTTGGTTTGTGTCTTAAGGTGTTATTCTAGTACGAACTCTAGGATAGATTCAACGGAAGGAATAGCTTTGTGTTATTTTACTACGGACTCTTGAATAGATCGATTAGAAAGGATAACTTTGAGGTGGTTTGGTACCCTACAATAATCTCTTCGTTTGTTCTCTGCTATTAGTGACTTTGGAGTGACTCTTTGTTGCATGTTGAGGGATAGCTATATGATCCAGTTATGTTATTATTGTTGAGAGAACTTGCACTTGTGAAAGTGTGAACCCTAGGCCTTGTTTCCTAGCATTGCAATATCGTTTGTGCTTACTTTTATCATTAGCTACCTTGCTGTTTTTATATTTTCAGATTACAAAACAAGATCAATATACAGGGGCAGGGGGCACCCTAGAACACACAAGATCAATTGTCTTAGCCGTGTGCGGTGCCCCCCTCCACAGTTTACCACCTCTGTCATATTGTCGTAGTGCTTAGGCGAAGCCCTGCGCGGATCACATCATCAACACCGTCACCACGCTGTCGTGCTGATGGAACTCTCCCTCATCCTCAACTAGATCAAGAGCTCGAGGGACGTCATCGTGCTGAACGTGTGCTGAACACGGAGGTGCCGTACGTTCGTACTTGGATCGGTTGGATCGTGAAGACGTTCGACTACATCAACCTCGTTACTAAACGCTTCCGCTCGGTCTACGAGGGTATGTGTACACACTCTCCCCTCTCGTTGCTATGCATCTCCTAGATAGATCTTGCGTGATCGTTGGATTTATTTGAAATACTGCTTTCCTGAACACGAATGCAGAAAAGCACAAATCTATGACATTGGGCTCATTAACCCAACTATCATACATGAATGGATGGTTAAAAATGTCATAGAAACCGAGGACAACTTGCTACAATCGTTGCTCAAAAATCAAAGCAAAGATAAAAATACTCTTTCCTTACAACTTCAAGTGAGTGTTACTGTCTTGTGCATATTCGGTTTCCCTTATTAATCGAGGTTATAGTAATGTAACTGATGAGTTATGCATGCGTGCACAACTTCCACTATATTCCCCTAGAAATTAAGCTTGAGCGGGGAGTAGTAACTGTCTTAGACTTGAGACGAAAAGATCCCGAGGACTGTGTGGACATGACTCAAATGCTCCAGAGGTAAGTTCAATCGATCATTATCGCACCATATCGGCAACTTTGTTCATTTCCTGATATCAAGTAATTATTTTCGTTGTCTGGCAGGGTTTGGAAAGAGTTCACCGTAATTTCTCCGGGCTGCCGAGCGACCTGCGATTTACACACCTGAAAGTAAGTACTACTACCTAGTTCCGCGCATCTTCCATTGATTCTAGCTACTTTCATCAATACCATTTAGCATGCTTGCTTATCAGTTTGATTGACCTCTATTTCTCGTAAAGTGTTTGTGGCAGGAATCCGGGAATGATTTTTGTGGATACAATGTTTGCGAGTCCATCTACAACGCGACGACCTCTAATAAGCGGGGCTACTCTAGAAAACAATATGAAGTGCATAAGCAAAAATATTCATAATTTTATTTTATTACCATCATTTGTGTTCAATTTCATTCATATACATGTATTGACCCTATTCTTCAATTTAGATCTGGCAGATGCGGGATGAACTCCTACCACAAGATCACATACGAGCAATTCAAGAGGAATTGGCAGGATTCTTTTTTGACCACGTCATCAATAAAGCCGAAGAATACCATATGTAAATTGATATAGACATCAGATGTTAGGGATTGCAAGAGATCTTATATTGTATATATGTAGCTAGTAGCGTCGGATAGATATACGAAAACTTGTTGTTTGACAAATCTCTTGGAGAAAGAGAGGTGCACTCCTCTCTGTATATGTTCATGACGATCTTGTGTAATTAATGGTTCTTTCATTTGCTTACTAGCTAGCGTGTCGAGTTCTCTCTATATGTATAGTAGCTAAAGTCGACCAAGCACGAAGATAAGAGAGGTCACTTCTCTCTATTAGCTAGCTAACACAATATAAGAAACCCCTAAATTAACCCTCCAAAACCCCCTACCCCCCTCCCCTTTCAAAAAAATAAAAACCCCTGCTCCTGCCAGCTGCTGACGTGTGCTCCTGCTTGGGCATGTTTTCTACTAGTGTGACTTTCTCCCGTTTCATATCCGCGAACCACGTCCGGACATAAAAGCAGACATATACCGAAGGAATTTATGGATCGGCACTGGAGATGCCTTTACACAGCTTCGTGGGGTGGTTTATTCCCTCGCATGTTTTGTTGTTGTTGGCTTCCTCTTTGCAGATTGATTCGAAAATAGAAAGCGAACCACGTACCCCCTCATGCCGTGCATTGTTTTTACAGGGGTTATTTAGGCTCCTTTCAAACATTCTAAACATGGAAGATGCTACACCTACGTAAATAGTTTTATGTGATTAACGTAATGATGTGCGTAGCAGTTTTCTATTGGACGAATTAGGGGAGTGGGGGCCCACCCACTTATAATTAGGGGGGTGGAGAGGTTTGTTAGGAAGGTTACGTAGGAGGAGAACGTAAGTCTACGTAGGTGTAGCATTATTGTTCTAAACATGCCCTCCCCCCCCCCCCAACCTATTTTAATGGAGGTGGGCCCGTGCATCTACTAATGACCAATTAGAAACTGCCATGACACCATGTAATCCCATCATCCCGTAACCATCATACGTGTAGCAAAGCTCTTGTTCAAAAGGCGCCTTCTGGTCTTTCATATATAAAGCCCGAGAGAAAAGCTAGTGAATCACTCTTACTCCCAGTCACAGCAGAAATAAACTTGTGGCCATCAAATATTCGAAGAACATCTCATCTCTAGTAACCTGCCTACCGAACACTCCAAACTGTTCAATTTTGTTAGGAAGCAAACGTTGCATTCCATTCCGTTAATGATAATTGATTAATGGTTCTGTTGAAAGCACGCATCAATGTGACAAACTTCTGCCAAATTAGCATTTCAAAACAGTTCACCCTAAATAAAACATTGATGCATGCATGTATATATCCCGTCGCGTTTCAGATTCCCAGCATGATCGCGGACTTGGAGAACCCACCACAAGAGATCGCACGTAGTGGATGATCAGAACCCCAAGGGCCAAGGCGCCCCATGCAGGATGCTGCTAGCCATTCGTCTCCCCGCCATCTAATTCAAAAAAGCCTAGCCCCTCGCCGGGACCGTTCGGTCCAATCCAACTGGACGCCAGTCCAGACGCTTCGCCACACACACTGCACGTAGCTCTGGCCTCGTTTTCTCTTGGGAAGTGAGACGGCGGTGCCGATGGTGAAGCTGGTGACGATCCCCGTGGAGGCGAGGGAGGATGAGAAGGCGGTCAAGCGGCTGGGGCACTACTCGTCGGCGCAGAGCATCCTGGTCGTCGGCGACGGCGACCTCTCCTTCTCGCTGGCGCTCGCCACCGCCTTTGGCTCCGGGGAGAAACTCGTCGCCACGTCCTTCGACTCCTACGGTTCGACACACTTTCCGCTTTCTCCTGCATAAAAGGGTGATAATGATCGATGATTACTTGCGTGCCTTAATTTGTGAGTTGTGACTTGATCGTTGTATACTTATCTATTTTCTCGGCCGTTTGGCAATCATCTTGGGGACGGTACAGTTCATCTGATCAGCATGTACATCAAAGCGGAATCAAACGTAGCGGAGCTGAAGAGACTGGGCGCCACGGTGCTACATGGTGTCAGTGTGAAGAAGATGAAGAAACGCACCGATCTCATGTCTAGACGGTTCGACCGAATAGTCTTCAATTTTCCTCACGCCGGGTTCATAGGGAAGGAGAATCAGGTGCATATGATCAAGTAGGCATGCTCACTCTCTCGATACATAATAATATGGCCATCTTCTTCACTTGTCTATTTCTTTCCCATTATTTGTCTGGACACTTCGTATAGCTGACATTCTCCTGTGTCGTTGCAGCGCCCATCGGCTGCTGGTGCAAAGGTTCTTCCGTCCCCTGGGCGAGATACACGTCAGCCACAAGATGGGGCAGCCATACGACAGATGGGAAATCGAGGGTCTCGCCCTTGAGTTTTCGCTTTGTTAAGATTAAAAATAATCTGTAATTAGGGAAATCTCCCCTTGTCCATCGAGCGCACGGTTGCTCTCTCTCTCTCGAACCGTCACCGTCTCCCTGGAACCGACGCATCCCTCCTCTGGACCGTCGTGTCTCTTCAAGGGAGATATAAACCCCCCCTGTAACCATCGCCAAGATTGATCGTTTGTCTGATTCAAAACACGTTATCAGCATGCTAGAACTACCAACGAGCGAAACAACAGAGGAAGAGAGGTTCGCCGACGGTGAGATGACAGACCTCACCCTTTTCTTCCTTCGCCTAATCCGCGAGGATGGTCGCCGCTACCGTCGTCGCCATCATGGTGTGGGTGGTTTCCGTCGCTACTGTCGTCGGATGCATGCCATCCGCCAGTTCGGCCGCCACCGCGCAGCTGGACGTGGTGCTTCAGGCCGCCACGACGCCACTGGACGCGCCCCCGGCGGTGCTCCCTTCGCCCCTGGACACGCCCACGGCGGTGCTCTGTGACGCCCGAATAATCATGCTACAGTAATCTCACGTTAATGGTGACACATCACCTCTGTCACTGTAGTTAATCTAATGTTAATTCGAAACCGTTTCAAATTTAAATCCTAAATAAGTCAAACGACAATTTTTTTTTCAAAATATTAAACTAAAATGTTCGGGCTATGCCAAAAATGACATAGGTAATTATAGTGCATCAAACACATTTTTATAAAATACCTAAATGACCTAAACTAACTAAAACAGAAAAGAAAAAAAATAAATAAAAGAAAGAAACAAGCAAAAAAAGAAAAACAAGCAAAGGGAGAAAGACCCCCCCCGGGCCTACAGACCCAACGGGCCGGCCCAATTCACCCACCAGGCCTAGCCGGCCGGCCACCCCCCTCCCCTTATCCATTACCCCCGAAACCCTAACCACCCCCGTCGCCCCACGTCGCCACTCCCTCTCCCGATCCGATCTGGATCGGGGACCAACCTCCCCACTCCCCTCGCTCCTCGCCCCCCCGATTTGGATCGGGGGCACCCGAGCCCGCCGCCCCAGCGCGACCCCCCCGACCTCGCCTCTTCCCCCCTGACGGCAGCCGGCTTCCCCGTCGCCGCGTCGCAGGTGGACCTCGTCCGGACCACGCCGCCCGGACCTCGCCGGCGCCCTTCCCCACCGGCCTACACCCGCTCCGCCGACGTCGTCCCCGTCACCCCCCTCGACCCTCGCTGCCCGTGCCCTACTCCTCCTCTGTGAGCCCCCCTCCCTCCTATCTCTGCCGTGGTCGCGCCCTCTCCCCTCACGCCCGCGCGTTGCGCCCACCAGCCGGCCCCCGTCCTCCGCGCGCGCCCACCCTCGCCGTTTTCGCCGTCGCCGCATTGGCCATGGCCTCGTCCGCCGCTCACGCACGCGCCCGCGCACGCCTGCACCACTCAGCATCGCCCCGCTCACCGCTGCGTGCCCGGCCACGCTCGCCTCGCCCCGGCTGCGGTCTCCCTCGCCAACCGTGCCGGGCCGTGCCTGCGCTGCTCCCGCGCCGCTGCTCGCCCCGGCGCGCGCCTCCCCTACTTCTTCATCGGCTTGCCCGCGCCGTCACCTGAACCGCGCCGCCTCTGCTCGTCCCGTGCCCCGCCTCCGCCTCTGGCCCCGCAGGCCACCGCCGCGCCGGCGGCCAACCCCGGCACCCCACCGCTCGCCGGCGACACCCCGCCGTGTCCTGGCTGCCTCGCCCCCCCCCCGGACGGGCTCGACCCCGCACGGGGCGCCCGTAACCGCATCGCGGGCAACCCACGCCCGCTATGGCCCTAGGCCACTGACCGAACGGGGCCCACCCTGAGAACAAAAAAAAGAGAAAAGGAATTAAAATAAATAATAAATAAAATTATTAAATTAATTAATTAAAGGATTAATTAACCTAATTAATCATGTTAATTAACCTGCTAACTGCTTAATTAGTCAACCTAAAATTGTTAGTTTACTAGTGAGTCAATGACGGGGCCCTAACGGTTGACAGTCAAACTGACTGCAACTAGGTCCCACAGCCTTGCCCATGTCATCCACCTGGTACAACTTTTGTGTACTCTGTGCTGGTTGCACATAGCATTTATCAATTATTCGAATTAAATAATATCCTAAAAATGATTTAAATCTTTTAAAATTAATAGAAAATAAACCCGTAGCTCAGATGGAAAATACTTTGTACATGAAAGTTGCTCAGAACGACGAGACGAATTTGAATACGCAGCCCGTTTATCCGCCACGCATCCCTAGCATAGCGACACGCAACTTTCCCCCTCTGTTTCATCTGTCCGAAAACGCGAAACACCGGGGATACTTTCCCGGATGTTTTCCCCCCTTCACCGGTACCACCTCATACCGCGATAGGGCACCCCTAGCACCGATACTTGTCAAGTCATGCATCGCTATGCATCTGTTTGCTTAAATATTTATTGTTTCTTTCTCCCCCCTCTTCTCTCGCTAGACACCGGGACCGACGCCGCTGCTACCCAGTACGACTACGGAGTTGACGATCCCTCTCTCTTGCCAGAGCAACCAGGCAAGCCCCCCCTTTGATCACCAGATATCGCCTACTCTTCTCTATACTGCTTGCATTAGAGTAGTGTAGCATGTTACTGCTTCCCGTTAATCCTATACTGATGCATAGCCTGTCCTTGCTACTACTGTTGTTACCTTTACCTGCAATCCTAATGCTTAGTATAGGATGCTAGTTTATCATCAGTGGCCCTACATCCTTGTCCGTCTGCCATGCTATACTATCGGGCCGTGATCACTCGGGAGTTGATCACGGGTATATACTATATACTTTATACATGATACATGTGGTGACTAAAGACGGGTCGGCTTGAGGAGCACCCGCGAGTGGAGTTTTGAGGCGGAGTGGGCAGGGCAGGTTCCGACCACCTAGGAGAGAGGTGGGCCTGGCCCTGGTCGGCGTTCGCGGATACTTAACACGCTTAACGAGATCTGGGTATTTGATTTGAGTCTGGCTACTGGCCTATACGCACTAACCATCTACGCGGGGACAGTTATGGGCACTCGACGTCGTGGTATCAGCCGAAGCCTTCGTGACGTCAGCGACTGAGTGGCGCGCACCGGATTGGACTGGAAGGCCACTAGGCTAGGTCTGCTTCCGGCCGCCCACGCAACGTGCAGGTGTGCTAAGGGCGATGGGCCCAGACCCCTGGGCGCTTAGGTTTAGACCGGCGTGCTGACCTCTCTGTTGGTCTAGGTGGGGCTGCGATGTGTTGATCTTCCGAGGCCGGGCATGACCCAGGAAAGTGTGTCCGGCCAAATGGGATCGAGCGTGTTGGGTTATGTGGTGCACCCCTGCAGGGAAGTTAATCTATTCGAATAGCCGTGATCTTCGGTAACAGGACGACTTGGAGTTGTACCTTGACCTTATGACAACTAGAACCGGATACTTAATAAAACACACCCTTCCAAGTGCCAGATACAACCGGTGATCGCTCTCTCACAGGGCGACGAGGGGAGGATCATCGGTTAGGATTATGCTATACGATGCTACTTGGAGGTCTTCAGTCTACTCTCTTCTATATGCTGCAAGACGGAGGCTGCCAGAAGCGTAGTCTTCGATAAGACTAGCTATCCCCCTCTTATTCTGGCATTCTGCAGTTCAGTCCACCGATATGGCCTTTACACATATACCCATGCATATGTAGCGTAGCTCCTTGCTTGCGAGTACTTTGGATGAGTACTCACGGTTGCTTTTCTCCCTCTTTTCCCCTTTCCCTTCTACCTGGTTGTCGCAACCAGATGCTGGAGTCCAGGAGCCAGATGCCACCGTCGATGACGACTCCTACTACACCGGAGGTGCCTACTACTACGTGCTACCCGCTGATGACGACCAGGAGTAGTTTAGGAGGATCCCAGGCAGGAGGCCTGCGCCTCTTTCGATCTGTATCCCAGTTTGTGCTAGCCTTCTTAAGGCAAACTTGTTTAACTTATGTCTGTACTCAGATATTGTTGCTTCCGCTGACTCGTCTATGATCGAGCTCTTGTATTCGAGCCCTCGAGGCCCCTGGCTTGTAATATGATGCTTGTATGACTTATTTTATTTGTAGAGTTGTGTTGTGATATCTTCCCGTGAGTCCCTGATCTTGATCGTACACGTTTGCGTGTATGATTAGTGTACGATTAAATCGGGGGCGTCACAAGTTGGTATCAGAGCCAACTGCCTGTAGGAACCCCCTTTCCACACTCCTTGGCCGAAGTTGAGTCTAGACATTACAAAAACTTTTACTAACTTGGCTGTGTGCCTTACGGGCCCACGTCGCCATTTGGGTGGTATTAGAATCTTTTACTCCTCGATCTTTACTCCGGGATTCTGAACTCTTTTCTATTCGGGTTAAATGAATTTTTCTAAATCTAACATTAGGATCTCGTTATCACTTTCACCCGGAGAGCCCCTTATTACTGATGATCGTCTGCTGCACGTGAAGACCCTGAAGATACTCTCCGCTGTTAACCCGAGAACTTGTGTTCATCGCGTTTGCAATTCCCCTTCCACCGTCAACCCTTATGGATAACTACTTGCAGTTGTTATTCTTACATTCATCCATAGTTGATCTTGTTATTATAAGATACCCCGAAATACTCGTCGTTGTTTCGATACTCCTTGAGCTTACCGCCTTGCTATTCCTTGTCACCTGAATACCCCTACGGATAATTCCTCGCACTTATCGAGTATCCGCTCATTCCCAGTTGTTCATGTGTTTCGCAAAAGACTTCGAAATACCATTCGATCTTCCAAAATTCTTGAGCATCCTCTTGCCCTTGAAATTCTTGCTTGCTTGCATTATGGTTAATCCCATAAGTCTCGTAATCTTATTGGCATCTCTTGTCATTATCATTTTGAGTCCGTTGATTCAATTTGTTGCGAATGCTCGCAATTCTCAATCAGATCCTAGAATTCAACCATCCGGCTCAGACGTCATTTTGAATAGGAGCTAGTTCTCGACCAATCAAATTGCCGTCGATTGTGCCCCTAAGTCTATTCAACTTATCCATCCTTGATCAGATGCATCTGCTTCTGATCCTTCGATTTGGAATCATAATACCTTTGCATTTAAGCTTCGAATTATTCAGATGATTCCACAACCTGTTGCATTTGCATTCTTTCCTATTCTGGTTGAGTACCGATGCTCACATCAGATCCTTTGAGGACCACCGGATCCTTTGTTGGATTTTATCCGATAGCGTCCTTCATATTCAATCCCTTTGGAAGTTCTTTCTCCATTGGTAAATCCTATCCTCTGATTGACCAACCATGCTCTGCTTTCAAGCTTGTGGTATTTACTATTGAAGCTTGTGGTATATGTTTCCACGATACCCTGACGGGTTGAACATATGTTTTTTTTTCTAATCTGTGTGAACCCGGAACGTACTATGGGTCATACTCTACTGGTGTTATGACGGATAAAATTGTCAACACCACAACTTTGTTGAAGACGAGAAGTAAATGAAAGGTTATGCATTAAAGAAGTGGGAGTCGACCTTGAACTTTGTGTTCATGCCCATGGACACGATGTAGATCCTATCATAGAAGCTTCTTGCAATATTAACTATTTCCTTGATATGACATCATCTGGTACCTATGTATTGATCATTTGCAATCATGATCCCGACCACATTTTCTCCTTGATTCCATTTCTCAGACAAGTTAAAGCACTTGTCTTTTGTTGATCGATACATCTCTGCAGCCTCTATTTTTGATCTTCCTTGAGTATTAACCTCTGGTATCTCGAGTACTGTGTTGCTTCCTGCGAGACTTCATCTAGTATTGTTTCTCACCGATCTCGGATTCCCCCAGGTTCTAAGATATTAGTCACTCGAGAACACCGATAAGTGAATCGATTCCGCACTCTGATTCAATAACTCTAAGTAATTCTTGTTGCTTACGAGTTTAATAATCCTTCAAGTCATTCCTAGCCTGATCAACTTTATCATTATCGTGCTAAATTTTAACTGTGCTACCTGGTCCTTAATCTCGGAGCACCACTTTCGATGATGAGCTAAGATTACATCGATCTTCCTTGTCTTATTGTTTCACCTCAAACAAGAAACTTGATTTCAAGTTTGTGTCGTACCCATGGTTCCAATAACCTTTCGCTTCATCATTCGTTTGACTTGATGTCATCGCCGACCGATTACATCTCCATGAAACCTCTCGACAGAAATTGTCATGATCATCATCAACATTTCGAGCTCCTCAAGGATATCAATTGAATTCCTGATGAGAAATACCATCGTTGCCCTCGATGATTTGTGTTATCATCGACCCCTCGATTGCCTTCCGTTCAACACAAACTTGTTCGTGTTTTGTGTTATACCTTGAGATCCTTGCTATCCAGCATTTGTTCTCCTTTACCTTGGAGTATTACCATCTTTTATGTCAAGAATGTTGTGATAATTTCACCACCTCTTAAGAATTCTTGGTATAGTGATACTTCTCATCATCACCATTCTTTCTTGGTCCTCGCGTTGATTCCAACCTGGGTACCAACAAGTGAACGGTGTTGATTGGATTCTGCACTTCTAGCAACCCTATTGCCTTGAAGTTAATGGTCGGCCGTTCGTTCTTAGACTATTGATTATTGAATCACCATTCTGACATTGGTCGTGCAACCCAACCCATATTTTGGGCGCACCTTTCAACCAATGTTTAATTGTGTATGTTTTCCGTGAGCATACTTCCTTATATCATTTGATCTGACAAATGTTATCTCCTTGTTCACTTAATTGTGGAAATCCATCTTTTGTTAATCTTGATGAATTGTCGCTGATTCCATCAGCCACCTCCTCATTCTATCCTTGATTTAATAATGAACTCATGATTCGGAACTTGCTTCCACAGTTCAATTCCCGAGAATCTTACAATGTCGTCTCGTCAATTTGTCTTGCACCTTTTCTTCTCAGGCATCTTGAGTCTGAGGTTTCCTAACACCGATCAGATCTGAATCTCGGTCAGATATGATGGTTAGAACAAATTTCCAAGAGTATAACATTGGTCTTTATATGACCCTGTAAGGTGATGTCGTGCCTAGCACACCTGGCCGGAGGACCTATTGTTGTAGTTTCCATTTTAGCAAGATTAGCCATTCTGCCATGAGGAAATTGGAAGACTTATTCTATGAGCTGTCCTGATGGATCCTTTGGGTATCCAAAGTATGACCTTTGCCTGGAGACCATGTCAATGCTATCTCGAAGCATGTCTGTAGTACTCCGATTTTACAATAGGAGCATTTGAAGCACAATGCTAAATTTTCTTTGTCCATTATCCAAACACCGTTGTATGGGTAATGTCATGAAATTTTTCTCCCCTTACCTAAAGAATTTTCTACATTATATCCTGTCATGGATAATATGTTCTGCTTGTCCTTGGGAAGAATATGCCCTTGAAATATGTGTTTAAACACATTTTCCTTTCCATTGTTCTGTTTAAACCTGATAATCATTTTTCCTTTACATTGGTTTGTTTAAACCTGCTTATGATCTATATGGTATAAGCAATTGTACCACTCTGTTAGAAAGACCCTGTTACTTTTGTTGATGACATTTCGGTAACCACCGATGGACGAGAATCTTGCCTACTGGTCCGCCTCGTTCAACGAGCAGGAAGATGGTTCTCTTCGTCCCCCGCCCTTGGTACTGATGTGTTGCCGACATGACCGACAGACTATCCTCTGACATGCCTTGCTTACAAGATCGTGCAGGATGTCGCCGACCTTCCTACTTTTAACCACATGGTGGGCCCATAACCCACAGTTCCACAGAATCGAAACCGACTCTCCTGTACACCCCCTGTTCCTAAAGTTATTCCTCGTGTGTGGCCTCGTATGTAATTCACGGGCCACCGTCCTAGTGATATATTCTGGTATCATACGCAATACTTGTTCACATTGCTCTAAACCCCTTTCACCTTCTGATTAGGCATCGAACGCTTGCCTATCCGTTTGAAAATTCTCATGGTACCTTCTTACATTTCTCTCGATATCTTCTTAAGTTCCAATTCGGGAGATACTTATGCTTCTTCCACCGAGTTAACCGTCTGATGCTCGATCTTGTTAGAATCCGTCCTTATAGAGTTTTCCCTTCTTACCATTTCGTAAATATGGTGAAGATCCTGAAGGAAGGACGACAACTCCATGATGATGACCTGAAGCAGGGAAATGAAGACATCAATGTAATGGACCGACCTCTTCGAGCAGAGCAACTAGGACCGAGAAGAATCGTTAGAATTTCGTGACCATATCCCTTCCACCTTACAACTGCTCCTAAATCTCGGGACGAGATTTCTTGTAGTGGAGGAGAATTGTGACGCCCGGATAATCATGCTACAGTAATCTCACGTTAATGGTGACACATCACCTCTGTCACTGTAGTTAATCTAATGTTAATTCGAAACCGTTTCAAATTTAAATCCTAAATAAGTCAAACGACAAATTTTTTTCAAAATATTAAACTAAAATGTTCGGGCTGTGCCAAAAATGACATAAGTAATTATAGTGCAGCAAACACATTTTTATAAAATACCTAAATGACCTAAACTAACTAAAACAGAAAAGAAAAAAATAAATAAAAGAAAGAAACAAGCAAAAAAAGAAAAACAAGCAAAGGGAGAAAGACCCCCCCCCCCCGGGCCTACAGACTCAACGGGCCGGCCCAATTCACCCACCAGGCCTAGCCGGCCGGCCACCCCCCTCCCCTTATCCATTACCCCCGAAACCCAAACCACCCCCGTCACCCCACGTCGCCACTCCCTCTCCCGATCCGATCTGGATCGGGGACCAACCTCCCCACTCCCCTCGCTCCTCGCCCCCCCGATTTAGATCGGGGGCACCCGAGCCCGCCGCCCCAGTGCGACCCCCCGACCTCGCCTCTTCCCCCCTGACGGCAGCCGGCTTCCCCGTCGCCGCGTCGCAGGTGGACCTCGTCCGGACCACGCCGCCCGGACCTCGCCGGCGCCCTTCCCCACCGGCCTGCACCCGCTCCGCCGACGTCGTCCCCGTCACCCCCCTCGACCCACGCTGCCCGTGCCCTACTCCTCCTCTGTGAGCCCCCCTCCCTCCTATCTCTGCCGTGGTCGCGCCCTCTCCCCTCACGCCCGCGCGTTGCGCCCACCAGCCGGCCCCCGTCCTCCGCGCGCGCCCACCCTCGCCGTTTTCGCCGTCGCCGCATTGGCCATGGCCTCGTCCGCCGCTCACGCACGCACGCGCCCGCGCACGCCTGCACCACTCCGCATCGCCCCGCTCACCGCTGCGTGCCCCGCCACGCTCGCCTCGCCCCGGCTGCGGTCTCCCTCGCCAACCGTGCCGGGCCGTGCCTGCGCTGCTCCCGCGCCGCTGCTCGCCCCGACGCGCGCCTCCCCTACTTCTTCATCGGCTTGCCCGCGCCGTCACCTGAACCGCGCCGCCTCTGCTCGTCCCGTGCCCCGCCTCCGCCTCTAGCCCCGCAGGCCACCGCCGCGCCGGCGGCCAACCCCGGCACCCCACCGCTCGCCGGCGACACCCCGCCGTGTCCTGGTTGCCTCCCCCCCCCCGGACGGGCTCGACCCCGCACGGGGCGCCCGTAACTGCATCGCGGGCAACCGCACGCCCGCTATGGCCCTAGGCCACTGACCGAACGGGGCCCACCCTGAGAACAAAAAAAAAGAGAGAAAAGGAATTAAAATAAATAATAAATAAAATTATTAAATTAATTAATTAAAGGATTAATTAACCTAATTAATCATGTTAATTAACCTGCTAACTGCTTAATTAGTCTAACTAAAATTGTTAGTTTACTAGTGAGTCAATGACAGGGGGCCCTACCGCCTGTTGACCAGTCAAACCTTGACTGGTCAACTAGGTCCCCCTTGGCCCACGTGTCATCCCCTGGGTACACTTTTGTGTACCCTGTGCTGGTTGCACATAGCATTTATTCAATTAATTTCGAATTAATAATAATTTCAGAATATCATTAAAACTTTGAAAAATTATATAAAATAATCCGTAAGTTAGATGAAAATACTTTATACATGAAAGTTGCTCAGAACGACGAGACGAATTTGAATACGCAGCCCGTTTATCCGCCACGTATCCCTAGCATAGCGAACACGCAACTTTCCCCCTCTGTTTCATCTGTCCGAAAACGCGAAACACCGGGGATACTTTCCCGGATGTTTTCCCCCCTTCACCGGTACCACCTCATACCGCGATAGGGCACCCCTAGCACCGATACTTGTCATGTCATGCATCGCTATGCATCTGTTTGCTTAAATATTTATTGTTTCTCCCCCCTCTTCTCTCGCTAGACACCGGGACCGACGCCGCTGCTACCCAGTACGACTACGGAGTTGACGATCCCTCTCTCTTGCCAGAGCAACCAGGCAAGCCCCCCCTTTGATCACCAGATATCGCCTACTCTTCTTTATACTGCTTGCATTAGAGTAGTGTAGCATGTTACTGCTTCCCGTTAATCCTATACTGATGCATAGCCTGTCCTTGCTACTACTGCTGTTACTTTTACCTGCAATCCTAATGCTTAGTATAGGATGCTAGTTTATCATCAGTGGCCCTACATCCTTGTCCGTCTGCCATGCTATACTATCGGGCCGTGATCACTCGGGAGTTGATCACGGGTATATACTATATACTTTATACATGATACATGTGGTGACTAAAGACGGGTCGGCTTGAGGAGCACCCGCGAGTGGAGTTTTGAGGCGGAGCGGCAGGGCAGGTTCCGACCACCTAGGAGAGAGGTGGGCCTGGCCCTGGTCGGCGTTCGCGGATACTTAACACGCTTAACGAGATCTGGGTATTTGAACTGAGTCTGGCCATTTGGTCTATACGCACTAACCATCTACGCGGGAGTAGTTATGGGTATCCCGACGTCGTGGTATCAGCCGAAGCCTTCGTGACGTCAGCGACTGAGTGGCGCGCACCGGATTGGACTGGAAGGCCACTAGGCTAGGTCTGCTTTCGGCCGCGTTCGCAACGTGCAGGTGTGCTAAGGGCGATGGGCCCAGACCCCTGGGCGCTTAGGTTTAGACCGGCGTGCTGACCTCTCTGTTGGTCTAGGTGGGGCTGCGACGTGTTGATCTTCCGAGGACGGGCATGACCCAGGAAAGTGTGTCCGGCCAAATGGGATCGAGCGTGTTGGGGTATGTGGTGCACCCCTGCAGGGAAGTTAATCTATTCGAATAGCCTTGATCTTCGGTAACAGGATGACTTGGAGTTGTACCTTGACCTTATGACAACTAGAACCGGATACTTAATAAAACACACCCTTCCAAGTGCCAGATACAACCGGTGATCGCTCTCTCACAGGGCGACGAGGGGAGGATCATCGGTTAGGATTATGCTATACGATGCTACTTGGAGGTCTTCAGTCTACTCTCTTCTATATGCTGCAAGACGGAGGCTGCCAGAAGCGTAGTCTTCGATAAGACTAGCTATCCCCCTCTTATTCTGGCATTCTGCAGTTCAGTCCACCGATATGGCCTTTACACATATACCCATGCATATGTAGCGTAGCTCCTTGCTTGCGAGTACTTTGGATGAGTACTCACGGTTGCTTTTCTCCCTCTTTTCCCCTTTCCCTTCTACCTGGTTGTCGCAACCAGATGCTGGAGTCCAGGAGCCAGATGCCACCGTCGATGACGACTCCTACTACACCGGAGGTGCCTACTACTACGTGCTACCCGCTGATGACGACCAGGAGTAGTTTAGGAGGATCCCAGGCAGGAGGCATGCGCCTCTTTCGATCTGTATCCCAGTTTGTGCTAGCCTTCTTAAGGCAAACTTGTTTAACTTATGTCTGTACTCAGATATTGTTGCTTCCGCTGACTCGTCTATGATCGAGCTCTTGTATTCGAGCCATCGAGGCCCCTGGCTTGTAATATGATGCTTGTATGACTTATTTTATTTGTAGAGTTGTGTTGTGATATCTTCCCGTGAGTCCCTGATCTTGATCGTACACGTTTGCGTGTATGATTAGTGTACGATTAAATCGGGGGCGTCACATGCTCCTTGCGTCCGTGGCCAGGCGCCCATGGGGTTCGACCCCTGGCTTCTGGCAGGCCCGAGCGCCTCCATGGTGCACAGGGATGCAGCCGCGCCTGCACCACCCCCTGGTTCTCCGCCTCCACCCCCTCCTCCGCCGGCTGCTTGGATCCCGCCATCGACGCCGACACCTGACGCCATGGTTGCTGGCTCGAGCCGAGGCCCGCCTGGCTATGCCCCAGTGCCGATGTGCTCGGTGGTGAACGAGGAGGAGGCGCTCGCCTTCGTCTCCGCGCCGACCGGCGCCTCCGGGGTCGTCCGCCTCGGGGTCGGGATGGAGGGCGCCGACGCCACCGAACGCCACCACTGGTAACCACCGCGGGCTTGAGCAGCCGCGTGGAGAGGCGCTTTGGCCGACTCTTCGGACGCACCGTCGCCGCCATCGACTGCCGTCCCGGCCGCCGCACCGGCTCGTGGGCTCCGGCGACCCTCGGCCTCTCCAGCGCTGCGCCAGAAGGGGCTCGCCATCAACCCGTCGTCGCCTCTTCTTCGGACGAGGAGTGCTCGACAGGGCTGCGCCGGTGACCATCGGAGATGCAAGGGGAGGCGCCGGCGCTTGCTCACATCGGCGGTGGCTGCAGCTCCCCGCGCGGTGGAGGGGATCGAGTGGTGAAGGGGATAGAATGGTGGTTCAGGTCAGGGCTTGACCCTTATCCACAACCGCCTCATCCCCTCGCCTCCTCTCTGATGCGGTGGGATGGCTGTGGGCCGGCTTCGGCTGGCTGTTGCAGCCCAGGCCCAGGCGACCGGCCTGCTCCCTTGATTGATTTTTTCTCTCTCTGTTTGATTAATATTAGTACTAATTATTGTATTAGTACAGTTTTAGACTATTTTTAGTACTGTTTAGTACTTAGATTAACTACTACTTACACTATAGTCCTGTTTTAGATTTATTCTATGTTAGGACTTGTGTAATTATTAGTAGGTGTGTTTATATTATGTAATGGATTGCATATAAATAAAGTACCGGATTTCATTCGGGAAAAATGACATGTTCCATGTGTTTACCACATATCAAGTTCTCTTGAACATGTCTTTGCGATCGAGATCATCTTCTCTCGCATACCAAACTTGCAAATTTTTGAATTTTTCTCCCTCCTTATTTATGAATTGTAGCATACACAAGGTAATGGCAATGTAGCCCATTACTGTGAGATCTAAGTGATCTTCAATGTGTTATGTTTACACAATTGAGGTTGAGATATTTTTTCAAGTCTTTTCACTTGAGCATCAATTTTTTGCGTTCTTATTACAGAACCATGATGGTTTTTAATTTACAACCTGTAAATTAATTATCTCTGGTTCCTCATGTAGGCAAAGATGACTACCAAAGAGTTTGAGGAGCTTGCCCTCAATGGCCACAACTATCCTACATGGGCTATGGACATCAAGATCAGTCTTGCGTCCCGTGGGATTGCGCGTGCAATCCAGCCCCCTGAGACTCCTCTTCCGACTGGAGCCACGCCGCTGACAGAACAGCAGAACTATGCTGCTTTATTCATCATAAGGCATCATATTCATCCAGATCTCAAGTCTGAGTATTTACAGGAGGAATCTCCTAGTACTCTGTTTCTGGCCCTCAAAACGAGGTATGAACAGCAGAAGGCAGTAGTCCTGCCAGAAGCACTCCATGATTGGACTCATCTCCGTCTCCAGGATTTCAAATCCATCGGTGAGTACAATCATGCTGTTCATAAGATATATTCCAAAATGCGCTTTTGTGAGAAGGAACCTACTGAGGGGGGAAAGATATAAAAGACTTTGTCTACTATGCTCCCTTCAGATAGGATACTCCAACAACAATACCGTGCTCGTAACTTCACTGTCTATTCAGAGCTTATTCACATGTTACTTCAGGCTGAAAAGCATGATGAGCTACTTGCTAAGAATGGCTCTCAGCGCCCAGTTGGGGCACAACCTTTACCTGAAGTTCATATGAATATCGGGAATAGACAAAAGTTTAATGGTACCTTTCGAGGTAAACAATCCAATTTCGAGCATAAGCGAAAGCGAAATGGGAACAGAAGATCCAGAAACCCAGGCAAGGGAAAAGGCACTTCAAAGCCCAGGTTCGATAAATCTAAGCTTTGCAACAAGTGTGGATGCTACACGCATTCTACTGAAAAGTGCACAATGCCCAAGCATCTGGTTATGCCGTACCAGCAATCTCAGGGACGCAAAGCACCTCAAGGGAAAAGGTTTGAAGCCAACTTCAACCTTCATCCGCATAGCGCACAAGGAGCCGGTGATTCGCACGATGTCCCTCCTGGACCGAGCAACGCCATGATTCCTTATCTGCCTGAGGATCCTGCTGAAATGGAGAACACGTTGATTGAGTACACCGCAAACAACGTGTTTGGCGACTTCGACTAGTCCCTCAATCTCCTAGTGATCTACTAATTTATGTCCATTTGTGATGATTGTAATAAGAACATAAGTTTGTTGTTGTCTTTATATTGTATTGTATCAGCATGTTTGATATAATAAAGATTGTATACTATGTATTACCATGAGGTTTTCTTATTGAAAATTCTTTGTTTTATATAGTTCTCTATGGGGACAATCCGATGGAAGAGGAATTGTGCCTTGTGGACAGTGGTGCCACAAAGTCCATACTGAGGGAGATGAAATACTTCCAAACTCTGAAAAAGACGAATGGAGATATTCTAACTATCGCTGGACGTGATACTGTGATTGTTGGTACTGGACGTGCCATTTTCACCCTCCCAAGTGGTACACATGTGACAATTGAGGATGCTTTACTGTATCCCGATTCTTCACGTACCCTGATCAGTTATCGAGATATCCGTAAAAATGGTTTTCACATTGAAACCCATGAAGACAACAAAGAGGAGTATCTACTCTTTACCAAAGATCACGGATATGGCAAAAAAGTACATGAGAAAATTCCTTCTCTATCGTCCGGTTTGTACTATACGTACATCAAACTCGTAGAACATGTTGCGTACAAAGTAATTTTTCAGAATGTTAATGCATTCCAAACCTGGCATGATCGCCTAGGCCATCCCGGAATCGGGATGATGAGAAAAATTACCAGCAATTCCATTGGTCATAATTTGCTTGAGTCAAAATTTCCTCAATCTTCTGATTTTGTGTGCACATCTTGTGCCATGGGAAAGCTAATTTTGAGGCCCTCGCATCTCAAAATACAAGCTGAACCACTTCAGTTCCTTGAACGTATTCAGGGAGACATTTGTGGTCCCATTCAGCCATTATCTGGACCTTTCAGGTATTTCATGGTTCTGATTGATGCATCTACACGATGGTCACACGTGTGTCTTCTATCCACACGGAACCATGCATTTGCCAAGATAATGAGGCAAGCCATTAAGTTGCAAGCCCATTATCCTGAAAATCGAATTAAGACAATTCGAATGGACAATGCTGCAGAATTCTCCTCACATGCTTTCAATGATTATTGCATGGCTTTGGGGATTGAAGTTCAGCACTCTGTTCCATATGTCCATACACAAAATGGTTTGGCTGAAGCATTGATTAAGAGCATTAAACTCATTGCAAGACCTTTGTTGACGAATTGCAACTTGCCAACCTCTTGTTGGGGTCATGCCGTTTTACACGCTGCTGACTTGATACAATTGAGGCCAACTGCATATCACAGTTCTTCCCCTCTGGAATTGATACGTGGAAATCCTCCAAGTATTTCCCATCTGCGTAAGTTCGGATGTGCTGCATACATCCCGATCTCACCACCTCAGCGGACATCTATGGGCCCACACAGGAAATTGGGGATCTATGTGGGGTACAAATCACCGTCGATTATCAAGTACCTGGAACCCCTGACTGGGGATCTGTTCACAGCCCGTCACGCTGATTGTATATTTAACGAGGAACATTTTCCGGCATTAGGGGGAGATTTCAAGTACCAGAAAGAATGCCCGGAAATTGATTGGAATGCTCATGCCATTTCATCCTCTGATCCACGTACCCAAGAGACCGAACTTCAAGTTCGGAAGATTATTAATTTGCAACATCTTGCAAATAATCTGCCAGATTCATTTACTGATCTAAAAGGTGTAAGTAAATCCTTGAATCCAGCCAGAAACGTGCCTGAAAGAGTGGAGGTACCAACTAAAACCACTCAACTCCCCGTTCCCAAAAAGAGGGGGAGTAGTATGGCCTCTGGCCCAGATCCTGCTTCTCGCAAGCAGCAAAGGAGAGAGAGGAGAAATTCCTCAAAGACGGTAAATGCAAGTCAGCTCAACGTTGACAAACACCTGATGGGTAGTATACACCCAGTGGAAGGGCAACCTCCACAACCCAGCTCCGGCTTGCACACTCTAGCTGGGACATCGGAACACCCAGACTCAATCGTATTGGGAAATCACGAAGAGTCACTAGGGGTGCAGGAAATTTCTATCAACTATGTTGATTCTGGAGAATCATTTGACCGTAAGACTACGACTGTCGACATATATTTTGCTGAAAAGATTGCAGATACCCTTCTCACCGATCATGATCCAAGGTCTATCGTAGAGTGCCAAAAGCGCTCCGACTGGCCTAAATGGAAGGATGCAATCCAAGCAGAAATTGCCTCGCTTAACAAAAGAAAGGTATTCACTGAAGCAATACCGACACCTCCCAGTGTTTTCCCTGTGGGATTCAAATGGGTTTTTCTCCGGAAACGGAATGAGAACAATGAGGTGGTGAGATACAAAGCAAGGCTCGTAGCACAAGGTTTCACGCAGAAACCCGGCATTGATTTCACTGAAACATACTCTCCAGTAATGAGTGCAACCACTTTCCGATATCTTATATCTTTGGCAGTGCAAAATCGTCTATCTATGCAGTTGATGGACGTCGTGACCGCATATCTTTACGGGTCACTAGATTCGGACATATATATGAAGGTTCCTGATGGAATCTCTGTCCCGAATGAAAATGCAAAACGCAACATGTATTGTGTAAAGCTGAATAAGTCATTATATGGCTTAAGGCAGTCGGGGCGGATGTGGTACAACCGACTCAGTGAGTTCCTTCTTCAGAAAGGTTACTCCAATAGTGCTGATTGCCCATGTGTTTTCATCAAGAAGTCCTCGACGGGATTTTGCATCATTTCCGTGTATGTTGATGATCTCAACATCATTGGCAGCACACCAGACATTGATGAAGCACGCAATCACCTAAAGATGGAATTTGAGATGAAGGATTTGGGTAAAACCAAATTTTTCTTAGGTATTCAACTTGAGCACCTTCCCTCAGGTATCATGGTACACCAAGCTGCCTATATCCAGAAAATATTGGAAAAATTCAATATGGACAAATCCTATCCATCTAAAACTCCTATGGTGGTTCGATCTCTAGACGTAGAGAAAGATCCGTTCAGACCGAGGGATGATGGAGAAGAGGTGTTGGGATCTGGAGTTCCATACCTCAGTGCCATTGGAGCGCTTATGTATCTTGCAAATTGCACAAGACCTGATATTGCATTTGCAGTAAATCTACTTGCTAGACATAGCGCAGCTCCCACTAAACGTCATTGGTCTGGAGTAAAGAATATCTTTCGATATCTCCAAGGCACAAAGGATCTTGCCCTATTTTACCAGTTCCAGAGAAATCTGGACTCTGGTATGATTGGATATGCAGATGCCGGTTATTTGTCTGATCCCCACAATGCCAGATCTCAAACCGGTTTTGTGTTCCTACATGGTGGTACTGCTATATCATGGAAGTCTTCAAAGCAGACTCTGGTGGCAACATCTACCAATCATTCTGAAATAATTTCATTATTTGAAGCGACATGCGAATGTGTATGGCTTCGCAGAATGATAAACCACATACAACAGTCATGTGGAATTGGTTCGATAAAATCACCTACCATTATCTATGAAGATAATGCGGCCTGTGTTGCACAGATGCAAACAGGATACATCAAGAGCGATATCACCAAGCATATTTCTCCTAAATGGTTTTTCCCCCATAATCTTCAGAAAAGCGGGGAAATAAACATTCTACAAGTCAAATCATGCGACAACCTTGCTGATTTATTTACCAAGTCTCTACCAAATTCAACGTTCCAAAAATATGTTCATGGAATTGGTATGAGAAGACTTCGGGACTTGCAAACGTCAGGGGGAGTCTCTTCTTGAGACACTCTTGTTCAACATCACATTACACTATCTTTCTTTGTGAGTGTGTGTTTCAGGATCTCATCATGGATTTCATGAAGAACTTTTGAAGAAGAATCCTTTGAGATGATAGAGCTTCCTAGAGAGTTGTGAAGATGATTCTACATGGTCAAGCGTAGATTAGGGGGAGTGTTAAGATTAAAAATAATCTGTAATTAAGGGAATCTCCCCTTGTCCATCGAGCGCACGGTTGCTCTCTCTCTCTCGAACCGTCGCCGTCTCCCTGGAACCGACGCATCCCTCCTCTGGACCGTCGTGTCTCTCCAAGGGAGATATAAACCCCCCTGTAACCATCGCCAAGATTGATCGTTTGTCTGATTCAAAACACGCTTCTCAAGTTTGAGATGGTCGCCTTCCGTAAAGAGGATTACCCTGGGTACAACCAAAAGAGAGGCGACGGTGACAGGTGCGACGAGGAATTCCCTCTACGCAACGGCTGCACTTTGAAGTTCCAGCGCTGGCCTCGCTAAATTTCCCTCACTGGCGCCGCCGTAAATTGGGCCTTTTACGAGCACCTTGTGACACTGCTTGACCGTCCTATCGCATGTACTGCGACCGACTTCCATGGACATCGCGTGCATGCTCATGAGACGTCGACCCATCACTGTGTAGATTACTACTCCTTGTAGACTTCCATGGAGTACGTATTTTATGAATTACTAGTACAAATGCCCGTGCGTTGCATCGGGCAAAAAAAAGGCACAACCAGCTGCATGTGCCACTGTGCATCAGTTTTTATATTCAAATTTAATAAACATCTATAATAAGATTAAACATCAAAATATTAGTGCTCATCAGAAAAGGAAGGAGTGCTATAAAATATTATAGCAGGACACAACAGAGACTTTCTGACGCGACTTAACTTCTGCTGCAAGTTTCGGGAGGAGAACGGAGAAAAAAGGAGAAGGAGAAGGAGAGAAGCAGTAGTTTGGGCTCCATTTTCGCAGCGCCGCCGAACGTCGGGGCGGGAGGGGTTCCGCCGGCGCCGAAGGTCGGGGTGGTAGGTGGGAACGCCTCGCTGGCGCGGCCTCCACTCCCCCATGACCTCTTCCTAGAAGTTGCACACATCAGCCACAACCATGCTAAACGGGGTACGCCTCCGACCTTGCGCTGCTCTGCTGGCGAGGTGGATGAACGCAACCGCGACCGAGCTCGCGCCCCCACCATCGAAACCTCAGATGTTCCCTTCGCTGTGTGTTGGCGCTCTCCTGCATGCCGAGGGAAGACACCGGTGATGGGGCGTGATAGGCGACACGGCGAAGGTTGGGGTGGGAGGTGCTCATGGAGGAGACCGGCCAGAACAGGGGCTTGAACGCAGTGCATAGCGCAGGGGCGCGTCGGAGGTTGGGGTGGGAGGCGTGAGGACAGGGTTGGGAGGTTGGGCGCAAGAGCTCCGCTGGAGGTCGGTGAGAGGTGTGTGTGTGGGGGGGAGCATTTTTTGAAGGGAGGGCGGCGATCGAGAGGTCAGGATAAGGAAGGGACCTGCGGCTGATGTTTTTTTCTAATGAATCGTTATTTTACTTATATGTGGATTGCGGGTTTAATACCTAAAAGTGCAAGGACTGTTTTGCACATACATCGTTGCAACGGGATGTGAATCAAGGCTCGGAGACATATGATCCTATTCTTCCTTAGATAGCATGTCAAACTGCCTTTAGGATCCTATGCACATCATATAGCATTGTTGGTCTTCATTTACAATTAATCAAGGGTGGCAAGGTCGAAGCTCGGGGATGTATGTGCTTTTGTACAGAGCAAGTGCATGTTGTTATGAATCAGGGGTGGCAAGGTCGACAAACTGGGTCACGGGAGACATGTTGCTGATGACAATAACAATGGACCGATTGATAGTTGAGTTATTCAAAATGGTAGTTGGGAACATGAAACATGACATAGCACGTGCTAGATATATCATTGATTACTGTTTAGACATCTGGATAGTTAAGATTGCTCACATATGTCAAACTATTGTTTTTATATAGTCGACACTAAGAAATTCACAACCTTACTAATAGGCATGACAAGAGGAATCTAAACTTTTCTGTAAAGAAAAGCAGCAATACCATATTTTCATATTTCAAAGAAAGCTAAATTTCATTAGCTTGAAAGTGAGCGGCGTTTCTAGATCGAAGCTGAACCTGAAAGCTTACATCGATATCGCTCTGCTCCAAGTCCTTTGTTCTACTCCGAGTTATAGACGGATCGCTCGCTCTCCTCCAAATCCTATGTTCTACTCTGAGCTGTAGACGGATCGCTCGCTCTGCTCCAAGTTCTACACGAATTGGTTTTTCATAAAAATATTTGAAATCAGTTTCTAAAAGAACTAAAAAGATATCTCATTATGACCTAAATGGTTTCTAATTAAAAACTTTCATGATTAGGTGGAAGGAAAAGGGATGATGGAGCCGGTGGCCATAGTTGTGCATAGCGAGCACGTCCGGCCAATTAGGATGTACTTTTACGAGAAACAGACCACCACCTGTCCATTTTTTTTCAATACCGAAATCCGTCTTTCCTTCTTGGATTCAATTTCATTTTCTTCCCTCTTTCCTTCTTCAAGACCGAAATCCCTCTCTGTTTTTCCTTCTATTAATTCAATTCCATTTGCTTATCTGCTCTTCCCTCTTTCCTTCTCCATTTGCTTCCTTATTTACCTATCCACTCTTTCCTTTCTTTTCCCTCTCTTTCCATCATTATTTCTTCCTCTTTTCCTTCCTTATTGGGCAATTTATTTCCTTCCTTATTGATTCCGGAAACTGCTCCTTGATTCTGAGGAAACTCGAAGATCCTTTTAAATTACGAAGTTTGGTTTGGAGGGAGCGATGTGGGACTATTTGAAACCTGAATGAACTTTCCTTATAGCACAGATGGAGCTAACTTAGTTGGTTGTGTCAAAGATTGTTGGGCACGAGGTTGCAAGCTTGATTTTGCGCGCAACTATTATTATTTTTGCACGGTTGGGCTGGATGGGCCGGAAAAATAGCCCAGGACGTGGATTATAAACAGATCGATCGACTCTGGCGGATGAAAGAAAACAAAATTGAGTACCACCTCGCATATGTTTTTAATTCAAAGTGAAAGCGTAAAATCATGAGAATAAGCGTATTGTGACGGTGAACCCACGAAGTCAATCCATACTTTATTATATTATATATATATATATATTATAATCATAATAATATACAAGCAAAAATGTCCGTACGTTGCAACGGGAGAAACAAATCCTTACATTTCCCTACTGACCCATCTGTATTACCACTTCTTTCCCTTCGCCATCATTGTTCATGGTGGTCTTGTTGTGCGCATATTCATAACAAACATGATCAATCCCAAGGCGATGAGCTTGATCATCATACCTGAACATGATGTTTCAACAGCCCCTTCTTGTGCCGACTTGTAATTTTGCGAACTTGTAATGATGGTGAGTTATTTTCTCAACTGCACTTGGTGCATGCACCATCACCACACCCATGCTCCCTAGCACAACGCATGTGTTTTGCAACGGTGAAAACACTGGTTCATATGATCCACAATTGGTCTGGTCAAGGAACTGCCCTGCTACACAGTTAGCATCAAATTTAAGGATAATGTGGTCTAACATTAAATGTAAGTTTATGAATAAGTTCAGGTTCAGACATTTCATGAAGCATCTCAAAGAAATCTAGCAAGTTTGAATTAATTGTCTCAAAATAATTTTGTACCTGACTAAACATATGTTTACGATATCAAAACAAAATATGGAACATCATTTGAATCAATTTTAATTCAGAGTACAAATTTTAGAATAAATATTAGGTAAATCTTTTTAACTTTAAAGTTGATCTCCGGTCAGTTGCATGACACATTTTGTACATGAATATGAATAAAGTTTACGATATTAAAACAAAATATGGAACATCATTTGAATCAATTTTAATTCAGAGTACAAATTTTAGAATAAATATTAGGTAAATCTTTTTAACTTTATAGTTGATCTCCGATCAGTTGCATGACACATTTTGTACATGAATATGAATAAATATGGTTATGATATCAAAAAAAATATGGAACATCGTTTCGATCAAAAGCAAAATAGCAATTCAAAAAATAGAGAATATTTTTAATTGACCTAAAATATTAGGTAAATCTCGCATATGTGACAACCTGAATCCAATGGACTTCCATCTTCCTTCAGACTTCACACCACCTACCCCAAATTCATCACCTTCGTTCATGCTCATGGATAATTATTTCCTTCCTTGCTCTTTTATTACGTGGCCTCGCGCCTCTTTAAATCCAAATTCATCACATTCGTTCCTGCTCATGGATAATTATTTCCTTCCTTGATTGGATTACAAATCTCGTTGAATTAGCCAATGGCAGGGCGCCCCCCAACACCCCTCCTCATGCATTAATTCCTTCCTGACTCATTTTGTGGCCTCCCTTCCTTAACTCTCGTTTAATTAGCCCATGAATCAAGGCCTTCTGTTCCTGACTAATTCCTTCCTGGAAGGTAATTATGTGTTTCCATACGCCTCATATTGCTCCTGAGCCAGCTTGTTACCTAGGCCACTTGCGGACATATTTAAACAGAAGTGATTCAATATATGTGGGCGAGGTGGGATTATTTACTTTTTTTATGCTATCTCGCATATATATATATATATATATTCCCTCTTTAATAAGACACATCAGTGGTTTGGCCCCGTGGCTAGAGATTGCAACCCCAAAGGTCCTGGTCGTGTGTTCAACTCTTGTGCGTGCCATTTTGTCATTAATTTTTTTCTTTTTCTAGCAGCTGCGTGTGGCCTGTGAAAAAAAACAGTTAACATGAGGTGGTACTATTTGTTAAGAAAACCAAGCGAAGATAAATGACATAGGTTAATCTAGTTCAGTTGGATGGTGCTAGAGGTATTGCGTGGAAGGTTGCGAGTTCAAATTGTATTGCAAGCATGTATTTTTTACCTCCCTGCGTTGCACTGAAGATGGGCCAACGTACAGCCAGAAGGCCCAAGTGTTTTTTCCTCCCTGAGTTGCAAGCTGGGCCTTTTTTCCTCCCTGCGTTGCAAGCTGGGCCAACGTACAAAGGACCAAGTTTTAATCATACCGGTAGGATCATAATGTTTTTGACCTACAGGAATAGTACCACCTCGAATAAGTTTTAAAATTCAAAGTGAAAGCGTAAAATAACGGGAAAAAGCGCATTGTGACGGTGAACCCACGGAGTCAATCCATGCTTTATTATTAAAAAAAATTAGGGAGAGATAATATATATATAATAATATTATTATATATTATATTATATTATATTATATTATATTATATATATAATTAATTAGGGAAAGATGATGGCCATCGTGGTAAAAAAAATCACTTGCGTATCTTTTCATTAGTAGACTTCCATGGAGTGCGTATTTTATGAATTATGCTAGCCATTGTGGTAACTTTTTTTCACATGTGTATCTTTTCATTCGTAGGTAGGAGACAACAATACAAGAAGAAAACATTACATAGAGAAGAGAGAGAGGGCACCACACCAAAATGTGGGACGCCGCGAGTAACCAAGACATCACCTTCATGAAGGGGACGGCGTCGTGACGCCACCGCTGTTTGATCCGATGAACTGGATCTAGGGTTCCCCCAATGCTTGAAGAGGGGCATGGAGGAGGCCATGGAAATGCCTTCAAGAAGGAGACGACACCCGCACGTGTCGCCGCTGCCAGCATTAGAGCAGGGATTTCACCCTAGCCTCTGACCAAACAATCCTAAATGCACACTGGATCGGGACCAGAAGATGTGAAAACTAAAATGCCGGTTGGCTTTACTGCCAGAAGGCAAGTTCTGCCCATCATTGAACGAAGGAGACACCAGGCGGCACCGAACCCGCCACCAACACTAACCCTGCTGCTAATGCATGAGCCGCCACCAAATGCCCAGAACCGCCACCACCAATTAGCCTGGCAGCGAGCAAGGCATGGTTGGGCCAAGTCATCGGGAGATTCACATGCTGGTGGACCTGCCTGTAGCAAGCGCTGGAGATCAGAGGTCGGTCGAGGTAGAGCAGCCAAAGATTGAGTGTCGGGAGCAGGGAGACCAACATCGTGGTGCGGGAGAGAGGTGTGTCAGTGCTAAAACCGGCGAATCTCGGGTAGGGGTCCCAAGCTAGTGATCTTGAAACGATTGTAACAGGAAAAATAGGGACATGGTATTTACCCAAGTGCCCTCTTGAAGAGGTAAAACCCTACATCCTGCTCTTATTGTATTTAATTGTGGATGGGTTACAAAGTACAATATGATCTACCTTGAGATCGTATGAACGAGTTCTAACCTCTAAACCTTGTAAAAAAACTGCCTCTACGAACTAAACCCCTCAGCTTATATAGGCACCGGGGGTATCTAGGGTTCACACATGGTCGGTAACAATCTAGGATAAACATGTCAATTATTACACTCCTTGAAATGTACGGCAAGTTCGAAGAACTCCATCTTGATCACGCTGAGGGCCAGGGCACGCGTGGCCCGTTCTCTAATTACTGATGGGTCCTCGGCCCGACCTATGAATGGCGGGCCGACATGGTGTGCGCCCCCTAGTCCAGGACACCGTCAGTAGCCCTTGAACTTGTCTTCAAACCGAGGACATAGGCTCCTTCCTCAAGACATCTTCATTATCTTGGTCATCGATTTGTATGTGAGTTCGATCTTCAACATGAAGACAACAACAGTAACACCTAGCAGCACCACAACACCAAGCAACATCTTCATGAGCACCACCGGCTTTTTCCCTAGTATCATGAGTGCACAAGCTTACTGCCTAGTCATCACATTTGCACTTTCATTCTTGAGAGCATTCTTACACTTGCTGGTAGATGCATTCATAAGGCTAAGCTCATGTACATTCAGAAGTTCCTCCCTTCAGTCCTTCACAACACCAATAGTATCCACAGTGGCATCGCCAACGAGATACTATTTGTTAACAAGGTACTGAACATATTCCAATTCCCTACACCAGAAATCCCAAGTAACCTATCCCAAAATACATGTCAAGCTCAAAAACTTGATCTTTTCGGCCAAAACGGAAGAGAAACCATGGAAAGGAAAAGAAATCAAATCACTAACCATGCTTCTGGCATTTGTAAAAGATCCACCGGACGTGCTTCTCTATCATGTAGACGTACATGTGCGCCTTCTCCTTGCAGCTTGGAAAAAAGATCAGGGGCTGCGGCTATGCCATGCGGCCGGCAGTAGAGACAAAGGAGCTTTGCGGCAGACATGAGCACCAGAGCGGAAGGAACTACCATGGAGACGGGATCTCGCGGTATTCGGCGGATTCAACGATGACCGACGACAAACGTAGTGAGGGAGTTTTTTTAGAAATGGAGGAGGACCCCCGGCCTCTGCATCTGGACGATGCATGCAACCACTTTATTAATTGTTCACACAAGACAATACAAAGTAATACAACAGCAAGACTAAAGCCATCATCTAGGCCACATCTGTCGCTAGTCCTATCCAAATGATTAAAGGATACTGATAGTCTGGGCCTAATACCAAACAGACCTCGCAGCCAAACCTAACATCTAAGACCAGAGGTCCCATCCAGGATGCCTGCCGGGTATGGGGCACCTATCGGTCCGACGCACTCCTCAACCAGGACGCCTGCCGGGTATGAGGCTGCCGCAGCCACCTTCCACCAATCCATCTTCAGAGCTGTACTGCCACATCTACCTTGCACAGTCTAGCCGTCGTCGACGTCACCATGACGCCAGATAGCTTCCTCCTCCTGCCTGAGTCCATCTCCGCGCATCGGACGTCGAGTCTCCACTGCGGCATGCCGCCGAGACCCACCGTGGATGATACTGTTGATGCCACACTACTCCACCTACATGCCATCTCGCGTCGACTCCGAACTACCAGTAACTCCACCACCCTGAGTAGTCCTCGGCCGACGCCTTCAGGAAGGAACATGACACCAAAGTGCCATCGTCGCCCAAACAGAGGAACAGGAGGCTTTCGCCGATGCTCATGGCAGAGGTGGCGGCATAGGATCCACACCGAAGCCTCCAGGAAGGGAATCGGGGCCGAGGGCGTCGACTTTTGTGCGGCCGCCACGCCGGCCTAGAGTTTCCCCGGATCCATTCCCACCCGCCAGATCTGTCTAGCCAGCACCGGGTAGGTATTGGAACTAGCACGAACCGGAGCATATCGAGTCGGAGATGACACTACCGAGATTCACAACCGGCCGCCGCCTGCCAGATTCCCACCGCCGCGCATGTCAGAGCCGACTCCGAACAATGTCGGCCTCACGCACACACCACTGGCCACCCCCAACCACGCCGGTGAGTGGGGGCAACCTTGGCGTGCGCCCGGCCGGACGCCGCCTGCCAGATTCCCACCGCCGCGCACGTCAGAGCCGACTCCGAACAATGTCGGCCTCACACACACACCACTAGCCACCCCCAACCACGCCGGTGAGTGGGGGCAACCTTGGCGTGCTCCCACTGCCGCTCAGGGCCGCCAGGCTGGTGCCTGAGCCCACACCATCTGGAGGGGAACCGATCTGGGGTGGGGCCCCCAGATCAGCCGCCGCCAGCCGCCATAGCCGTTCCCACACTGCCCCCGCAGCCGTGGAGGCACAACCGCCGCAGGAATCCGATCGGGCCACCGCCCCATCACGCCCACTCCACCTCCACACCAGGCGACCGTGTTCTCCATGATGCTTCAGCCAGAGGATCCCCTTGCGAGGAGAGGAGGAAGGTCCATCGGACGAGCTTCACTCGCCGGCCTCCTCCGGCGGTGGCGGAGAATCAGGGGGGTGGTGGGGAGGGAGGGCCTGGAGGCGATGGCTGCTAGGGCGCCCGAGCCGCCCCCTGGAGGTGACGCGAGCGCTAGGTTTGACGTCTAAAATTGGGGGAGAATTTCACTTCCCCGGCCTCTGCACCAACTAGGGATGGATACGGCCATTTTAGTATGAGTACCAAGATAAACATGGTCCTCGGATTTTTTTTAAATGAGTATCAAGATATTTTTTGATGAGTGATTCGACCACACACCAAACTTGATCCTCAATAAATGGGGGAAAACCCCTGTGCATCACCTGTCAATTCTAGAAACTGAACTCGGGTCGTTAGGCTGCATAACTGCATGCCTAACCACTGAGCCAGGGCCCAACCGCTTAAAAATGGTGGAGAACTTCACTTCCCCGGCCTCTGTACCAACTAGGGATGCATACGGCCATTTTAGTATGAGTACCAAGATAAACATGGTCCTCAGAATTTTTAAAATGAGTATCAAGATATTTTTTGATGGGTGGTTCCATCACACACCAAACTTGATCCTCAATAAATGGGGGAAAACCGGTGTGCATCATCTGTCAATTCTAGGAATAGAACTCGGGTAGTTAGGCTGCACAACCGCATGCCGAACCACTGAACCAAGGCTCTCTTTGCAAGGTAGTGAGGGAGTAGTCGCACGCGAGGACGGAAGGAGGCTAGGGGTTGAGGAGGGGGCTGCCGCGGCTTAGGGATTTGATGAAATGAGGAATTTTGGCCTCTTTTACTTAAAATCCCTCCATGCAACATTGGCCTAATAAGAGAAGAGTATGTGGCGTTCAACAAGTGCGTACATGTGAGAGTGGCCGTATTTTCACTTCAAATCGTATATAGTGACCGTAATAAGCGTAGTCAGAACCAATGACCATATCATGCTCCTGCTTTAAATATAGTGATCGCCGGCATATTTATTTCTTTTGAAGACATATTTTATCCAAAGAAATATAAATTAATTTTTAGAGAAAAGGCTCGGCCAAGCCTGAGAAGTTGACCTAACCCGGCTTTGAAGTAACAAAGCCATCAACAGGCCAGGATACAATCGACAGTACAAGCGAAACCGAAAAGAAGAACAGGGGATGCAACCCCAAACAGCAGGTACAAGGTAAGGAAGGTAAGCAAGCGAGTATGGAGCATGAGGCAGAGGCAACAGCCACAAGGTCTCGCCCATCAGTGCACCCGAGGAGTCGCCGACGCCCCAAGCACGACGCACAACAGGAAGCTGCAGAAGGGTGAGGTCGCCATCGGAGACACGGTCGAAAGAGGAGCACCGTAACCACGTGACAGAATCAAAGCTCTCCAAGGCCAGCTGCCCTCGCCACCAACACATCACAGTGGCAGGAGAGGGGACCACTATCCCCTCTCGCCCAGGCTCGAGGGCGCTGCACCGCCGGACTCACTGGAGCACTTGGGGAAGGAGCACACCACCTGGACGAAACATCAGACCTGCCTGGAACTGCGACGTAGTAGATCAGATGGACCGCCACCAGGAACCCGACGAGCTCTCCACGCACGCCCACCATCCCCATGCCCAAGTCGGCGCCTTCAAGAAGGCGACGACGTTGTGGCGCCGCCGTCGCTTAGCCACCGGGGCTAGGGTTTTCACCCGGGCGTAGGGGAAGGGGGGAGGCAGGGGAAGATGAGCCTCGGCGCCGCCACCAAGGAGGGAATGGCATCCAGGACGCCATCAAACGCCACCCACGGCCAAGGGTTTCCCCCAGCCAAGCACCCTAACGCCACCTCTGAACCAGCCACAGCATCAGCAGGCGCGTGCACGCCGGAGATCCAGGCCGGCCGGAGGTCATGCGTCGTGAGCAGACCAGAACGCCTCAGATCTGACGAGGGGAGCCTGGGGCCTCCCCGCGCCATGACCAACGCCCACCAGGACCTTGTTGCCAGTGCAGCCGAGGGGATCCGGCCAACCTCACCGACGATCACTCCCCGCTGCTGGAGGAGCGCCGTCCGCACCAGCGAGGCCGCCGCCTCAGATCTGAGCCCTCACCACCGAAAGGGAGCGGCCAGAGGCCTCGCTGCTGCTCTCACAGGCAGCCGCGCGGGGGCCCCGGTGACCGCCTCCGGCAGCGGCGAGGAGGAGGGGAAGGGGGGTGGCAGCGCGAGGGAACCCTAGGTCGCCCCCGAGTCACCCTTGGGAGAGCGACGCGGGGGGGGGGGTCTCATTAAGTAATTACCCAGCTCAAGAAATGTAAATTAATGGGTGAAAAGAGCTACAAAAAACATTTGGGGACGTTGACACTCTTCACTTCTTCATTCTTCACATTCCGTAGCTCAACCAGCGTTTCGAATTCCCATGAGCACCGTATTAATGGAGAATCCAACCCAGGATCGCCCCGGACAGAACCCAAGGCGTTCTCTGTCACCCTGACCGTCGCAGTCTCGACTAGATTGATCAAGTCGACACCTAGGTTTCACACACTGACACACGTACACCCACACTCCCCTCACTCTCGATTGCTGTGGAGGGGGGAGAAGCAAGGCTCCACCAGAGGACGGGGTTCCATCTCTGATCGCGCTCGATTGGAAGGAGAAGGCGGCGGTCGCAGAGTGTGCCCCGGCCATTTCTGGATGGAAGAGACCAGGCGGAGAAACATGTGGAGCGGGGTGAGGTGGCTGAAGCACTAATCGTCGGTGCAAAGCATCCTGATCGTCGGCGACGGGGACTTCTCCTTCTCGCTGGCGGTCACGACCGCCTTCGGCTCCGGCGAGAACATCGTCGCCACATCCCTCGACTCCTATGGTTCGATCCTTTCTGCTCTCTCTCTCTCTCTCTCTCGCTCTCCCTCTCTCTCGCTGCTTGAAGGTTGCAGATTTATGCAGCTACTTTGATTTAGATACCGCCTAGATTTTTGGCTTCGATGGAGAAATTTAAATGATGCACATAACCATTAGAGGGCTGGGAAGCACCATGTTCTTCTAATATGAAGATTAGCTTTACTCTGTTGAGATCCAAATTTACCCTAACATGGTTGATTGCGGCGATAAAATGGGGTGGGGGGAAACCCCTTTTCATAAATAAAAAAAGAGCCACACGGCATATTATATCAAAATGTGCTGGACATAATTTTATTACTAGTACTACTACAAAGGAACAATGCTGATTTCAAGAATTCACGTGGTCTTACTAAACTAAGTTTTTTTTAACAGAACTGCTCTAATTTGTATGCCATGGAAGGAACTCGAGTGTTTAGTAACAGCTACTGCTATTTTAGTGTTTTTGCTGCAAATTTGATAGGTTGAACGCCAGCTATGATTCATGTTGGTCGTAAGACTGAATATGAGAAAGGCATTGCGCTCTGCCTAATTCATTATGATATGGTAAGTGACAAATATACAAATGTCAGTTATTGGGGCACGACCCAATAACTGCCCATGGTCATTGCCGAGCAAGCCCCAACAATAGCCCTCTGGCCTTTGCCAACGCGAGCTTGCATGACGCCACATCTGTGGCCATTGGAGTTGTCCGTTTGCTAGCAACGATGTCCCAACCTCCACCATTGACCACTGCGTTTGTGAGGAGAGAAGCCTCACCAACCGCAGACACCATCCAGACCACACCTAATATGGCACAGGATCTGGACGATGATGGTACATTTACCAGGGTCGATAAGTACTTCAACGAACATGGGTACGGTGATGAATTCTTGGGGCCTCCTTCTCAAGAACCCAACCCTGCAAAAGACGATCGCGATCTAGCTGGTACCGCGGAGAAACCCAATTGCAACAGGCGTCGTCTGGCGTTCAGTTCTCAGGAGACGCCTCCAGCTGCCGCCTTCACCGGGCCTCAGATAGCCGAGGTGCGAAATATTATCAGCCCCAACACACTCAAGAAGGTGGTCTCTGAGTAGAACTCGATCCCATTACAGCAGAAGAAGAAGGGACGGAAAAGAAAGAATAACAAGGGTGCGAGCCAGCCGGCACCGAGTATGATTCGTGCTCAGGACGGGCCACCTTCATCTAAGGATATCTCGAGGAGGGTGCATGTGGCGGGTGGGCCGATGCTACCGACTAATCTGCTCAATGCTGCAACCGGTGCTATGTGGAGTCTGCATGGCAGTGTTCTTTCTTTGGAGAAGTGGCGTCTCTCCGAGAATGATGTGGCATACCCGGTTTTCGTGGCCAAGGTGCCAGAGGGCAAGGGCTTTGTCGATAGCGCCATCGGGGGTATGATAGTCCTGCGGTTTGATGACATCCTCGCTATGTTTAACCATCAACCGCTTCACTACACCTTCATTCGGCTATTTTCACTAAGTATGGAGATGCGGATCATTAGAGAAAAGACCCCGGACATCGTGATAGTCGACCCATTCTACATGCGTGCCAAGCTCTTGGGCAGCGCTGGGGACCGGCAAGTCGCGAGTTCATACATCGAAGGCCTCATTCTGCCGAACCCAGATAAGGATAACTTCCTCGTGCCTTAATTTCCCGAGTAAGTCATCCCCTCACCGCCCCGTAACAGATGATTTCTTAGATTTCGATCATTCTTTTTTCTCTATAACATTCCGTGTTTTGTGCAGTGACACATGTTGCACACTCATCCTCTTAAGCCTGAACTATTCCATGGCCACGTATTTCGACTCAGACCGTCAGTCGAATAAAGAGTACACAAATATCAAGAAAGTTCTTGATGATGTTCTCCCCGGCTACGCCAAATCTGGAGGCACCTTCAGGAGGCCAATTTTTAAGTATGGCAAGCACGTGTTCACCCACGTAACGACGTTCCCTTGCATCAAGCAGCCGCCTGGCGGTCAGAAGGATGCCTACTACGCCCTCCATCACATGCGGGCAACCGTACGGGACCATAATCACCTTCTGCTACCAAATAGTCTCAAAGATTGGGCCGCACGCTTGTCGGCAATCCAGGACACGGACCTCAGACAAGAAATCTTTCGCATCCAGTCGGAGTTTGCGGAAATCATCCATCAAGATGTCCTTCGTACCTCGGGGCAGTTCTACCTCGGATATCAATCGTCCAACAGTGAAATAGAAACAACGCTACAAATGCAGACTGACAACGATCATGATTTCATGACCATCACGAAAGATGGTGGCTTCATCCACGCTCCGGTCCCTAAGTCGAGTCGAAAGTAGTGATACTATGTAGTTCTGAAATATCGATTAGCTCATGTTGTAATTAAACTTTAATAAACTTGTATGTCTCTTTGGTTTGGACAGTCGTTCAACTTATATGTAATCGATGCTATTTATTAGTAGGACCATGAATCGTGCTATTAATGTGTTGCTTTTTTCTTCCGATCCTTTTGTTGCATACTTATATATTGCTTATGTATTGTCTGTGAATTGCTACTAACGTTTTGTTTGTCTAGTGCATAGACATGCCGTCGTATGTCGTGTACAAGGGTAAGGTTCTCGGAGTCTACGACGACTGGGAGGAGTGTCGGAGACATGTTCACCGTTTCAGCGGTAACAGTTACAAAGGGTACACTACTAGGGCGGAGGCGGAAGCTAGATACACGTGCCATCTAGCGGGAAAGAGGAGGGAGCGGAGGAGGAACCGGATGAAGACCAGTTTCATCGCGATGATGCTCATCGTGATGACCGCATATCTCTTCTATGTGGTGGTAATTTAGATGATCGATATCGACTTGTAATGTGAAGACAAACTCGCTACTCGCGGTCTCGAGACTTGTAATGTTCTAACTTTGTTCGGTCTTTTGAATTCGGAGACTAATATGATGAATTGTATTCGGAGACTAATCTTCTATTGTATTCGATAAATCTGTTGTTTATATGTTCTGTTGTCTATATTCTGTGCAGTAATATATTTTGTAACCTGTGCAAATATTAGAAAAGAAAAAATTCCTAATATTCATACTAGTGGCGCACCATACTGCACTTTACTGGCGCACTGCAATAAACATACTAGTGGCGCATTATCTAGAAGTGCGCCATTAGTAACTGAGAGCACAAGGTAAATATGTCCTCCTGGGAGGCATAGTAATGGCGCACCAGGGGACATATTAATGGCGCACTGCCAGGTGCGCTACTATTGTCTAGCATACTAGTGGCGCACTAGGGGTGCGCCATTAGTACTTGTTACTAGTGGCGTGTGAATAGTGGCGCACCTGTAGTGCACCATTAATGTCCAAAACAGGTGCACCACTAATTAGCCTTTTCCTAGTAGTGTCTCCTGGGATTGTGGTAACCCGCCATGACGTTACTTGTCATTGATATTGCACAAGGCCCAAATCTTATTAAATCTTCTTTTTTAACGAACCCCCGAAAATCGAGGCGTTTGTGTCGTCACATATCCATTTTTGGGTCTCCTTGATTCCTGCGCACGCCACTTATCCTTCCAGCCTTATAAATAGGACCAGGGTCCCTTTTCACTCTTCCCCCTTTGCCTTCTCGTCTTCAACCTTTCTCTCTCTCACAACGCATCTGTGCATCTGAACACCGCCGTCGCCGACATCGTCGTCTTCCTCGACCCCGGCCGCTGCATCAACCTGAATGAGACCAGAGAAACTGTGGCGCCTCTCCATTGCTCCGTGGATCCAGTAAGCACCTCTCCTTTCTCCACTGTAGATCTCCATTAGGGTTTTCTGAAGTTCTTAGGAGTTCGTCATCGTTTTTCATCATACCTTTGCTTGATCCTTTCTTCGATCCAAAAGTAACTTTTAAAATATGCAGAATCTGTTTCTGTACCTTCTCTTAATTCACTGAATATGCTTCCCAGATGCAGAAATCTTGCCAGTATACTAGTTCCTTCGCTGTTGTGATATTAGGTTTTAATTTTACTTTTTTTTCGAGCAGCGGCAGATCAAAAATTAACTACACCATCTGTAAAACCTGTTTATCCAACACTTAGCAGAATTCGCTCTTGATAGATATTATATACCATTACTGTTATGGCGGCTTAGATCACCAGTTATAAGTAGTCATATGTCATTAGGCCCCATTTAAGCCGCCAATGTGAATATATGTTGCAGCGTTCATCTCTGGCTTAACGAATCAACTTAAACTAGCAATTTTTCTTTCTTTTAGGCTTCTTCCCTTACGATGTCGAAGACAATTACCTCGTGTAATTGGGTTCCTTCCACTATCACTGAAAACACACTCAAGGACTTTGTCAAAGTCATCTTTTTACCAGCAAAAAACAGCCTGCACTGGCGCGCCCCCACACCAGGTGAAGAAAGGCCTCGGCCACAAGATGGTGAGGTCATTGTTTTTACTGATCAAATGAATCGGGGCTTCTCACCGCCTAGATCCAAATTTTTCCAAGACGTTCTGCACTTCTTTCAACTTCATCCTCAAGACATCGGACCCAATTCCAGGTCAAACATCTGCAATTTTCAAGTTTTCTGTGAAGTATACCTTCAAGAAGAACCCAGCGTCGAACTCTTCAGGAATATTTTTATTTGAAATGGCAGAATGAGTTTACCAATGGACCCAGCTTAGAACTTGGCGGGGTCTCGATTCAACGAAGAAGAGATGATATATTCCCTTATGCCCACTTGCCGAGTCACACCAAGGATTGGAACCAAACATGGTTCTATTGTAAAGATACTTCTCCGGCTGATGAGAATCCACTGCTGGGTTATTGTGCCGAGCGGCTCAACCCCAAACATCATCTTCCTGAGCGGCTTACTACTGCTGAACGGTCAAAGCTTGCACCTACCATTTCAAAGGTCAAGGCCCTGCTAGGAAATGGGTTAACCAGTATTGACCTGGTTCGGTGCTGGGTTTCTTGGAGAATCATACCCTTGAGCCGCCGTTTTGGCTTAATGTGTACTTATACGGGTGATGCCAAAGATGCTCTACGCTATAGCTCGATGTGTTTAACTGATGATGCAATCAATGAGATGACAAAGACCCTTCTTAATGAGAACTTGGAAAGCTGCAACAAAGTGGGACTGAACCCTTTCTGCACACTTAACCCGCCACCAGCTGTGAGTCTCCAAATTATTTTACCTTATCATTCAAATGCTCTGTCAACTCAATCTTGATGACTTTCACAGGCTAAATCCTCTTTTTGGGAGAAGGAGTATGACCATGAAGCTGCCAAGAAAGCCAGGGCCAAAAAGAAAGCCGTCAAGAAAGCCGCCAAGAAGAATAAGAAGAAACTAAGTGCCTCCGAGATGTTTGAACTGGACGACAGCACCAAGTCAGAGGTAGCTCTTGACTCCCTTGGCTCCTTTTTCAATTATCTTATTGACACTGATTATCATCAGGATGACAGGGGGGCAGTCAAGCGGTTGAAGAAGAGCTAACTATTATTTCCTCCGACTCAGAGCCTTTTCCAAGACAGAAAATTCGACGAGTAACCCGGAAAGTAAGCTTTTCACACCCCTTAGCTCATTTGGATCCTCACTTTCTTTTGAAGCAACAGCATCACGATAACCGGCGTTAGACTCGAACCAGCGGAGTGGAGAATTATCCTTTGGTTTACCAAATACTCCAGCTCCGCGGAAATGTCAAAGCGAGGTCCCTCCAAATTTAAACTCTTTTTATCCTCTGGCAGGTGTCGGTGTCAAAACCGGCAGATCACGGATAAGGGGTCCCGAACTGTGCGTCTAGGATCGATGGTAACAGGAGACGGGGAACATAATGTTTACCCAGGTTCGGGCCCTCTTTATTGAGGTAATACCATACTTCCTGCTTGATTAATCTTGATGAATATGAGTATTACAAGAGTTGATCTACCACGAGATCGTAATGGCTAAACCCTAAAAGTCTAGCCTAGCTATGATTATGAGGATCTACCTACGGACCTAGCCCTCCAGTTTAGATAGACACAGGAGGGATCTAGGGTTACACAAGGTCGGTTACAGAGAAAGGAATATTCATATTTAGTCGCCAAGCTTGCCTTCCACACCAAGGAGAGTCCCATCTAGACACGGGTAGAGTCTTCGGTCTTCGTATCTTCATAGCCCATCAGTCCGACCCATATCCAATAGGTCGGACGCTCGATGACCCCTTAGTCCAGGACTCCCTCAGTAGCCCCCGAACCAGACTTCAATGACGAGGTGTTCGGCATGCAGATAATCTTCGGCATTGCAAGGCGGGTTCCTCCTCCAATGACTTTAAAGTGATGTATTGGCTTTCCATTTAATGTCGTACCCCTCGGCTTCCGCGCCTTCCTGACTTCATCTTCCACATGTCAAGTGAATAAAAGAGGTCGGCGTATTTTTACATATACTACCCTGACCGTACCAGAAAGGTGCCTACTTCAAGAGAATGGATCTCAGATCCCTTCCAAATCCCACGAAAAAAATCCTCAGAGCTTGCAGAGCAGAACCACCTCAACATGGCTAGCGCTCCCAGATCTTCCTCTCGTCCCCACAACTCCGAAAAGGGGGATTGGGAGAGATGTTCTGTTTCTCACAGTCAGCTGGTGAAGCTGCAAACACAGGGCTTTCTTCCTCCCGCGGATTTGGTCCCCGTACGAGCAGGGATGACGTCCTTCAACGGCGGGGCTCAAGTGGAGAACTTCCCCAATTCGTCCAGGGGGGAACGAGTATGCTTCGTCCCCTTCTTGTTAAGAGGTGTCGGATTTCCAATCCATCACTTCCTCCGAGGTCTGCTGGAGTATTATGGCCTTCAACTGTACAGTCTCACTCCCGCCTCCATCCTGCATATTGCGGGTTATGTCGCTCTATGTAAGCTATTCCTAGGCTGCGAGGCCCATTTCGGTTTATGGAGAAGATTGTTCTGCCTCCTCCCTCGTAATCAAGGAGGGTCAATATTTGAAGTGGGGGGAGCCGATGTGTGGCGCATCGCCGGCACCGGATACCTGTCCGGCACGCCAAAGAAGGCTTCCGAAGAGTGGCCTTCCGAATGGTTCTATATCAACGACGTCACTCTTCCCAACCTAGTCCGTATGGGCCTCCCCGAATTTTCAAGTGCTCCGTTGAAGAAACGCAATAGCTGGCGTCCTCAGTGCCTCGAGGAAGGGGATAGCGCAGAGGTCAGTCTGCTGCTGGGCAAGATTAAGATGCTCGCCTGTATGGATTATCAATAGTCGAGGTAATGGCGATCTCCATAGTGCGGGGGGAGGGTCCAACCACTCTAATACACAGGGCTACCCATGTGGCACTACAATGGGGAAGACGATGCCTCACGCTACGGTCGGAAGGGCCCAAAGACCCCCGTCGCTCTGGCTAAAATATTGGCCGAACTATATAAAAGGGAGAAGGAGGAGTTCACCCGTCTCCAATATCGAGACGAATTTTCCATGTATAACCCTCCTAGCTGGGTAAGCTCGAACTCCACTATTTTACTCCTCCCCAGAATTATCTTTGACGGGGAGTATCCTATCCACTCATGACAGGAATGGCGAAAGGTTGTCGAGGGGATCCATGACCCTGCCCCTCAGTCGGAGAATCACAACCGGGATCTTGACCCCGGATATGAAGAAGATCCGGACATATTTGTGGAGCTCGAGGATGGAATATTCTATCAGATGAGCTATGACGACACGGATGTACCTATCATCGCTGATTACCCCGGCCTCCTTCCTGCTTCGCATGTAAGTAATTTAAAAGGCACTTACTTCGAAAGATTTCCCTTACTATGCCTCACTCACCACACTATTCCGTGTACCAAAGGGGAGGCGCTCAGCACCGCAATATGCACCAGAAGCATCTCCGAGGAGAGCAGCGCCCACGCCTGGCATATGTTCGAAGAGGAAGGCAAAGGATAACCACTACAAAAAAAATACACTTCCGTGATGATACGTGTTTGTCACAGTAGGTCGCTTTTTTGTCATGCATGTACATCCATGACAAATTTATGACAGAATCAAGATAGTCATACATGTGCTGTCGTAGAAGTGTTCCATGACATTACCAAAATTATCATCACGGAAGTGTCCACTTCCATGATGATAAATCGCGCATCACAGAAGTGCTTTCGTCAAGGGTGACCGACACGTGGCATCCACCGTAACGGAACGCCGTTAAGCTATCGGGTCGGGTTTTGGATCCGATAACCCGTTAACAGCCCCGACCAATGGGAAATTTCCACGTGTAAAATTCTTATTGGCCGGACGAAACACGTGTCAGCTCGTCAGTGGGTCAGATAGGCGCCTATGATACGTCGACACGTGGCATGGCCCAACAGAGGCCCATTCCTGTGAAAAGGCCGCCCCGTTTGACTTGGTCAAAAGGTGGCGGGCCAGCCCATGGAAAGCCTGTTAACGGCCTGTTCACATATAGCCCATTTACAGCCCGCTAACCCAAGGCCCGTTACGCCCTATCTGAATTAGGCCCAGTAGGGTCATCTAGGCCATCCACTATGATTGCAGCCCGTTTTCACTTCTGGCCCATGTATGGCCCATGACGTCTTTCGGCCCATATGAGGCCCTATGTAACTCTTGGCCTATTAACGGCCCATGGTGAAATTGGCCCGTAATGAACAGTGTATCACTTTACACCCATTAATGGCCCGTGGTGAAACTGGCCCGTAATGAACAGTGTATCACTTTATATCCATTAATGGCCCGTTATTCCGTTGGGCCGTTTCCAGCCCATGTTATCTTTCGGCCTTCTTAGAGACCATTTATTCTTGGGCTCATTTCCAGCATTCGTTTACTTGCGGCCCGTTACTGTCATTTTCTGCTAGTGGGCCAAATTCAGCCTGTGGTTACAGTCGGCCCGTTTGTGTTCCATTAATACGTTGGGCCGTTTTCATAGCGTCATCAAGTACGGCCTATTAACGATGGCCCGTTACGGTCGGCCTATGAACGGACGATTCCAACTCTAGCCCGTTTACGGCCATAATGCGGCCTGTTATTGGCCCATGTTTGGCCAATCGATCATACGGCCCGCATAAGGTCCATTGATGATACGGCCCGTACAAGGCCCATTGTTTCTACGGCCCATAGAAGGCCTACTGTATCTACGACCCGTAGAAGGCCCACTGTTTCTACAGCCCGTAGGAGGCCCAGTGTCACTACAGTAAATATTAGCCCATGGTTATTGTGGCCTAGTTTTAAAAAATAGGTTATTGCAGGCACTAGTTAACCGCGGAAAAAGAACTGCAATGACTACAAGCAAACAAATAAACAAGACAACAAGGAAATAAATAAGCAAGCAACTAACGCTAGGCTATCACGGCTATTACACATATTACATCCACTGGGCATCAAAGTTCGCCACCAGTGCAAATATAGGAAACAAAGCAGCATATCATATACACTAGCCGTCAAAATTGGCCACCAGTGCAAATAAACGCTGCAGCAAAACAAGAGCATAACTGAAACAACTTCAGAAGAGCTCAAGAAACGTTATCCTAGGTATCCACCATGCTGGCAATAAGCTTAGCAAGCTGATTAGCTTTGTCATGTTTGGCGCTAAAATCCTCCAACGCTTGCTGTTGCACCAGAAAGTATGCATCTAAATGCTCCAGGGACTCCTGCAGTCCTTCTGCTTCTTGTCGCAGCACAGCTGATCGATGTCTTTCAGCTTGTAGTTGAGACTCAAGAAACCGAACTGATTCAAACAGTGAGTTTGAATAGCTTGTGCTAGTGTTAGTGGCCAGTAACTCCAACACTAAACCAAGACAGGATGTGTCACTATCCTGAACCTTATCTGCATTGCTTCCTTTACCGTTGCTTAATAAGGCAGTCTTCCCCAATATTCTGTCAGCATTCTAAAAGAAGAAACAAGCAGACACATAACAAGTTTAGCATGTACTAGTATATGAAACTCATTTCGGTGAACCAGTTCATTAGTAAGGTGGACAGGATTAAACTACCAAGTCTTCTATTGCCAAGTACTAGTATGTAATAAAAGCATCAAACAAACATATATCTATGTCCTATGGTAGCAATGGAATCTTAAATTAGAACAGTTGTTCTTCAGGTTTAGGCACTTGTTCTACATGCACAGAGTACAGTAAGACGCAAGAATATAATACTTAAAAATAGAAAATGAGCTCATAGACCTTACCACATTCTTGGTTCGGGACCAGTACAAAACAAGGCGTTCCCAGTCATCATCCAGTAAATGTGTCTCAGGAGAACGTAAGGGAATTTGATGAGTTTCTTTGCCGGTGAAGTACATATTCTTCAGGTAATTCCGATACTGCCATCAAGCATTCTTGAAGATAGCAGAGGTATTAGCACAGGTTACCTCATCCCGAGTTTCCAAATCGGTCCTTCTCTATAGAGAAAAATGGGAAAATTTGATGTATTATAACCATCATGGAGGTAGGATGTATGGGACGAAGCAAAGTAATTGCCATGAATAACATTACTTACACATAACTCCTGGACAAACACCTGCAACTAGCATTTTCCTTCATCTCCAGTATAATATTTCCAAGATGGGAAGATACGCACATACGATTTAACAACATCAAATGCGATAGATGCTAAACTACGACTAGCTGGTTGTGCTTCCTCCACAGGAATAAGCGTACTAACTGGTGGAGTTGGGGTTCGCCGTGATAGTACTGGCCCTTTGGACACTGGAGTTTCCTTACTAACTGCTCTTGTTTGGGAGCTCTGTGGTGGAGATGGTGTTGTGTCAACAGGAACTGGGTTACTATCGGCTGGGGTTGGGGTTAGATTGGGTGAAGCTGGTTCTCTGTCCATCGTAGTAGGGGTACAATCTGTGAGAGTTTGGGTTTTGTGTGGTAGGTCTGGTTCTTGTGCATGTACAACCGGGGTGCTATCTCCACCAAGAGGTAGCAATGTTTTATTTGAAGACCGTGTTTTTAGTCCGCTAGATACTGGCATCACCCGCTCCAATTCAAATGGCTGATAAACAGGAAACATAGTTGAATGTACAGACATTGTATGAGAGACAGATGCAATAGATAGTGTGGAAAAAAGAGGGCATGAAATAGTTGACATGTATATTGTTTAACTAAAATGGATAGCATGACATAATTTCACATATATGATGTCTATCTAAACTGGATAGCATAGCATAACATAATTCAAAGATATGATTAATAACTAAACAGGATCGCATGACATAATTCACCTACATGTTATCTAAGTAATCAGGATCGCATCATTTAATTCACATATGTGATTTATATGCTAAACAGAGGGCATTCGATATGATGTCTGAACTAAGAACATTGTGTTGAATATTGTGTATATGATGTATAAACTATGCAATGCAAGAGACCATATGCATGATATGAGCAACATAACCATGCCAAGTTAGAGCATACACCTTAGTGGGGGAATAGGACTGGTCATCTGTCTCTGAATCCATCTCTGAGGAGCTATCGGGACCCAACAAGAGATCTGCTTCGACAGGTAGCACTGTCTGTTCTGAAGGCCTTGTTTTCACTCCAAATTTTTCCATCTCCCACCCAAATGGCTGATTCACAGGAAGAGTAGTTTAATGTACAAACATTGTCGACAAATGGAAATGTAATGAAGAAAAGGATGGGCAAGATATCATTCGAATATATGATGCCTGGTTAAACAGGATGGCATTGCACATTTCACATATATTATGGCTGGCTAAAAGACATGAGACTGCATAATTCCCATATATGATATAGAAACTAAACATGTGGCATTACAGAACATGTCTAAACTAAGCAGATGACATATATGATGTCAAAAGTAGGCACTGCAAGGCAACATATGCATGATATGACTAACATCATCATGCCAAGGTAGAGCAAACACCTTAGGGGTAAATAGGAGTGGTTAGTGGCGTCCGAATCCATCTTAGAACAGATATCTTCCTCTGGATTACAATCTGGAGAGGGGTGGGGAGGGTTTGCCATTGAACCCACCATGGAGCGATGTCTGCATGACATTGTATTGCCGCGCAAAACTCTTCTCTTTTTCTCTACATGTTCAGCATGACTGTGTACAATATCTGACATGCATACGAAAAAAATATGGTGAGATTATGTAAGGAGAGCATGCGGAAATTTAGAGTGATGGTAACAACCAGTGGATCAATATTTTTCCATTGAACCAAAATAGCCCTAATGGATCGAGGTGAATGTATAGTAATAAGTGATGCAACAAGTGTACAACCTCTTTGCCGTAGCCGTGTCGACCTCAACATCATTGGGTTGGTCGCTGAAGCAGTTGAGGCAGAGGTGGCTGTCGGAGGTGTGGAGGAAGATCTGAGGAATCTGTAGACGGCGTCCAGGGCACTGCTCTGTTGTGATGGATCGTTCTGTCGTTGGAGCAGCTCCAGTGAGCCGTAAGACGTCAAGGCTAAAGCAGCACAAGATAGACATCGTCAATATCAAGTGGGATTCTAATAGCATCTCCAATAGATGATGTAAAATGGATGTAAAATTAACATCACCAAAAACCACCTGACTATAACAGATGAGGTAAAAAGACTCTGAACTTAACTATCGACACTGAAATTTACTATGGAATCTGAATGCTACTGTCAAAACTGAACGCAATGGTAGCAGAGAGGCACTTGACATGTAGTTTAGGGAGGGCCTGCAGTTCATCTTCAACCTGCACCCCCCTGAGCCGCCATCCACCACCGGCCGAACCGCCGGCCCCAGCGCCGCCTTGCCGCCCCGAAACAACTCGCCACCGCCGCCCCGGCCAGCCCTCTAGGCCCCCGCCCCCACCCTAAACCCTAACGTAGATAGTGGGGTACCTCTCGGGCAAGCCCCCGTCCCCGCTGCGGGTAGTTCTTCCTTAACTCCGGTGAGCCCCCCTAACCCCTGAAAATCGACTGACCCAACAGTCGATTCAGTCGACTGAAGTGTGGCTTAATCGGAGCAGAGCAGCAGCATGAGCGAGGGGGAGAGCAGCAGCAGCAACTGGGCGAGCGAGCGAGAGCCGGAGCAGCAGCAGCAGCAGATCCGGTTGGTATGGACGCCGCCGCCGAAGGGTCCTCACACTTGGAGGAGAGCCGTTGTGGAGATGTCGCCCGCGGCGCCGGCTTCAAGGTACCCGCTCCATGGGGGTGCGGGATGGAGCACTGTCGGCGCCGGGAGATCGAGTTAAGGAGAAGGTGCGATGTGATGAGTGTACAACGTCTTTGGTGGCGCCGAGTAGGCCTCGGCTTCATCTGAGGAGTCGGTGAGGATGTTGCATTTTCGGTGGAGCAGGTTAAGGCGGCGCTGTGGGGATGGAGCAGTCACGATAGACGAGGCGATTGTCGAAGCAGCTCCTTGGAGGTGGAGGACGGGGCGGTTGAACCGGCGGGACGGCGAGATGGATGACGGATCCTCATCCGGGGAGGTGGACGAGGGACGTCGAGCTGTTGCGCTGGACGATGTCGTCGGGGAAGAGGCTCCGGCTAGGCAGCAGTGACGTGGCGGACGAAGGAGGGTGGGGTTTCGCGGCTGGAGCGGAGAGGTTATGGCGGCCTGGGATTTCGAATGGCGAAAAGGGGCAATGGGAGGGGGTGAAGCATGACTTAGGAACGCGCTTGACCAGAATGTAGGGTGTGTTACAGAAGTACCCCCCACCGATTTGAACTAGCGGCCCTTTCGGCTCAGGGTTAGAAGGGGGATTTCACGTGTCGGGATTTGGCAGCTGGAGGGAGTTTTCGCGCGTGTTGTAATTTCGGGATAGCAAGGCGCGGGTTGTGAAGGCGCCAGTTTTGGGAGCACAATATCTGAATTTTCGGGATATAACAAGACGCGGGTTGAATTTTAGGGACAAGCCTAACGTGTAGTAATATTGTACTTGTACGTACCAAATCAATTCGCACTTCCCTCAACCAAAAAGAAAACGAAAATAAAATAAAACTATTCACACGACACAAAGAGAGAGTCTTGCCCCGTTTTACTATACAAATGCTATTCAAAGCTACTCCCTCCTTCCATCTATATAGGGCCTAATGCGTTTTTCGATGCTTACTTTGACCAAATATTAGAGCAATGATATATGACATGCAACTTACACAAAACACACCATTAAATTCGTCTGTGAAAGGTTCTTTCAATGATATAATTTTCACATTGTGCATGTCATGTACTATTAATCTTGTCAATAGTCAAAGGCGGTCTTAAAAATCTCATTACGCCCTATATAGATGGAAGGAGGGAGTATGAATCCATGTTATGTCCGATTAAATTTTTTCGCTTGTTGTATGATGCATGTAACCTACTCATACCAACATTTTAGTGCATTCCAAATGTCTACACTACCGCTGCAATTCGAACTAAATTTGAATTCGTTTCTCTATTTCAATAAGAATCTACAATCATGATTGTTGCCAACTTCAACCATCATAGTTTCCTTGCTATCCGCTAGATATAAATCAGACGGCCTATAATGCAGGATGGCAGGCACACCATCATCAACAACTCCGTTTTTTTATAAGAGTAGAGATAAAACATACTAAATGTAGTATACCATGTTCATAACCACACCATGTGTATCACCGTTATATATATTCACACATCCGTCGGTTTGAAACACTATGATAAATTCTTCAAATATCCGAATTCGCTTTTTATAATGAAGTATATATGATCTCTATTCGTCTTTTACACCCACACAACCCTCTTATCTTTGTAGCTAGCGCTAACTTTCTCTTATGCATGCACACGCCCGCATCCCTCTCACCCTCCCTCAGCATTCTCTAGCTCCATCGCGCAAATTCGTCTTTTCACTTTAGGTCGTTCACCCACGGTGTGTGTAGGCCCCCCAGCTCCTTCTTTACGGCACACATCGATCGATATGCCTCTCTAGCCAGGTGTGTCTAGCACAAACACAAGCTTCCCCTCTTCTCTTGTCACCGTCCATGCCTCACTCCCACCACTCTTTTCATCGTTCTCGTACTCGCACACTCCCCCCTCGATATAGTATGCCTCTCGTACCACCTCCTACATGCATCCCTCTCTCTGTATCCTTCTCCTCGTGCCTCATTTGCTTCTAACACACACATGCATGTATACCGATCGATCTCCCAACATATACCTAGATCGACTTTAACTACCCCCCCATCGATCGACGTACCTCACAAGTTATGTCTCTCCTTTCTCTTACAAAGGGCGATTGATCTTCCTATGTAGTTACGTCTGCTTACCACAGCCACATCGTCCCCCCTCATCATTCGTGCATGCTTCCTGACCCGTCTCTCACACGCACGTGCACAGACAACAAGCAGCCATCTCCTCTCTTATTGATATTGCGGGCGTGCCCTCCGTTTGTCTAGCAAGCCTATCCCACCATTTGTTAGAAGCAACTCCACTACCACCCCCTCCAACACTCTAGCTCTGTCTCTCTCCCAACCTTATTCATCTCCTGCACATATGCATGGATGCCGATCGATCTCCCTTAATACATGAGGCAGATCGATCTCCTTAATACATAAGGTAGGCCTCTCTCCTCCTCCACACAGATACCAGCCATTATACCTCTATAGTTAATTGGGCCTCCCTCTTCCGCCACCACACACCGATAGTCGAGCGCTTCAGGTAGGTATCCATGCCACAGAGACAAACTGCACATGTCCCATCTCACGTTCCAATAGGCCAGCCACTCTATATCTTTGACGTGGGCACACACAAATTCGATGGCACTCTTTATCGACCGCGCGCGCACACACACACACACATCCATCATCCCTCTCTTCGATTCTATGGACACCTCAAGCCGATGATACCTCCACTCTCTTCTCGTGGATCGCCCCCTCTATATATATGTTATATCCAGGAGTCTATTTCACACACATTGCATATGTTAATTTTTTTGATTGACACCCCCCCCCACAAAAAAAACTCTCAAGAACCCACACACTATATATCTCTAGGTTTGTATCTCTCTCACACAACCCCACGTAGGTGGTGTACGTATACAAGAAGAGAATAGGAGCACCGTGCACGTACTCATGCTTCGTGCCCAGCCACACCCGCACGGGTACACGGTGGAGCTCATTTCTCCGCAGAAGCTGAATTTGTTTTTGAAACATCAAGTGGCGAGAGACTCGAAAACTTATTTGCCCATTAGTGATTTGTCAGGGCGGTGGATTTTAGTTTGTACGATAATGCTGCATCCACCTAAAGTAACGAAAGTTCTTACGTAAACTTCCTAATAATTCCCTCTTCGTAGGTGCAGCATTACTCATAACATTTGTAATATCAGTTTGAAACTTGTAATATTGCTGTGTCCTATTCCTGCGTTTTCAAAATCCTGCGAATCAAACACGTCCTGAGTTGGTGATGATGTTGTGCCTCCCATCTTTCACCAATAGCCATCGGATCTAGATCTGACGCATACAAACCAAGCTTCTCCATTTTTGCAAAAAGATGCCCGCACTTGCTCCCTATTTAGAAACAACTCCTTGTCTCTCACAATCTAGGAGTAGAAGGCCGTGGAAAAATCTGGCGCGATGCCCGCTGCCGGAGCCGTCCACCCCCAATCTTGGTGTTCCGTGCAATGCACGGGCATCTACACACGGGAAATTATGTCGAACAGGGCTAGTTGTAAGCAGGCTAGCTCTACAGCCATGATGATAGTGACTGCAGACGGTGAGGCTGACTATGGTATGCCGAACACGGCGCCTATACTCAGGTGTCATCTTCGGCGCAGGGTCTTGTCACTTCACTATGAGGAGCAGCACGTAATAATTTGACCAACGGGTACTACAGTGCTAGTACTCCTACTACTACATTGGTAGTACTACTACTAGTACTAGTCGCACCACCGTCTGGATTTCGGAGTACTACCACGTCCACCGGCACCGAGGAACATCTCCAGGTAGTATTGCTTGAGGCTGCCAGGGCGAGGGGCCACTTGGACGACAGCTTCGTCTCCCTGTTCAACGAGGTCCTCGTCGGTTTCCTCGACAAGTTCACCGTCGTCAAGAACCTTGCTGACGACTTTGACGTAAGCCTCCAGCCGACGCGCCCAGGCTCTGCGATGCCCGCCACCCTCAACGGCCACTATGGTAACAACCTCTTCGATGCACTGGTGGCCCTGCGACTGCCCGCCATCGCGCCAGAGAATGTCCACCTCGAGGTCGCGCTCGCCGCGCAGCGCCTGGCGCAGCAAGACACCATCGACATAATCACCCACGTCTACGCGCAAATCATCCACAAGGACTACTACATGCAAGAGGAGGACGATAGGATGCTGGCCTTCTTGGAGCGCAAGGCAACCTTGGATGACACTGTTCAGAAGCACGTTGAGTTCGCCGTCAACGCCGTTGCTCCTCACACGTCGGTTGGTGACCCGGCGCACTAGGGCATGAGGACGTCGTTGAACGTTGATGGATCCGTATGTATTTTTATCTTTCCGTCAAATCCATGTAGTAGTATATGATACTACAGTAATTATCTTGTCGGATGGCTGAGAAAACAGGAGGGAGAAGAGATGGCTGTAGCACGGACTCCAAGAAAATTGGTGTCGGATGGGACTCGTGTGGGTGGCGTGTGCCGTACTACTAGACGTGAATGCTACTGAGTTATGGCACATGCCACCCCACTATATCGAGCCTATATCGAGGTACGTAGAACAAATTTCCTGCAGACCGAGCTCAGCCCTCCTCTATCTCTCTTCTCAGCCAGCCAGCGGACGCGCGGAGCCCATCGTCTATTTGCTCACATGCGGCCCCACATGTCAGTGAAAACGCAAGAGGACCCACTGAACCCGCACATCTTTCACCTCGACGTGCTGGTGATGAAAAACAAATCCAATAAAGATCTTCGGTGGCCGCTTTTGGAGTTACTCCAAAGTAGTAAGATTCTATTTACAGTTTAACCCAAGATGCACATCTCGTGGCTTCAACTACCACTCTATTTTCTTTCATGACATGACCTGGATGCTGGATGTCCCACGTGTCGGCAAAAGGAGGAAGAACCCGACCAAATCTTTGGTTCTGCTATCGGATGAGAGTAGTGCACTTGTTGATACTCCTACTAGAATAGAGGCTAGACATGAGACTAGATGCGAGGAAGCAACGTCTACTTCTTTACACTCGAAGAAGAAAGAAGCACGCAAGATCGAGCCTCCGCAGATCAACAATGAATGCATCAAGAAGGCACTAATCCAACTTACAGGAGTAGTAAAATGTATTCTTGTGGTTCTTGTTTTCTTTGATCTTGCTTTTCTAGTCAAAATTATCATTGGAGTTCGTGCAAAACAGAGGTCCATTTGGGGTCGTGTGTTGGAGTTGGCCTTACAAGTGGGACCGCAGTTAAGGAAACCGACTATCGGCAAACCCCCACCTCGCCCGCCGCGCGATGGCTGAAGTTAGAGAAACGAAGAGGTTGAAGAGATTGCTCTAGCACGGACTCCAAGAAATAATATGGTGTTAGATGGATGTCGTGGTGGTGGCGTGTGCCGTACTCCTGGACGTGAATGCTTGTTCTGGCCCATGCCACTCTACTACTCCTACTACTTACTCCTACTAGTATATAGTATCTAGTATCGAGGATTCGAGGTGCTGGTTACGTACAACGAACACATTAACATATGGCTACAGTAAAAACACCCGCCCGACGCGCGAAGCATGTGAAGCTAGTACACATTTAGAGAAGAGACTCGAAAGCCTTTCATAAATTTAGTAAGTTTATCACAGGCATATCATTTTATTACATACAACATGTCATCAACCCACATCGACAACGAGGATACATTATAAATACTAAAGTTTTCACCACACAACAAATAAAAAGCCATGAAATGAACTTCAACTCAACCATTTCGCGGCGTTGGAAATGCTTGCTTTGAACCACAAGTGATTCTCTGGGGCGGGCCATCTGTTGTCGATCTGGAGACCAACGCAGGACCGATCATCCAGGCTGAAGCAGCCTACTATATCAGTACGAGGGTAGGGAACCACCCAAATGTCCGAGGTATAGACACAGTTGCTTCTCATAAATGTGTCAACAGCAGTTGGATCACCTTTCACCATCATCGGATAGTTTTGTCCAAGGAAGAGCGAGTTTTCTCCAAGACTATCAATTCTGTGCCAGGGAGAAGGAGTTGGTGCTAGCAAACTAGTATCCATCCCGAATACCATGTAACGGGTGTTGGAATAGGTCCGGAGAGTGCGACCATGGGAGACACCTGCTTCCTTAGTAGTAACATCATCAGTGGGCTGTATACACACAAGAAGAGGTGATCCATCGGAATTAGTTGCCAGGTGCCACAGAGTATATCGGCGCTGCTCGTCCTCATGCTCGTGATCATCACCACCGTCATCTCCCCCTTGGTTATAAAAATTTTCAAGTATAGGTGGTGGGATGTTCACAGGACCTTGGAAACACAAGAAGAAGGTTAATTATTAAAGGGAAACTTGCTAACCCGCATGCATGTGGATGAAACAATTATAATTATGGTGGAAGACAACGTACCGAAACTACTAGGATGCCATGCAAAAACAGTGCCACGAGTGGTGGCAGCAAACACAAGGCCCTTGTATTGAATTGCATCACAATACTCATCCGTGTACAAAAACTGATTTTTGAGCAATATCCATCGAGTCGAACCACGAAGGACGGCAACAAGCTTGTCGAAGATATCAACAACTTGATAGTTGTTGTAATCCAAGAGCGGTCGGGAACTCGACAAATTGCTATCTTCCGTAGAAGACAGTCACCATGATCGTATTTGAACGTGTGTACATTACCGGTGTGCTCAACCTCTGGACAGTGTGCTGAGATTTTTGGAAGTGGAACCCGGTGACGAGTGTACACATTCACAAGTTCCCACTCGCAGTTGGACCCAATGTAAACAACCCAATCTCCATTTGCGCCCGCCCAAGCCTTGCCCTCGAGTGATGGCATCTTAACATCATACGTATCATTATCAAGCGGCATCAACTGGCACAGGGCGAGGCCTCCGTCGTGCCAGCGCTAGTCATCAGGGTCACGACGAAGAAGATAGGGGAGATCAAACCGCTCCTTGACTCTTGGGTTCCTTGTAATGATGTTATTAGTTGAGTCGAGAATGGGCTTGAACGAACCTGCCATGCTAGCCGAGGTGATGACGTCGCACCAATCAATGAGTTCCTCCACCACCTCATCTTTCAGATCGGGGCAAGAATAACGGGGTCGTTTCCGGCCTGTTCCCTCCATGGAGAAGACGATCGAACAATGGCAGAAGAAAGGGTGAAGAGCTGAAGGAAAATGGAGGAGGGAGAGGAAGAGCGTGCGACAGCAGTTCCAAATCGAGAGGGAAAGGCGAAGAGTCGGTGGACGGTTGCGAGTTTACCACGGTTCACGAAGAGGCGCCCCGGCCTATATGTCCGTTCGGAAATACTCCTACTACTCGCCGTCGTCTCACTGATATGTTGCAATGGGACCACATGTCAACGAAACATGGTGTAGAATTTCTCGTTCAAAATGCGATCTGGCCGCGTTGGCCCGAGGTGCTGCATTAGTTATCGACCTTTATTTTTTTTAATGGCGTGCCGATCAGTTTTGAAGCACGACTAACTGGTACTGTACGTGGAGAGGATGATAGCAGGGACCCACCAAGGTCATGGCAGTACGCAAGCAAGTGCCTCCTTATTTCAAGCCAATATAAAAAATGGCTCCTCCTAGTGGATTTCTGACATCTGGGTCCCATGCCATTGTCAACGTAGTCAATAAACGAGAGAATTGCACAACGAGCGGCTGACACCAGGGACCCAATAGCTCGCCCAGTTATTTTTGTTTTGGGTTAATTTGATAAATGCCACTCCAAATCTGGTGTATCCGAGAAATGCCACTGCAATTTCCAAACTTTGAAAAATGCCATTTCATGCCATTTCTAGTGGCATTTTTCGAAGTCTGGAGTGGTGTTTTTCAAAGTTTGCAAACTGCAGTGGCGTTTTTCAAAGTTTGCAAAAATTGTAGTGGCATTTTTCAAAGTTTGGAAATTGCAGTGGCATTTTTATGAATCGCCATAATTGGAGTGGCATTTATCTAATTTGTTTTTGAGACGGAAGCAGGGTGTCAACTGGGCTGTGCTAGACACTCTGGCCTGTCTAGACAGCCTTTTCTTTTATATTTACCACAGACCAGCCCAGTAGTTTTTTCTTTCTTTCTGAAAATGGCTAGCCCAGTTCTTTTGTGATTTGTCAAGTAAGTCGCTTTATCAGGCCTGCTGGGCTGCAAATCTTTCAAGACGAGGACAGCTTCATTCGGCTGGCCGAGAAAATGGCCTATCAGTAATGAGAAAATGGGCTGTACATTTTTAAAACACATCAAACCGGCAATTATTTTCAAATATCTTTTTTTCATTTCGAGATTTTAAATTGCATTGATTTTTATGCGTGGACAATTTGTTGGATTTTAAATTGATATACATTTATTTTTAAAATCAGTCTGAATGTGACTCGAAATGTCGGAATTAAAAACAGTTCAGACAGCACCGACATATGCAAAATTTCGTATAATTTTTTAACTGTGGCCACAATATGGGCTGTAATGCTAACATAAAGAATATGGGCTCCAGAAAACCCGATAAGAATTAGCAAATGGGCTGTAAATTATTTGAAATAATGGCAGATGGGCTGTATGCTCTTTTCCACAGATTTGAGGCTTTCCACAGATGGCATGTATACTATTGGATGTCCATCCAACGGCCGTCGTGCTTCTTCAATCTCTGCTCTTCCTGTTTCAGCCGCTCAAACAAGCGCCAACGGGACTGCCTGCTCCCTCCTCCTCGCGGCCGGCTATGCTGCCGCACAGGCCTCACCACCCCACCGTACTCCCATCGCTGGCCTAGCCATCCCTCTACTCACCCACACCTGTAGTTATTCTCCGACGACGGTAGACGAGCCAGTAAACCCTCGTACAGTCGTACTCCCTCCACGTGGGAAACAAAAACAACGACCGAGTCTTCCCTGCCTCCGTGTCATTCCCTTCCTAGGCCTCGCCGTCGTCCACCGCCCTGGTGCTCTCAGTGTGGCGTGGTCAGGATGGTCAACGACCGACATGCATCTGAAGTGGATTGTACGTGGAGAGGTTGACAGCTGGGTCCACGGCCGCACGCAAGGAAATGCCTCCTTATTACGCGCAAAATAATGATTTCCTCCACCTGGCATCTGGGACCCACCGAAACGGCCTCTGTATTTCGTGAAAAAAACGTTACCGCCGCTGACAGCTCGGACCCACCAGCTATATCTTCGCACGCAAGGAAGTGCCTCCTTATTACGCACAAAAAAATGAATACTCCCCCTTCTAGCTGGGACCCAGTATAGTGGGCCTACTAAGTTGAGGGGGACGAAGGGCTTTGTCAACTTAGTCAATATGCACGATTCTAGCTCGACTGACCGTATGATGTCCATCCAACGGCCGTAGTGCTTCTTCAACCTCTGGTCTTCTTTCTCCAGCCGCCCAAAGCAGCGCCGGTCGTGCCGCCTGCTCCTGCCTCCTGTGGCCGGCTGTGCTGCCGCGGAGGCCTCACCGCCCCCATACTACTCCCACCGCTGGCCAGGCTGTCCCTCCACTCTACTCACCCACACCCCCTGTTATTCTGTGGCGACGGCAGCGCAGCCGAACCAGTGAACCCTCGTACTCCTCTCCGCGTGGGCATCCACTGCTGCGTTTTCCCCGGCTCCGCGTCGTCCCCTTCCTAGGCCTCGCCGTTGTCCACCGTCGTGGTGCTGTCGGCATGGCGTGGTCAATGTGGTCAACGACCGAATTCCATCAGAAGAATACTGTACATGGAGAGGCTGACAGCTGGGTCCACGGCAGCCGCAAGGAAGTGCCTCCTTATTACGCGGAAAATAATTATTCCTCCACCTCACAGCAGGGACCCACCGGGCGCCCACCAGTATATCGTGAAAAAAACGTTTGCCCCTGACTGCTGGGACCCACCCAACGGGCCACCGTATTTCATGAAAAAAAAGTTCCCCCTGCTGTCAGCTCGGACCCACCGGAAGTGCCTCCTTATTATGCACAAAAAAACGAATACCCCCTGCTAGCTGGGACCCACCTTAGTGGCGGGCTGACTTGTGGGCCTACTAAGTTGAGGGGGACGGAGGGCTTTGTCAACTTAGTCAATATGCATGATTCTAGCTCCAGTGACCGTACGATGTCCATCCAACGGCCGTAGTGCTTCTTCAACCTGTGGTCTTCTTGCTCCAGCCACCCAAACCAGCGCCGGTCGTCCCTCGTGCTCCTGCCTCCCGTGGCCGGCTGCGATGCGGCGGAGGCGTCACCGCCCCCTACTACTCCCACCGCTGGCCAGGCCATCCCTCTACTCACCCACACCCACTACAAGAAATACAGTCAATTATGACTCCTCATTTTGGTCATTGATTCTTCATATTTATCGTTTATTGACCTTTTTTAACCAAATTCAGAAGGTCAACAGTTGGCCGTCAAGAACGAACAAACTTGACCTTTTTGGAATTTTGGTCGTAGCTAGACTGACGACCAAAATTTCAGAAAGGTCACTACCCACTTGCCTGAGCCACGTAGGATCTGACGTGGCTGAGCTGACGTGGCATTGTTAGTGACCAAATGGAATCATCATAAATTTCATAGCCCAGTCCACCAATGTAGTCTACATGGGCCTGGCCCAATACCTTTTTTATTTAAATGGTCTGATTTATTTGGGCTGATGCATTATTTTCAGAAGCATGCATATCTCACGTATGAAAACAAGTACAACAGAATACAATATTGTAGATAAATTGTATATTTCATTTCAGTAACACATCACATGAAATACAATACATCATCCATTAACTACTCTACACAGCAAGGTCCAAGGTCCAACAAGTGCCCAAGTGCACAGCAAAATAATGCTACAAGTGCAAGTGCACAGCAAAAAGACCCAACAAGTGCACAGGCGCACAACAACATAGTTCTACAAAGATTGGACGAGATGGGAAAATTTTATTTGATCACACATAACATCAATGAGAAACGAAGCTTCTTCTACCCTTTGCTTCTTTTGAGTGCTTCAGATCATACTGGTAATTCGAAAAATAAACATTAGAAAGCACACAAAATATGAGCAAACAAAAGATAAATGGAGGTTTTACATTCAGCAATAAACACAAGACTAAGACATGCTCCCATAGAAATTGCAGGAATTGCAAGATTATTCTTGTGTTAGCTCAACACTTTGTGCAAAAAAAACTAACATTAATAACTTCCAACATGAAGAGCAGCACTAACCAATACACAAAGCAGCAATACAATAGAGTAGCACTAACCAATACACAAAGCATTACATCATATATGATACAGACTACAAGAGGAACATATCTGAAACCAGTAGTCCCCCATCAATGAAGATTGAATGGACAGAGAAGCAACACTGTCCAAAGTACAGTACCCAGCTAGCCTAAGTTGCTGCCAATAATCCATATTGGTACAATAGCTAGCATCGTTCAGCATATAACACCTACTAATTTTAGCATCGTTCAGCTAAGCAAGGAATCAAACACAACCATCGCACTTGTATCAGGCCCGTACTTTATTCAATAGAAGAAGAGAATGATGGATGCGCTTGTATCAAGCTAGCCCTCACAGTTGGATGGATGCAAGTGTCCTTCCTGGCATGATTAACCCATTGTCTCATAACTGACGCTACCGAATACAGGGGACAAGAACAAAATCAGGTTCTTTCTAATGCGTGCATACTGACTAACTGAAGAACTGCTCGAGTTTCAGTGGCCAAGAAGAATCGGATTTTGCATCACCAAGAGAGAACAAGGAAAGGGGATTGGCGGGGTTACCTGCCCTGATGCAGATGAACGACGGAGGAGGAGGCTGCAGGTCTCGGTGGTGAAGCTGGCGCTGATGAAGGCCCTTGTAGAGCGACCCTTGGTGCCGTTGCCCGTCGGAGGTGCGGGGGTCGTGCCGGTGACCCACTGCTGCGGCTAGGGTTTGGACCCGCCGTGGTTGTGGATCCCGCCGCCGTGGCCCCTGCGAGGAGCCCGAGCAGGACCCCACGGGCTTGGCCTTGGATCCGGCCGCGGCAGGAGCGACACGGCCTCCCCTCTCGATCTGGGTGCACGATCGCGGCCCCCCGATCTAGAGCGTAGGGAGATGAAGGAGAGACTAAGGGCGCCGGCGGTGGGGTGGAGGGCAGAGGATGGGCCTCGGGGAGACGAGCTCGCCGCCGGTGGGGTTGGGATTGGGGAGAGGGAGGAGGTCGGCGGCGGCGGCGATTGGGTGGGACGAGGAGGAGCAAGCCCCGTGTCTTCATTTTTGGGGCCGGTTGGACGCACGCACGCACGCCGGATGAAGGCGAGGGGAGGGGGATGGCGGAGACGAGGTCGGCGGTGGGGTGGGGGCGGCGGTGGTGGGTGGGGATGGCGGCGGTGGCGGAGACTAGGTAAGGGAGAGGACGGCGCGGCAGCCTCGATTGGATCTGGAGAAGGAAAGGGTGGGTGGGTGGGTAGGTGGGTTAGGGTTTTGGTCTTTCAGGAGAAGATCCGTTGGATGGGCGCGTGATGGATGGCTCAGATCGTGTCCAACTTGGTGATCCGCGTGGACGTGGTTGCTCGCTTCTCATTGGTTGGCTGGCGCGCGCTCAAATATCCAAAATTTGGACCCAAATTTCTGAAAAAAAAATTAAATGCCTACAAATCTATGTTGCAAAATTGAACCAAATCAAGGGAGTTTGTTCAAATGATCTCATATTTTGCACAAGGGTGCATCTTGGAATGGCAAACAATGTTGCCTAAGGGAGTTTTCATTTTCTTTGCATGGAAAATTCATTTTCCATTTTCCGAGTGCCCGAAATGAGTTTTTTTGTGAAGGATCTACCATATATTTGTTGCAAAATTGGACCAAATCAATTTTATAAAAAACTAGGTCATATTTAATGCACAATTGACCAAATGGTTGCCTGTAAAAAGTTTTGATCCACCTCTGGTGAAAAAGACAAATTTCCGCCGATTTAGTTGGAAGCGGGTCAAATTTGAACTGCAGGTGCCTTTTATTTTGCTCTTTATTTTTTCCAAAAATCATTCCTAGGTACATAAGTATCTATTTAATCAGAGAAACATCAAAAGTTTTCCAAGATTCAACCACTAGCTAGGAACGGTCAAGCCCGCCGTTTTGACCGCATTTTGAAACAGGCATAAAAAATTCGAAGAAAATCAAAAAATTGGAAAACCTTCGCTTTGGGTCATTATATATGACCAAGTTTCCAGGAAAAATAATAAACTTGTAATACAGAAATATTTTAAAAAAGTATTCTCAGAAATGATCTATCATGCGTGAAGATTCATGGCTTTCAAGCCAAATGATCAATCTTATGGCCACATTCATGGCATAGTTTGTTCAAATGATCTCATATTGTGCACAAGGGTGCATCCTGGAATTCCAAACAATGTTGCTTTGGGTAGTTTTCACTTTCATTGCACAAAAGAGCCATTTTCCATTTTCCGAGTGCTCGAAATGAGGTTTTTTTGTGAAGAACCTACCAAATAATTATTGCAAAATTGGACCAAATCAATTTTATAAAATACTAGGCCATATTTAATGCACAATTGATCAAATGGTTGGGTGTAAAAAGTTTTGATCCACCTCTGGTGAAAAAGACAAATTTCCGCCGATTCAGTTAGAAGTGGGTCAAATTTGAACTGCAGCTGTCTCATAGTTTGCTCTTTATTTTTTCCAAAAATAATTTCTAGGTACATAAGTATCTATTTAATCAGAGAAACATCAAAAGTTTTCTAAGATTCAACCACTACCTAGGAACGGTCAAGCCCGCCGTTTTGACCGCATTTTGAAACAAGCATAAAAAAATCAAAAAAAATCAAAAAATTGGAAAACCTTCGCATTGGGTCATTATATATGACCAAGTTTCCAGGGAAAATAATAAACTTGTAATACGAAAATTATTTTAGAAAAGTGTTCTCAGAAATGAGCTATCATGCGTGAAGATTCATGGCTTTCAAGCCAAATGATCAATCTTATGGCCACATTCATGGCATAGTTTGTTCAAATGATCTCATATTGTGCACAAGGGTGCATCTTGGAATGGCAAACAATTTTGCCTAAGGAAGTTTTCATTTTCTGTGCACGGAAAATTCATTTTCCATTTTCCGAGTGCCTGAAATGAGTTTTTTTGTGAAGGACCTACCATATATTTGTTGCAAAATTGGACCAAATCAATTTTATAAAATACTAGGCCATATTTAATGCACAATTGAAAAAATGGTTGGGTGTAAAAAGTTTTGATCCACCTCTGGTGAAAAAGACAAATTCCTGCCGATTCAATAGGAAGCGGGTCAAATTTGAACTGCAGCTGCCTCATAGTTTAGGGTTTGGAGCCCCCCGAACAGCTTTTGACCAATTGGTCTGAAATGGTCATAGATCTATGACCAATTCTTCCAGGGTCACTGACAGAAGGTCACTAGTTGACATATTTCTTGTAGTGACCCCCTGTTATTCTGCGGCGACGGCAGCCTCACACCGCAGCGAACCAGTGAACCCTCGTACTCCTCTACACGTGGGCATCCACTGCCGTGTCTTCCCCGGCTCCACGTCATCCCCTTCCTAGGCCTCGCCGTCGTCCACCGCCCTGGTGCTCTCGGCGCAGCGTGGTCAACATGGTCAAGGAACGGCTTCCATCGAACGTGGACTGTACGTGGAGAGCCTGACAACTGGGTCCACGGCCGCAGCAAGGAAGTGCCTTCATATTACGTAAAAAATAATTATTCCTCCACCTGACAGCGGGGACCCACCGGATGGGCCACCAGTATTTTGCAAAAAAATCATTTCCCCCTGACTGCTGGGACCCACCAGATGCGCCATCGTATTTCGCGAAAAAACGTCCCCCCCCGCTGTCAGCTCGGACCCACCGGAAGTGCATCCTTATTACGCACAAAAAATGAATACTCCCCCGGCTAGCTGGGACCCACCTTGCTGGGAGGCTGACTTGTGGGCCTACTAAGTTGACGGGGATGAAGGGCTTTGTCAACTTAGTCAATATGAACGATTCTAGCTCCAGTGACCGTATGATGTCCATCCAACGGCCGTAGTGCTTCTTCAACCTTTGGTCTTCTTGCTCCAGCCGCCCAAAGCAGCGCCGGTCATGCCGCATGCTCCTGCCTCCCGTGGCCGGATGTGCTGCCGCAGAGGCCTCACCGCCCCCTACTATTCCCACCGCTGGCCAGGCCCTGCGGCGACGGAAGCCTCACACCATAGCCGAACCAGTGAACCCTCGTAGTCCTCTCCGCGCGGTCTTCCATTGCCGGGTCTACCCCTTCCTAGGCGTCGCTGTCGTCCACCGCCGTGGTGCTCTTCGCGCGGCGCGGTCAACGTGGTCAAGGAATGACTTCCATCGGAAGAGTACTGTACGTGGAGAGGCTGACAGCTGGGTCCACGGCCACAGCCCAGTTTTTTTGTGATTTGCCAAGTAAGTTGCTTTGTTAGGCCTGTTGGGCTGCAAATTTTACAAGACGAGGAGAGCTTTCATTCGGCTGGCCGAGAAAATGGCCCATCAGTAATGAGAAATGGGTTGTACATTTTTAAAACACATCAAACCGGCAATTAGTTTCAAATATCTTTTTTTTCATTTCAAGATTTTAAATTACATTAATTTTTATGCGTGGAGAATTTGTTGGATTTTATATTGATATACATTTGTTTTTAAAATCAGTTTGAATGTGAGTGGAAATTTCGAGATTAAAAATAGTTCGGACCGCACCGAAATATGCAAAATTTCATATAATTTTTTAACCGTTGCCACAATATGGGCTGTAATGCTAACAAAAAGAATATGGGCTCCAAAAAAAAACCTTAAGAATTAGCAAATGGGTTATAAATTATTAGAAATAATGGCAGATGGGTTGTATGCTGTTTTCCATAGATTTGAGGCTTTCCTAAAAAAAGGTTGACGCACAAGCACTGACTGTTGGATGTCCATCCAACGGCCGTCGTGCTTCTTCAATCTCTACTCTTCCTGCTCCAGCCGCTCAAACAAGCGCCGGCGGGACTGCCTGCTGCCTCCTCCTCGCGGTCGGCTGTGCTGCCGCGCAGGCCTCACTGCCCGACCGTACTCCCATCGCTGGCCTAGCCATCCCTCTACTCACCCACACCTGCTGTTATTCTCCGGCGACGGCAGACGAACCAGTAAACCCGCATACAGTCGTACTCCCCTCCACGTGGGAAACAACTGCCGAGTCTTCCCTGCCTCCGTGCCGTCCCCTTCCTAGGCCTCGCCGTCGTCCACCGCCCTGGTGCTCTCGGCGCGGCGTGGTCAACGTGGTCAAGTAACGACTTCCATCGGACGTGGACTGTATGTGGAGAGGCTGACAGCTGGGTCCACGGCCGCAGCAAGGAAGTGCCTCCTTATTACGCGGAAAATAATGATTCCTCCACCTGACAGCTGGGACCGACCGGACGGGCCACTGTATTTCGCGAAAAAATGTTTCCCCCTGACTGCTGGGACCCACCAGCTACATCTTCGCACGCAAGGAAGTGCGTCCGGGAAAAAACAAACAATTCACCCCCTAACTGCTGGGACCCACCAGCTACATCTTCGTAGGCAAGGAAGTGCCTGACAGTCGGGACCCACCTTGTCGAAGCGTACGTAGTGTTGTTATTTTGGTCGCGAACATGTACGTACATACTGGTCGATGTAGAGGCCCGCACGTAGCATGTACATGTACGTACAGCGGCCAGGGTGCAAGAAAGAAAATATGGTCACGTATGTGTACATACGGGCGGGGTCTCGAACGCCTACTCGCGCATACGTACGGCGAGGGCTCCTGTACATGGCTGGGGCGGAACGGAGAAACATCGTCATCGTCGTGTTCATGGGGAGGCAACGAAATGCGCCGTGTTCATGGGGAGGCAACGGAATGCTCGTGTTCATCGGGAGGCAACGGAACGCGTGGGAGCCAACCGGTTGGGTCGGAACGGAATGCGTGGTCGTGTTCATCAGGAGGGCTTGGAAGGAACAGGCGATGGAAACGAGGCCTGGCGTACCGCACAATGGAGGAAACGGACCTCCTACGTTCGGAACGGGTCCTGTTGATCGGGAGGGGTCTGGCGTACCGCAAAACGGAGGAAACGGACCTCCTATGGTCGAAACGGGGGTCCTGTTCATCGGGAGGGGTGTGGCGTACCGCAAAACGGAGGAAACGGACTTGTGTTGGAGCGCTACGGTCGAAACGGGGGTCATGTTCATCGGGAGGGGTGTGGCGTACCGCAAAACGGGACTCCACGGGATACTGTTCATCTCCACCATCGACCCCGCCAGCCTCCACGAGCTACTGTTTATCCACCGTCGACCTCCTCCAGCCTCCACCTGCGACTGTTCATCCACGGGCTCCTGTTCATCCAGCCTCCACCGCGCGCTAGTCCACCGGCTACTGTTCAACCAGCCCTCTCCACGGGCTCCTGCTCAACCACCCCTCCATGGGCTATTGTTCATCCTGCCCTCCACCGTCTACTGTTCATCCTGCCCTCCACGGGGTGGTCCTGTTCATCCAGCCCTCCACGGGGTGCTGTTCATCCAGCCCCAACCGGCTCGATCGATCGGGGTCCTGTTCATCCAGAGGCAACACCACGGGGTCCTGTTCATCCACCCCCACCGGGAACTGTTCATCCACCCCCCCCGAAACGCTCACTGTTCATCCAGAGGCAGCATCGATCGGCTTCAGTTAGCAGCAGTATCGAAGGAATCCCTCGATCGGGTTCAGTTAACAGCCATCGATCGATCGCTCGGGTTCATTAACGCGTAGCCTGCAGTGCAATCACTCGGGTTCAATAACGCGTAGCCTGCAGTGCAATCGCTCGGGTTCAATTAGAGCCCAACGCCTCGCTCGGGTTCAGTTAGAGCCAACGCCTCGCACACACGCGCATACGTGTATGAGAGAAACGTGCATCGCTCGGCCCCGACCTCCCACCGTAACCGGGAACTCCCCGAAATTTTCCTCCCCCTCGCTTCTACCACGGTTTTTTCCGTCATGGACGGCCCAAAGAATGTCATGCAACTGCGTCTCCGGCCCGCCCAGGACAAAAAGCCCATTTTCTGTCATGATTTTTTGTCATAGAAGTAGGAGCCCACCACATCTATGATGATACCGGGTTTTGTCACAATTATCATCATAGAAGTGTCATATGTATGACAGAAAAAAAATCGTTCGGCCCGAAATGTCACGGATGTGTCATTTTTTTGTAGTGAACACGGGAGAACCCTCGTTAAAGAGGTAAGGCTTTTCTTTTCAAGAATACCCTTTCTGATCGTCACATCAAATTGTAATGTCATTCACTGCATCCTATCAGGAAAAGTATCCGCCGGACTGTGTCCAGGGATCCGGCTGGACGTGCTTCCACTAGTCAGGTTTTGGACCCTGCCCAAAGGACGGGGGCTGACACGGGAGTGGCGCCGAACTGTCCTTCCATAGAGGATTCAGACGACATGTCCATCACGAACTCTGAAGTGGAGAGCACTATGAATCATCATCGTCGGAGGGCCGTTCTTCGTAACCCCGGTTTTTCAAAAGAGGCATGTGATGCCTTTAATTCGACCGATGCGTACATCCGAGCTGCTCGGGATGGGCTTGTCAGAGCCACATACCAGCATCTGAAAAAGGTATGCGGGTAAGCGTAGATTTAATAATCATACACCAGTAGCCCCCGAGACTTAAAGTAGTTGATACACCTTATTTAAGGATTAATGTATAACCAGGTGCTTATGGAGAAGAACAGTCTGTTATCTCAGGAACTAGAATAGTGTCGGAGCTAGCTAACTGCTGCCAATGTTGAACTGGAGAAATCCAACAAGGCATCTCCTGGTAATGTTTCCCTCCATCAAGAAAACATAATGGTATACCAATAATGCTAACACGGTTGGTTACCTATTAATTGGATCATTAGGTCAACTGCAAGAACAACTGGAAGCCGCTCGAAGCGGAGAACGAGGATCCAAAAAGCTGCTAGTCGCGGGCGACCGTGTGTTAACAAAGGTCATTGTGGAGAAAAACAAGCTCCGGGATTCGAACACCCAACTGGGCGAGGAACTGAAGGATGTTCGAGCCCAGCTGGCGGACTCCGTAAAGGAGAATAAAAGGCTGCGAGGCGGCATATTCAGTATGTGGTCGAACTTACCTTTGAATAAATCGGAGGCAGAAGGGCCGATAGAGTTATATCTGCAGGTATGCTGACCGGTCGTCCCGAAGAGGAGATGTCCGGATCTTCGAGCGATCTACTACAAGAGTTGTCGCAGGTGCACGAGCAAGCTTGGCAGGCGATGTGAAGTGTTGCCAAGGCCCTATGGCCATCCGCCTCCCCTCCGGGAAAGATGGAGGAGCTGATACAGCTATTCAAGGGAGCATGGCGGCGCTTTCGACTGTGGAAGATATCGGCCTGTCGGGAAGGTGCACGGGAAGCCTGGGCCATGGTGAAAACACGGTATACCAAGATTGATCCGAATCATATGGCTCGGGTCGGATCTCTAGGGTCAGATGGAAAAGAAGTTCCCGTTAATTTGGTATATGACGAAGTAGAAGTAGCCGCCAAGTATTCCCAGCAGGATTGTAAGTTAGACCGCCTGCTGGATGGCATAAAGGAGGAAAGTTTTGAGTCCTAGTGACTATGTACTTTCCTTGACATATGTGACTCTAGCTGAATTGTAAAAACAATTGTCATGGCAGACCTTTTCGCTTTGACCTCTGGAACCGAAGGTGCGGAGTGTTTCCGAATACCTTAGCGATAAAATAGACCGGGGCCGGTATGCGTGGGAACCAGGCTTAGGGGTCATAGTTGCTTGAACGAACAACGTGTATCCGGCTAGTTATGTTATATTACATTATGATTGTAAGAAACATCTTCCAGGGAGAATAGTTCTGTTAGGGGTTCCTTTCCCTGGTTGTGCATGCATTAAAATGCATGTCCGAACTGTGATTGATAACATTACAATATAGGTAATCATCTGGGGTTCATAATGGAAATAATATAAAGCCTCTTTAGTCCGCCGACTGAGTATGCTCTTAAGAACGCTAGCTTTCGGCTTCACCCAGTCTGAGGTACACATCCGGATGACCCGGCAGTAACAATCGCAGAGGTGCTCCCTTTATGCCCTAGCCGAACTAACGTGAACGTAGGGCATAAGCACAGGAGCCAGGCAACCCAGCTTGGCCAAAAATTAAGTCATATTGATGCATATAATGGCGAAAAAGGTACATATGAGAAGAAACGCATATGTGATGAGCTTGATGCTCGGAAAATAAGCTTCTGTCCAGGAATCCCCTAGGTATAGTGGACGTACATGCTCAAGGATGTGTACATCACAGGTGCACGGTTTAGCTGTGCGAAAGATTTTAAGTTCTAGAAAAAATAAAAAATAAAAAGAGAGGAAAAAAATAAAGGAGACAACAGGGAGAAGGAGACAAACGCATAGTTCGACGGTAGGCATAGAATCTTCGGAGTCTGGCCGTGTTCCAGGGGTTCGGCTCTAGGCGATTGTCTAATGCATCACACAGGTGGTACGCGCCTCCCATGAGAACCTCGTCAATTATGAAGGGACCCTCACACTTGGGCTTGAGTTTGTCCTTTTTCTTCTCCGGCAAGTGTAGGCTGAGTTCGTCGACATTATAAGTCTTGGCCCGTACTTCTTTGCTATGGTATCTGCGGGCCTGTTGTTGATAAAATGTGGAACAGGCTTTTGCAACATCACGCTCCTCCTCCAGGGTATCTAGGTTGTCCTACTGATCAAGCTCGGCTTCTCTCTCCTCGTACATGCGCACTCGAGATGAGTCATGGATAATGTCACAGGGCAACACAACTTCCGCATCGTACACCATGAAGAAATGTGTATATCCAGTAGTGCGGTTGGGCGTGGTCCGCAGCCCCCAGAGTACGGAGTCAAGTTCCTCAACCCAGTGCTTGTCTGATTCTTTCAAAGACCACACTAGTCTAGGTTTAATGCCGCTCATAATAAGACCATTAGCCCGTTCGACTTTACCGTTTTTTTGCGGGTGATAGACACAGGCGTAATCGAGCTTAAAGCCTAGATTATCACACCAAGTTTTCACCTCATCGACTGTGAAATTGGAGCCGTTATCGGTGATGATGCTGTGTGGAACACCATAATGGTGCACCACACCGGATATGAAGTCTATTACTGGCCCCGCCTCGGCCGTTTTGACTGGTTTGGCCTCTATCCACTTAGTGAATTTATCCACCATGACTAGCAGATACTTTCTCTTATGGCTTCCTCCTTTAAGGGGTTCGACCATATCGAGCCCCCACACCACGAAAGGCCAAGTGATGGGGATCATTTGTAGAGCGGTGGGGGGCATGTGGCTTTGGTTGGCGAATAGCTGGCATCCGATGCAATGTTGGATGAGGTCCTGTGTATCTGCTCGGGTCGTTGGCCCGTAAAAACCTGTACAGAAGGCCTTGCTAACAAGGGCCCGAGCTGCAGCATGGTGACTGCCGAGTCCGGCGTGAATTTCAGCCAAGAGCTGCCGCCCCTCTTCCTCGGAGATACATCTTTGAAGAACTCCTCTAACACTTTTCTTGTAGAGATCTCCTTCACGAACCATGTAGGCCTTCGAGCACCGAACAATGCGGCGAGCCTCATTCTGGTTCTCCGGGAGTTCTTTCCTAATAAGGTAGGCCAAGAAGGGTTCGGTCCATGGGGCAATGACTGCCATGATTAGATGGGCCCACGGTGTTATTTCGGTGGTTGAGTCCATGATGATATCGTTGTGTTCGGAGGCTGGGGTTGTGTTCGGATCTGGACTAGTGTTACCGCGCTCCCCTTGCCACACCACGGACGGCTTAAAGAGCCTTTCCAGGAAGATATTAGGTGGGACGGGGTTGCACTTGGCGCAAATGCGAGCGCCGACGTCCGCCGCTTGATTACTTTCTCGAGCCACATGATGAACCTCAAGGCCCTTGAATCGAGCCGAGATTTTTAGGACAGCGTTGCGGTAAGCCGCCATCTTCGGATCTTTGGCGTCAAAATCTCCATTTATTTGAGATATTGCGAGGTTTGAGTCCCCGCGCACTTCCACGCGTTGTATGCTGATACGTCTCCAACGTATCTATAGTTTATGAAGTATTCATGCTATTATATTATCAACCTTGGATGTTTTATATGCATTTATATGCTATTTTATATGGTTTTTGGGACTAACCTATTGACCTAGAGCCCAGTGCCAGTTTCTGTTTTCCCCTGTTTTAGAGTATCGCAGAAAAGGAAAACCAAACAGAGTCCAATTGACCTGAAACTTGACGGAGCTTATTTTTGGACCAGAAGAAGGCCTTGGAGTAAAAGAGTTGGGCCAGAAGAGTCCCGGGCTGCCCACGAGGATGGGAGGCGCGCCCACCAGGGACCCCCTAACTTGTTCTCGACGCCAAAACCTCTTGTATATACAGAAACCTCCAGAAATTAACCTAGATCGGAAGTTTCGCCGTTGCAAGCCTCTGTAGCCATGAGAAATCAATCTAGACCCTCTCTGGCACCCTGCCGGAGGGGGCCCTCATCACCGGTGTGACGCCCAGGTAATTAAGCTACAGTGATCCTCTACTAATGACGCCATGTCACCTCGATTATAGTTGCTAATATCGAGTTAGTTCGAAACCGATTCAAATTCAAATTTAAAATATAGGCAAACAACAAAAGTTTTCAAACAATAAAACTAAAATGTCCAGGTTGTTCCAAATAATGCGTTAGGTAATTATGATGGAGAAACCACACATTTATAAAATATTTATAATACTATAAGATGAATAAAACTGTAGATAAAACAATTAAATTAAATGCCTTTTGTATTATGTAAAATACTAAACTGTTTTGTTTGGGGTAAATCTTTTTATGGCAGTGGGTTTAGTGCAATGCTAAATTTAGGAGTTGAAATTATATTTTTACAAAATTAAAATAAAACAGAAAAGAAAAAGAAATAAAAGAAAAGAGGTTACAAAAACAGAAAACCTAAACTAAAAAAAAGGGAAATAGCACCCCCACAGGGCTCCGGCCCAGCTGGCCTGCCCAACTAGGCCTTGGCCCAACTGGCCGAAACCAGTCAGACTGGCCCACCCGGTGCCCCCCTGTATAACCCCTCACCCCCGCAAACCCTAACCTAACTCCCCCCCACTCCCCACGCGAGATTTGGATCGGGGGCGCTCCAGCGCACGCCGCCCCGATCCCGTCGCCCCCGAGCCCGACGTCGGCGCCCAACCTGACGCCGCCCCACCGTCGCCGGCCTGCCCCGCCCCACTGCTCCTTCACCACACGCCATCGGCCTCGTCGCCGTCACCCTCCCGCCTCGCCGCCACGCCTGGACGCCAACGCAGATCGCCGCTGCCGCCTGGACCTCGCCGGAGCCGCCTCGCCGGAGCGCTTCCTCGCCGGATCTCCTCCACACCGCACGTCTTCCCCGTCCTCCCCCACGAGCCGCTACCCCGAGCCTCGCCGCCCATGCGCCCCTGCAAACGCTGGTGAGGCCGCCGGCCCCCGCCTTCCCCTATCCCGCTTCTGTCGCCGATGACCCGCGCCACGTGCAGGCAGCGCCGCTCGCCCGATCACACCACTGTCGCCCGCATCGCTCGACCCCGCCGGCAGCGCTAGGTCGCCGACCTCGCCCTGCCACTACTCGCTCCTCCGCATGCGCCGCTTGTCGCTGCTTACGGCCTCCTCGCCCCGCTCCCTCGACCATCCCACGCCCCGTGCCCCTGCTCCACGGCTGCTGCTGCCTCCTCTACTCACCGCACCTGCCGTGCCGCTACCTCCCCAGGTCACCGTGGCCTCGCTTGTGCTGCTTCCTCGCCGCCTCGGCCGCCTGGCCGGCGCCGTGGCCACCGGCCTCCCCCTGCACCGGCCCCCTTCCTCTCCCACTGGCCGCGTCGGGCGCCGGAGCCCACGCGCCCGCTCCGGCCCCATTCCGGCCTTGCCTCGTTACCGGGCAGGGCTGCGGCTTCGCCCGCACCCGCCTGCCCGTTAAGGCCCCTGTGCCTATGACCAGTGGACCCGGCCCCAGAATGTTTAAAGAAAAAAAAAAGAGAAGGAATTAAAAAAATAAAATAAATAAATAATTTAATTAATTAATTAATTAATTAAGGATTTAATTATGTTAATTAATCATATTTAGATTAATCTAATCAGTAATTAACCTAATATATTAAATAAACTAATTAAAACCTGATTAGCTAGTCTCAGACTATGACAAGTGGGTCCCACTGGACCCACCGGTCAGGTTTGACTCTGGTCAGCGGACCGTTGACCGCTGACGTCACCCTTACGTCATGCTGACGTCATCAAACACTGTTTTGGATAATGTTGAACTAAATTAATTAAATAAATTCTAAAATTGATTTAAACCTTTTAAAAATCATATAAAATAAATCGTAACTCAGAGGGAAAAACTTTGTACATGAAAGTTGCTCAGAACGACGAGACGAATTCGGATACGCAGCCCGTTCGTCCGCCACGCGTCCCTAGCATAGTGAACCTGCAACATTTCACCTCCGGTTCATCTGTCCAAAAACGCGGAACCCCGGGGATACTTTCTCGGATGTTTCCCCCTTCGCCGGTATCGCCTATCCCTACGTTAGGTCACCCCTAGCACAACGTATTGCCGCGTCTTGCTTTGTGTTACATTTGATTGCTCTGTTATTTATTTTGTTCCCCCTCCGTTACATCTTTCCGGTAGACTACGAGACTGACGCTGCTGCTGGTACCCCGATCGACTACGGTGTTGACGACCCCTCCTTGTCTGAGCAACCAGGCAAGCCCCCCCTTTTGATCACCAGATATCGCCTACTCTTCTCTATACTGCTTGCATTAGAGTAGTGTAGCATGTTACTGCTTTCCGTTATTCCTATCCTGATGCATAGCCTGTCCTTGCTACTACTGTTGTTACCATTACCTGCTATCCTACTGCTTAGTATAGGATGCTAGTGTTCCATCAGTGGCCCTACACTCTTGTCTGTCTGCCATGCTATACTACTGGGCCGTGATCACTTCGGGAGGTGATCACGGGCATATACGATTTACTTTACACAGTTACATTACCTGTGATACTGTTCGGAGATGGGGGCTGAAGGGGCATGTGGCTCCATCCCGGTAGAGGTGGGCCTGGGTTCCCGACGGCCCCCGACGGTTACTTTGAGGCGGAGCTGCAGGGCAGGTTCAGACCACCTAGGAGAGAGGTGGGCCTGGCCCTGGTCGGCGTTCGCGGATACTTAACACGTTTAACGAGATCTGGGTATTTGATCTGAGTCTGGCCATTTGGTCTATACGCACTAACCATCTACGTGGGAGTAGTTATGGGTATCCCGGCGTCGTGGTATCAGCCGAAGCCTTCATGACGTCAGCAACGGAGCGGCGCGCGCCGGATTGGACTGGAACGCCACTAGGCTAGGTCTGCTTCCGGCCGCCCATGCAACGTGTAGGTGTGCTAAGGGCGATGGGCCCAGACCCCTGGGCGCTTAGGTTTAGACCGGCGTGCTGACCTCTCTATTGGTCTAGGTGGGGCTGCGACGTGTTGATCTTCCGAGGCCGGGCATGACCCAGGAAAGTGTGTCCGGCCAAATGGGATCAAGCGTGTTGGGGTATGTGGTGCACCCCTGCAGGGAAGTTAATCTATTCGAATAGCCGTGATCTTCGGTAACAGGACGACTTGGAGTTGTACCTTGAACTTATGACAACTAGAACCGGATACTTAATAAAACACACCCTTCCAAGTGCTAGATACAACCGGTGGTCGCTCTCTCACAGGGCGACGAGGGGAGGATCATCGGTTAGGGTTATGCTATGCGATGCTACTTGGAGGACTTCAGTCTACTCTCTTCTACATGCTGCAAGATGGAGGTGGCCAGAAGCGTAGTCTTCGACAGGATTAGCTATCCCCCTCTTATTCTGGCATTCTGCAGTTCAGTCCACATATGATACCCTTATTCCATTTGATACCCATGCATATGTAGTGTAGCTCCTTGCTTGCGAGTACTTTGGATGAGTACTCACGGTTGCTTTCTCCCCCTTTTTTCCCCTTTCCTTTCTTTCTGGTTGTCGCAACCAGATGCTGGAGTCCAGGAGCCAGACGCCACCGTTGATGCCGACTACTACTATTCGGGAGGTGCCTACTACTACGTGCAGCCCGCTGACGGTGACCAGGAGTAGTTTAGGATGATCCCAGGCAGGAGGCATGCGCCTCTTTCGATCCGTATCCTAGTTTGTGTTAGCCTTCTTAAGGCAACCTTGTTTAACTTATGTCTGTACTCAGATATTGTTGCTTCCGCTGACTCGTCTATGATCGAGCTCTTGTATTCGAGCCTTCGAGGCCCCTGGCTTGTAATATGATGCTTGTATGACTTATTTTATTTGTAGAGTTGTGTTGTGATATCTTCCCGTGAGTCCCTGATCTTGATCGTACACGTTTGCATGTATGATTAGTGTACGATTGAATCGGGGGCGTCACAACCGGAGGGCATGGAGGAGGATCCCGGAGGGGCCATCATCACCATGAAGGCCAAGGACCAGAGGGAGAACCTCTGCCCTTCCAGGGAAGGCCATGGAGGAGGAAGCACAAGGGGGAGAACCTCTCCTCCTCTCTCTTGGTGGCACCAGAGTGCCATCGAGAGGGGAATCATCGCCGTGGTGATCGTCTTCATCAACATCACCACCATCATCATCCTCGTATCTTTTACGCGGTCCACTCTCCCGCACCCCGTTGTAATCCCTACTTGAACATGGTGCTTTATGCCACATATTATGATCCAATGATGTGTTTCCATCCTATGATGTGTTTCCATCCTATGATGTTTTGAGTAGATATCCTTTGTCTTTGGGTTGATTGATGATCTAGATTGGTATGAGTTGTATGTTTTACTTTGGTGATGTCCTATGGTGCCCTCCGTGTCACGCAAGCGTGAGGGATTCTCGCTGTAGGGTGTTGCACTATGTCCATGGTTTGCTTATTGTATGTGTTGCATGAGTGACTGAAACACAAACACGAATAAGCGGGACATGGCGTTTGGGTATAAAGAGGACTTGATACTTCAATGCTATGGTTGGGGTTTACCTTAAAGATTTTTAGTAGTTGCAGATGCTTGCTAGAGTTCCAATCATAAGTGCATATGATCCAAGAAGAGAAAGTATGTTAGCTTATGCCTCTCCCTCATATGAAACTGCAATAGTGATTACCGGTCTTGTTAACAATTGCCTAGGACAATTCCGCACACCGATCCACCATTATTCCACACGCGCTATTTATAATATTTAGTAATATATTCTAACTTTATGATAACAGCCCCTACTTTTATATTTTATCTCTCTGATATCATGCAAAGTTATCCTCTTCATACCCACAACGTAGTTTTATTTCTCGTTTCTAGTTGGAAGCAAACGTTCGGTGTACGTAGAGTCATATCAGTGGCAGATAGTGCTTGAGAGAATATTGATCTTACCTTTAGCTCCTTGTGGGTTCGACACTCCATACTTATCACTTCCACCATTGGGAATTTCTACGATGATTCCCTGCACTTCGGGATTATCATCCCCACTCACTCGCTGCGGACTCCTCCGCAACTCTGCACCCTAAGCTCGACGGTTGTTGGTTGCGGGCATAGGTCACCCCTATTGCTTTCCGCCGCCTATCTGGACCGACATTCTAGACTCTGGTCGACTGGGGTTTTCTGCGGATTGGGCCGGGGATTTTTCTCATGGAGAAGGTAATCAACTTAGCGAAATATTCACTCATCTCTTATCGCAGTTCGTCCGTCGCTATTAATCAACCGGTGGAAATCGCAGTAGAATCATTTTTGTTCTAGCTGATTCGTGGGTGTTCATTCATGTGTCCATAGTGCGAGCACAAGTCGGGCAACTGTGGTCGTGGCCAGTCGGAAATGAAGTTCTATCTAACCATTCCGGATAACTTCAGAGAGCGCTCGGTATGTTCAATCTCGATGTGCTTAAAGTTCTAAAGTTATACTTGTTTTGCCTTCCTATGCTAGTTGATTCTTGTTCCCATAAATTGTGTGCTCAAAAAATCCCTAAGCATAGGAAGTGGTTTAGGTTTAAATGTGCTAGTCATATTCTTCATGATGCTCTCTTTATGTTTCAATTCTTATCTTTTATGTGAGCATCATTGAAATCATCATGCCTAGCTAAAAGGCGTTAAAGAAAAGCGCTTGTTGGGAGACAACCCAATATTTACCCTTACTATTTTTAAGTGGTTACATGATTAAGCTACTGTATTAATCATATTTTATAGCTTTTGTTTCTAAAGTGCCGACTAAGACCTTTGGGAAGACTTGGGTGAAAGTTAATGTGATCTTGCTGTAAAAAACAGAAACTTTGCACTCACAAGATTAGCTGTCATTTTTTACAGAAGAGTGAGGAGTTGATTCTTTTTTCAGAAGATTAATAGAAAAATTCCTCACGTCCACCAATTTATTTCATAATTTTTGGTGTAGCGTAAGTATGGTTGGTGTTCAGATCATTACAGATTGTTCTGTTTCTGACAGATTCTGTTTTCATTGCATAGTTTGCTTGTTTTCTAGTTTCTATGGCTTATATTTCTCAATATAAATTGTAGAAATGATTTGGTACAGTAGGCATTGTGTGAGGATAATTATGAACCTTGTCTTTGACAGTACCAAAGTAAATGGTTTACTCTTTATCATACTAACCTATCTCACGAAGTTCCGTTAAGTTTTGTGTGATTGAAGTTTTCAAGCTTTGGGTGAGATATCGATATGAGGAGTGGAAAGACCCTAACATTGGGGATGCCCAAGGCACCTCAAGGTAATATGCAAGTAAGACTCAAGCGCCTAAGCTTGGGGACGCCCCGGAAGGCATCCCCTCTTTCGTCTTCAAAACTATCGGTATGCCTTACTCAGAGATATATTTTTATTCGTCACATGATATGTGTTTTGCTTGGAGCATATTTTCAAATTTACTTGTTGTTTGAATAAAATTATTGGATCTGAAATCTTGAATGAAAAAGAATCCTCCCATGGCTATTTAATTATTTGACTACTCAGTATTCTTCACTTATATCTTTTTGGAGTAGTTTGTCATTTACTCACGTGCTTCACATATATCCTATGAGTAAATGGTTGAATGAATTGAGTATCATGAATATGAATTTAAATACGTTTCATATGATTAAAACATGGGGAGTAATGACTTCACACATAATAAGTATAGGTAGTAAACTTATTGGAAGTTAGCAAACGCAGAACTGGTCACTTGAACAATTCATGAAAGAATATTGAAGGAAGAGAGATTTCACATCGCCACCTATGAGGACGGTAATGATGTGAGTGATGGCACAGAGAGAAAAGCGGTGGCGCCGCCACTCGAGGTCGTGGTCAGGGATAGCGAAGGTGGAGGTACCCAAGATCGGTTGACCATGGTGAGGTGCCGCAACGCGAGGGCGCGAGCGAAAGAGACCAGTGTCGCGAGCATCCGGTTTTAGGGTTTTGCATTTTGCATTGGACCGGATCCTAATACGAGCCCAGTAGGCCCAATTGAATCTCGGATGGCCGAAAAAACCACAGGTGCAGCGGCCCGAGAGGGTTAGCGCTCGTCATAAAGTCTGTAGGCGCGATGTGGGTGCCATTAGGAGCAAATCTGACGGCCAATGAAGCATGAAAGTGATGATCCAACGGTTAGAAATGCTAATGGCCTGGGAGGGCAGGAAAAGTGCTCAGTTATAATGTATTTAAATATACTATCTTGGACATCTTTGGTAATTGTGAGAACTCATTAAAATATGACATGCTAAAAAGTTGATGTTGGACAAGGAAGACAACTTAATGGGTTATGTTTTCCTATATTCGAAACGTTATATTGTCTTGGATCATCCAACATGTTGAGCCTGCCTTTCCATCTCATGCTAGCCAAATTCTTTGCACCAAGTAGAGATACTACTTGTTCTTCCGAATATCCTTAAACCCAGTTTTGCCATGAGAGTCCACCATATCTACCTATGGATTGAGTAAGATCCTTCAAGTAAGTTGTCATTGTTGCAAGCAATAGAAATTGCTCTCTAAATATGTATGATCTATTAGTGTGGAGAAAATAAGCTTTATACGATCTTTTGATGTGGAAGAAATAAAAGGGACGGACTGCATAATAAAGGTCCATATCACAAGTGGCAATATAAAGTGACGTTCTTTTTCACTAAGATTTCGTTCATCCAACCATAAAAACACATGACAACCTCTGCTTCCCTCTGCGAAGGGCCTATCTTTTACTTTTATCTTCTACCCTTATACAAGAGTCATGGTGGTCATCACCTTTCCATTTTACACTTTTTCCTTTGGCAAGCACTTTGTATTGGAGCAATCCGGATATATATCCACTTGGAAGTAGGTTTTCATAAATTATTATTGTGGACACTACCCTTGAGGTAAAAGGTTGGGAGGCGAAACTATAACCCCCTATCTTTCTTTCTATCCGATTAAAACTTTGAACCCATAAATATCACATGAGTGTTAGCAATTGTGAAAGATTAAATGATAGTTGAGTATGTGGAGTTTGCTGAATCAAAGCTCTTAGATAGACCCTTGCCGAAAATAAGATTAATTGCAATTGTTTGATGACTAAGAGCACGGTTTGTTAGTTTTCAAGAATGTTTATGATCTATACTTTAACATGTGAATAGCTTGTTACTTGATCATGAGAAGTTTCATGAGTTGAGCTACTGTTATGATATATAATGATGCTAGGAGAAGTGATTGGAACTATCACTGATCAAACTTCTGCACTTGCTAGCATTCACACTTCATAAATTATTTCTTTTATCATTTACCTACTCGAGGACGAGCAGGAATTAAGCTTGGGGATGTTGATACGTCTCCAACGTATCTATAATTTATGAAGTATTCATGCCAAGTTTTCAATAGTTTTATATGATTCCGGTATGATTTGATTAGAACTAACCCACACTGACGCTGTTTTCAGCAGAACTACTGTGGTGTTGTTTTTGTGCAGAAATAAAAGTTCTCGTAATGCGATGAAAATCAACGGAGAATTTTTCTAGAAAATATAAAAAATACTGGAACAAATATCTACCGAAGGGGAGTCCCATGGCCCCATGAGGGTGGGGGCGTAGCCACCCCCTAGGCGTGCCCCTGTGCCTCGTGGACTTCCCGTGGGGCCCCCTAACTTGTTCTCGATGCCAACCTCTCCTATAAATGCCCAAACCTCCAGAAAATAACCTAGATCAAAAGTTCCGCCGCCGCAAGCCTCTGTAGCCATGAGAAATCAATCTAGGCCCTCTCTGGCACCCTGCTGGAGGGGGCCATCATCATCGGAGGGCATGGAGGAGGATCCCGGAGGGGCCATCATCACCATGAAGGCCAAGGACCAAAGGGGGACCTCTCCCCATCCAGGGGGAGGCCATGGAGGAGGAAGCACGAGGGGGAGAACCGCTCCTCCTCTCTCTCGGTGGCGCCAGAGTGACATTGGGAGGGGAATCATCACCATGGTGATCGTCTTCATCAACATCACCATCCTCATCTCTTTTACGCGGTCCACTCTCCCGCACCCCATTGTAATCCCTACTTGAACATGGTGCTTTATGCCACATATTATGATCCAATGATGTGTTGCCATCCTATGATGTTTTGAGTGGATATCCTTTGTCTTTGGGTTGATTGTTGATCTAGATTGGTATGAGTTGTATGTTTTTTTTGGTGCTGTCCTATTGCACCCTCCGTGTCGCGCAAGCATGAGGGATTCCCGCTGTAGGGTGTTGCAATACGTTAATGATTCACTTATAGTGGGCTGCTTGAGTGACAGAAACATAAACCCAAGTAAGGGGGTTGTTGCGTATGGGATAAAGGGGACTTGACGCTTTAATGCTATGGTTGGGTTTTACCTTAATGATCTTTAGTAGTTGCGGATTCTTGCTAGAGTTCCAATCATAAGTGCATATGATCCAAGAAGAGAAAGTATGTTAGCTTATGCCTCTCCCTCATATGAAATTGCAATGATGACCAGCGGTCTTTATCAATTGCCTAAGACAATTCCGCACACTGATCCATCATTATTTCACACCCGCTATTTATAATATATAGTAATATATTCTAACTTTATGATAACAGCACCTACTTTTATATTTTATCTCTCCGATACCATGCAAAGTTATCCTCTTCATACCCACAACGTAGTTTTATTTTTCGTTTCTAGTTGGAAGCAAACGTTCGGTGTACCTAGAGTCGCATCAGTGGCAGATAGGGCTTGAGAGAATATTGATCTTACCTTTAGCTCCTTGTGGGTTCGACACTCCATACTTATCACTTCCACCATTGGGAATTGCTATGATGTTTCTCTGCACTTGGGGATTATCATCCCCACTCACTCGCTGCGGACTCCTCCGCAACTCTGCACCCTAAGCTTGACGGCTGTTGGCGGCGGGCATAGGTCGCGCTACAAATGGCACGGGATTTCGCCCCTACCGCTTTCCTCCGCCTATCTGCACCGACATTATAGACTCTCGTCGACTAGGGTTTTCTGCGGATTGGGTCGGGGATATTTCTCATGGAGAAGGTAATCAACTTAGCAAAATATTCACTCATCTCTTAACGCAGTCCGTCCGTCGCTATTAATAAACCGGTGGAAATCATTGTGGAATCATTTTTGTTCTAGCTGATTCATGGGTGTTCATTCATGTGTCCACAATGCGAGCACAAATCGGGCAACCTGTGGTCGTGGCCAGTCAGAAAAGAAGTTCTATCTCACCATTCTGGATCACTTCAGAGAGCGCTCGGTATGTTCAATCTCAACCTACCACGGTCGGATGGCCTAAATTTGTGAACTTATACCGTCTGTTGCTACATTATCTATATATTTGCATCAAATCTTTGTTACATTATCTATTTTTAATTCTATATTTTTGTACTTTGCTTTCATCTATATATTGATCTGTTCTATTAGTTACTCCCATATTTGTATCTTGCTCTGTTATTTCAAAATATCTAATTTACGATCTTAATTTTCATTTCAAGCAGTACATCCCTTGCTTTGCAAGAACAAGAGTAGAAGGAAATCTTGGGCTTTACTTTGTTGATGACTCCCAGGATGTCATATTGACAACGCAGCATGGATTTACAATGACGGTTAGCGTGAAACTTGATAAAGATGGTCACTCCTATTTTAATGCGGACCTTTGGAGAAAAATGTCTAAGTGTTATGAACTGAAAGCTGGCAATAAAATTCTAGTGCTTGCACCACAACCTGGTCTAATTAATATGGATGTTTACTTCCCAACGTCATCAGTCGATCAAAGTCTGATCGAGGTTAGTATCCTTTCAACTTTCTCCATGCTGTCATATTACTTAGCAAAATCAGGGTATTTGTTCTGACTAATTGATCACTCTTTGAGAAACCAATTGTGATATAATATTCTGACTCCCTTCCTAGGCAATAACAAATTCTATTTACCAATTTATGCCCACTATATATTCTTCTGCCATGTTTTGAATAAATAATACATTTCCACCTTTTAAGCAGGATATGTTGGATGCATAGTCAATGATCCGTATGTTACTAAGCGTACCAAATTTCACTGGAAGGACTTGAAGCATGTCATAAACTTTGTTGATAATCTGACACAGATAGCATAGCGTATGAACACTGGATTTTGAATGTGATTAATTAGACCTATGGTGCACACACTAAACAAGAACAATTGAGTGCACAAAACGCTGGTAAAAGGTCTTACTTTAATGTTGATGCTCATAAACTATATATATCTTCAACATATGTTACAATTGGTTTTTATTCTACATGTCAACAGAAATTGCCCCCTGTAGCAGTTCATGGATCGATTTCCCGGCATGGTCGAATTACACTTGTGCCTGCTAATAACGCCAAAGTAATTGCAAGGTACTGCATTTCCTGCAGAAATGGAACCATTCAAATTAACAAGTTCTCGCTTCTCGTGGCAATGCATCCATATTGGAAAATTGGAGACACTGTTCTACTCATGCTCTACCAAGGCACAGGAGGGCTCTTCCTTTTCATTGACGAGATGTCGAGTTGCCGTGATCAAGATGCTTCTAGTGGATAGTTGTGGTTGTTGGCCCTCAGCCTCTTAAAATGTGCTAGCTATTACTATATATGTTAAGTATGTAGATATGGACCATATGGTTGTTGGCCCTTAGCCTCTTAAAATGTGATAGTTGTTACTATGTTAAGTATGTAGATATGGACCATATGGTTGTCAAAACTGTGTTATGAATATCCTCCTTTTGTCAAATAGTGTAACCACTATATATATGTTAATCAAATGTTGTTACCCAAGTTCACAAATTTTCATGGAAAGTATTAGTATCGTACACGGTTCATGGAGTTTAAGCGTGTGCTCGATGTCCAGAAGGCATTTGCATCTTAACTGTCCATATTGCAAATTCACACACATGTTAATATAAGGAAACGTATGTGTAACATACTAATCATCGCACACGAGTACTCGCAGACACATCGTGTGCGATACTCCTATCCACCGCAAGCAACTAGTTTGCATTTTTAATGTTTTTTGTACACACAGAATCGCACACAAACTAACTATATTGACCGTCTGTGTTGTAATTTCTCATCACAAACAGTTCATCCGAGTCGATAGTTTGCCATGTATCACACACATCTTGTTTACACGACTCGTTTGTGTTCTTTTGGCTTATCACAAACAGTTCATCCATGTGAACTGTATGCCGCATATCACACACATCTTGTGAAGTTGAACCGTTTCTGTTGTGTTCCCTAATTGAAAACAGTTCGTCCGAGTGAACCATATGCCGTATATCGCACACACATTGATATGGCTGCCTGTTTCTATTGTTCTACCTCATCGAACATCTCGAATGGATTAACCGTGTGTCCTGCATCGCAAACTGATACGTCCATTTTGCATCATGTTTTCTTACTGTTATTTATAATTTTTTTATCCATAATAATGCTTTTTGGAGTAATTCTAATGCCTTGTCTCCCATAATTTGCAAGGAACGCACCAAGAGGGAGAATTTCGGCAGCTGGAAATCTGGACCTGGAAAAGCTACGTCAGGCCACCTATTCTGCACAACTCCAAATGAGTTGAAACTTTACGGAGAATTTTTATGAATTATTTACAGAATATTGGAGTCAATAAACACCAGAGGGGGCCACCAGGTGGGCACAACCCACATGGGCGCGCCAGCCCCCCCCCCCCCCCCCCCCCCCCCCGGCGCGCCCTGGTGGGTCGTGGCCTCCTCGGCCAACCTCCAGTGCCCATCTTCAAGTATATAAGTGGTTTTGACCTAGAAAAAATAAGAGGACTTTCGGGACGAAGCGCCGCCGCCTTGAGGCGGAACTTGGGCAGGAGCACTTTTGCCCTCCGGCGGAGCGATTCTGCCAGGGGAACTTCCCTCCCGGAGGGGAAAATCATCATCATCACCAAGAACTCTCCCATCCCGGGGAGGACAATCTCCATTAACATCTTCACCAGCACCATCTCATCTCAAACCCTAGTTCATCTCTTGTATTCAATCTTGTTACCGGAACTATAGATTGTTGCTAGGGGGCGACTAGTAGTGTTGATTACATCTTGTAGTTGATTACTATATGGTTTATTTGGTGGAAGATTATATGTTCAGATCCATTATGCACATTAATACCCCTCTGATCATGAGCATGTTTGTTGTTTGTGACTAGTTACCTTCGTTCTTGAGGTCACGGAATAAATCATGTTGCAAGTAATCATGTGAATTTGATATGTGTTCGATATTTTGATAGTATGTATGTTGTGATACCCTTAGTGGTGTCATGTGAACGTCGACTACATGACACTTCACCATATTGGGGCCTAAGGGAATGCATGGTGGAGTAGTAAATAGATGGAGGGTTACGAGAGTGACAGAAACTTAAACCCCGGTTTATGCACTATTCCGTAAGGGACCGATTGGATCCTAGAGTTTAATGCTATGGTTAGAGTTTATTCTTAATACTTTTCTCATAGTTGTAGATGCTTGCGGGAGGGTTAATCATAAGTAGGAGGTTTGTTCAAGTAAGAACAACACCTAAGCACCGGTCCACCCACATATCAAATTATCAAAGTAGCGAACACAAATCAAACCAATATGATGAAAGTGACTAGATGAAATTCCCGTGTACCCCCAAGAACGCTTGCTTATTATAAGAGACCATTCTGGCCTGTCCTTTGCCTCAAAAGGATTGGGCTACCTTGCTGCATACTTGTTACTATTATCGTTACTTGCTCATTACAAACTATCTTACTATCAAACTACTCGCTACTTACAATTTCAGCACTTGCAGACATCACCTTACTGAAAACTACTTGTCATTTCCTTCTGCTCCTCGTTGGGTTCGACACTCTTACTTATCTAAAAGAGCTACAATTGATCCCCTATACCTGATGGGTCATCAAGGCTATTTTCTGGCGCCGTTGCCGAGGAGTGAAGCGCCTTTGGTCAATGGAATTCGGTAAGGAAACAATTATATAGTGTGCTGAAATTTATTGTCACTTGTTACTATGGAAAACAATCCTTTGAGGTGTATGCTCGGGGTATCTTCACCTGATCCGGAACCACAATTAATTGCCCCTCAACCTTCAACACCTACTGAAAATGTTGAATATGAAATTCCTTCGGGTATGATAGAACAACTGCTAGCTAATCCTTATGCAGGAGATGGAACTGAACATCCTGATATGCACTTGATATATGTGGAACAAAGTTGTGGATTGCTTAAGCTTGCTGGTTTACCTTGGGATGAGGTGATGAGAAAGGTTTTCCCTTTATCTTTGAAGGTAAAATCATTGGCATCGTATAGGCTATGCAATGATATTGGATCATGGAATTGGAATCGTCTGAAATTGGAGTTCCACCAAAAAAATTATCCTATGCATCTAGTTCATCGTGATCGGAATTATATATATAATTTTTGGCCTCGTGAAGGAGAAAGTATCGGTCTATCTTGGGGGAGGCTTAACTCAATGTTATATTCATGCCCCAATCATGAGCTCTCAAGAGAAATTATTATCCAGAATTTTTATGCTTGGCTTTCTCGTAATGATCAAACCATGCTTGATACTTGTTATGTTGGTTCATGAAGAAGACTATTGAATTCCAGTGGCATCTTTTGGAAAGAATTAAACGCAACTTTGAAGATTGGGAACTCGAGAAGGTACAGAGTCAGGTATTAAACTTAAGTATGACTGTGTTAAATATTTTATGGATACCGATGCTATTCAAAAGTTTAGCACTAAGTATGGACTTGACTCTGAGATAGTAGCCTCCTTTTGTGAACCATTTGCTACTCATGTTGAACTCCCTAAGGAGAAGTGGTTTAAATATTACCCACCTATTAAAGAAGAAATTAAAGAAGCGGTACCAGTAAAAGAAGATACTATACTTTATAATGTTGATCCAGTTGTTCCTACTACTTATTTTGAGAAACCTCCTTTTCCTGTTAGGATAAAGGAACATGTTAAAGTTTCAACTGTGGTTAACAAAAGCTCTGTTAGAACACCTAAACCATATGAACAAATTAGAGTTGAACCTAATATTGCTATGGTTAAAGATCTCTTGGAAGAATATGTGGATGGGCATGTCATCTACTTCTGTGCAAAAGCTGCTAGAATTGCCAAACCCGAAAAGGGATAAAAATAGACAATTTGTTGCCTACCTGTCATTTCAGTTAAAATAGGAGATCACTGTTATCATGGTTTATGTGACATGGGTGCTAGCGTGAGTGCTATTCCTTATAAGTTATATCAAGAAATTAGGGAAGACATAGCACCTACAGAGTTAGAAGACATAGATGTCACTATTAAACTTGCAAATAGAGACACCATGTCACCTTGTGGGATTATTAGAGATGTTGAAGTCTTGTGCGGGAAAATAAAGTACCCTACTGATTTTATTGTTCTTGGTTCCCCACAAGATGACTTCTATCCCATTATCTTTGGTAGACCTTTCTTGAACACCGTTAATGCTAGGATAGATTGTCAGAAACAATCTGTGGGAGTTAGCTTTGGAGATGAGTCTCATGAGTTTAATTTTTCCAAGTTTAGTAGGAACCATGATGAAAAGGAATTGCCTAGTAAGGATGAATAATTGGTCTTGCTTCTATTGCTATGCCACCTACTGATCCTTTAGAACAATATTTGCTAGACCATGAGAATGATTTACATATGCATGAAAGAAATGAAATAGATAATATTTTCTTTGAACAACGTCCTCTGCTTAAACACAATTTTCCTATTGAAACTCTTGGGGGTCCTCCTCCACCTAAGGGTGATCCTGTGTTCGAATTAAAACAATTGCTAGACACTTTGAAATATGCTTATCTTGATGAAAAGAAGATATATCATGTTATTATTAGTGCTAACCTTTCAGAACATGAAGAAGAAAGATTATGGAAAGTTCTAAGGAAGCATCGGGCTTCTATAGGATATACTCTTGATGATTTAAAGGGCATTAGTCCCACTCTATGTCAGCACAAAATTAATATGGAGCCTGATTAAACCCGTTGTTGATTACCAACGTCGGTTAAATCCGTAGGTGAAAGAGGTGGTAAGAACGGAAATATTAAAACTTCTGGAAGCAGGTATAATTTATCCAATAGCTGATAGTAGATGGGTAAGTCATGTTCATTGTGTCCCTAAGAAAGGAGGTATTACTATTGTTCCTAATGATAAAAATGAACTTATTCCACAAAGAATTGTTACAGGCTATAGAATGGTAATTGACTACAGAAAATTAAATAAAGCAACTAGAAAAGATCATTACACTTTTCCTTTTATCGATCAAATGCTTGAAAGATTATCTAAGCATACACACTTTTGCTTCCTTTATGGATATTCTGTCTTTTGACAAATACCTGTTTCTCAACCTGATCAAGAAAAGACCACTTTTACTTGTCCTTTCGAAACCTATGCTTATAGACGTATGCCTTTTGGTTTATGTAATGCACCTGCTACCTTGCAAAGATGTATGACTGCTATATTCTCTGACTTTTGTGAAAAGATTGTTGAGGTTTTCATGGATGACTTCTCTGTTTATGGAAAGTCTTTTGATGATTGTTTAAGCAATCTTGATCGAGTTTTGCAGAGATGTGAACAAACAAATCTTATCTTGAATTGGGAGAAATGCCACTTTATGGTTAATGAAGGCATTGTCTTGGGTCATAAATTTCTGAAAGAGGTATTGAATTGGACCAAGCTAAGGTTGATGCTATTGAGAAAATGTCATGTCCTAAAGACATCAAAGGTATTTATAGTTTCCTAGGTCATGCTGGTTTCTATAGGAGATTTATTAAAGACTTCTCTAAAATTTCGAGACCTCTTACTAGTCTCTTGCAAAAGGATATTCCTTTTGTTTTTGATGATGATTATCTTGAAGCCTTTGAAACTCTCAAGAAAGCCTTAATTTCTTCACATATTGTTCAACCACCTGATTAGAACTTGCCTTTTGAAATTATGTGTGATGCTATTGATTATGTTGTTGGTGTTGTCCTAGGACAAAGAGTTGATAAGAAATTGAATGTTATTCATTATGCTAGTAAAACTCTAGACAGTGCTCAAAGAAATTATGCTACTATTGAAAAATAATTCTTAGCAGTGGTGTTTTCTTGTGATAAGTTTACACCTTATATTGTTGATTCCAAAGTAACTGTTCACATAGACCATGCTGCTATTAAATATCTTATGGAAAAGAAAGATGCTAAACCTAGACTTATTTGTTGGGTTCTCTTGTTACAAGAATTTGATTTGCATATCATTGATAGAAAAGGAGCTGAGAACCCCATTGCTGATATTTTGTCTAGGCTTGAAAATGTGCTTGATGACCCACTTCCTATTGATAATAGTTTTCCTGATGAGCAGTTAGCTGCAATAAATGTTGCTAATGGTACTCCTTGGTATGCTGACTATGCTAATTACATTGTTGCTAAATATTTGCCACCTAGCTTCACATATCAACAAAAGAAAAAAGATCTTCTATGATTTAAGACATTACTTTTGGGATGACCCACATCTTTATAAATAAGGAGTAGATGGAATTATTAGATGTTGTGTACCTGAGCATGAATAGGGACAAATCCTACTGAAATGTCACTCCGAGGCTTATGGAGGGCATCATGCTGGAGATAGAACTGCTCACAAGGTATTGCAGTCTGGATTTTATTGGCCTACTCTCTTCAAGGATGCTCGTAAGTATGTCTCATCTTGTGATGAATGTCAAAGAATAGGTAATATCGGTAAGCGTCAAGAAATGTCTATGAATTACTCACTTGCTGTTGAACCATTTGATCTTTGGGGGTTTGATTACACGGGACCTTTTCCTTCCTCTAATGGGTATACACATATTTTGGTTGATGTTGATTATGTTACTAAATGGGTAGAAGCTATTCCAACCAGTAGTGTTGATCACAACACCTCTATTAAAATGCTTAAGGAAGTTATTTTTAAAAGGTTTGGAGTCCCTCGATATTTAATGACTGATGGTGGTTCACACTTTATTAATGGTGCTTTCCGTAAAATGCTTGCGAAGTATGATGTTAACCATAGAATTGCATCACCCTATCATCCTCAGTCTAGTGGTCAAGTTGAACTTAGCAATAGAGAAATAAAATTAATTTTGCAAAAGACTGTCAATAGGTCCAGGAAGAATTGGTCTAAGAAATTAGATGATGCACTTTGGGTTTATAGAACAGCTTATAAAAATCCTATTGGTACGTCTCCTTATAAAATGGTTGATGGAAAAGCTTGTCATTTGCCTCTTGAGTTAGAACATAAAGCATATTGGGCAATTAAAGAACTCAATTATGATTTCAAACTTGCTGGTGAAAAGAGGTTATTTGATATAAGCTCATTAGATGAATGGAGAACCCAAGCTTATGAAAATGCAAAGTTATTCAAAGAAAAAGTTAAAAGATGGCATGACAAAAGAATCCAAAAGCGTGAGTTTAAAGTTGGAGAATATGTTCTTTTGTACAACTGACGTTTTAGATTTTTTGCAGGAAAGCTCCTCTCAAAATGGGGAGGCCCCTATGTCATCAAGGAGGTTTACCGGTCTGGAGCCATCAAAATAAATAATTTTCAAGGCACTAACCCGAAGGTTGTCAATGGGCAACGAATAAGGCATTATATCTCAGGTACGCCTATTAATGTTCAAAGTAATATTATTCAAACCTTGACACCGGAAGAACACATAAAAGAGTCCTTCTAGAACACTCCAGAATCGTGAAAATAAGGAGGTATGTGATACGGTAAGTAAACGGACTCCGAAAAATCTGCAAAAAATATTTTTAATCAGTTTTGGAATATTTTAAAATTTTGGAAATAAAGGAACTTCCAGGAACCGTACCCTGGTGGGCACAAGACACCAGGGCGCGCCAGCCTGGTGCGCCCAGGTGGGTTGTGCCTACCAGGGACACCTCCCGTACTCCGTTTTTCTTCCATATACTTGCCCTGCAAGGTAAAAATATATATATATACTTACCGAACCTGTTAACCACCGTATCGCAGAGAAATCCTCTGTTCTCTTTTCTTGCTGATTTCTGTCAGATCTGTTGGGCCACTGCCATAGAAATCCGAGGACAAGATCTCTCCTTCACCACCAAAAGAGAATTGAGTATCGGGTATGGGCACTCCCCTTGGCTTCCGCCAAGCTTGGGGGAGGTGCCCCGGTATCATATCATCTCGCTATCTTTTTGCTTTTATTTATCTTAGTTCAATCTTTTGCTTTAGATGAAATAAAGTTTAGTTCGATCCCTTTTTCTTTGAGAGTTTGCTTAGTGATCTATCCTTGTAATTGTGTGCAAGTTATATAATAAAGTTAGTTTTAGTTTTTGCTTTCTTTACTTTCATGTTGCAAATGAAGAAAAGAATTAAGGAAGAAAGAAAAGGAGAAAGGAAATAAATAAAGAAAGGATAGAGATAATGAAAATATTATATACTAATCCTATGGTAAGTGATAGCACCACATAAGGAAAAGTATAAGTAAGAAAAATTTATTAGAGATTGACAAACATGGCATTAGTCAATGATGCAACTCATGAAAGAATTAATAAGGGAAGAGAAGATTCACATATACATATACTATCCTAGAAATCTTTTGTGATTGTGAGCCCTCATCAAAATATTATATGCTAAAATTATCGACATTGGAAAAGGAAGACAACTTAATGGTTTATGTTTGTTCATATTCACATAGAAGTCATATTGTCGTAGATCCTTCAACATGTGGTGTTTGCCCCCTATCTTTGCTAGCCAAAAATTCTGCGCTAAGTAGAGATACTACTTGTGCATCCAAAAACCCTTAAACCCAAATCTTTTTCAAGTGTCCACCATACCTACCTAGGGATTGAACAAGATCCCTCAAGTAAGTTGTCATCGGTGCAAAAAGGCAATAAAAATTGCTTCTAAATATGTGAGATCATTTAGAGTAAGAGAAAATTGAGCGTTGTACGAACTTGTATGACAAAGAATAAAAGCGATAGACTACATAATAAAGGTTGTCATCTTAAGGGGCAATACAACGTGACGTTCTCTTGCACTAAGGGATTGAGCATGCAAACAAATAAGCGCATGGCAACCTCTGCTTCCCTCTGCGAAGGGCATATCTTTTACTTTTATGCAAAGAGTCAAAGTTTTCCTTCTATTCCTTTTTATTTTCTCTTTTTGGCAAGCATCATGTGGTGAGGAAAGATCTAGGCACATATGTCCAGTTGAATATAGATAGCATGAGTTATTATTGTTGACATCACCCTTGAGGTGAGTATGTTGGGAGGCAAAACTATAAGCCCCTATCTTTCTATGTGTCCGGTTAAAATGTTTTGTTCATGGGTACAAGGAGAGTGTTAGCAATCATAGAAGACTATATGATGGTTGAGTATGTGGACTTGCCTAAAGGCTCTGACACGTGACTCTTCTTGAAAAGATGATGAATTGTAGTTGCAAAGTTGACTGAGAACATAGTTTGTTGGTTTCCAATAGATTTTTTGCTTTATACTTCAATTATGTGATGAACAATTACTTATTAATAGGAAGTATATGATGCAAGTTCTATGATAAAAGTCCTATGTTAAATTTTGTTGCTGTTATAATAATCAACATGATGCTTCTATGTCCATATTGTGTTTCTATCAACACCTCTCTCTCAAAGCATGTGGACATGTTTTTTGATTTCGGTTTTCGCTTGAGGACAAGCGAGGCCTAAGCTTGGGGGAGTTGATACGTCCATTTTGCATCATGTTTTCTTACTGTTATTTATAATGTTTTTATCCATAATAATGCTTTTTGGAGTAATTCTAATGCCTTTTCTCTCATAATTTGCAAAGAACACACCAAGAGGGAGAATTCTGGCAGCTGGAAATCTGGACCTGGAAAAGCTACGTCAGGCCACCTATTATGCACAACTCCAAATGAGCTGAAACTTTACGGAGAATTTTTATGAATTATTTGAGGAATATTGGAGTCAATAAATAGCAGAGGGGGGCCACCTGGTCGGCACAACCCACATGGGCGCGCTAGTCCCCCCAGGCGCGCCCTGGTGGGTTGTGGCCTCCTCGGCCGAACCCTGATGTCCATCTTCTGGTATATAAGTGGTTTTGACCTAGAAAAAATAAGAGGAGTACTTTCGGGATGAAGCGCCACCGCCTCGAGGCGGAACTTGGGAGGAGCACTTTTGCCCTCCGGCGGAGCGATTTTACCAAGGGAACTTCCCTCCCGGAGGGGGGGAAATCATCATCATCATCATCATCATCACCAACAACTCTCCCATCTTGGGGAGGACAATCTTCATCAACATCTTCAGCAGCACCATCTCATGTCAAACCTTAGTTCATCTCTTGTATTCAATCTTGTTACTGGAACTATAGATTGTTGCTAGGGGGTGACTAGTAGTGTTGATTACATCGTGTAGTTGATTACTATATGGTTTATTTGGTGGAATATTACATGTTCAGATCCATTGTGCATATTACTAACCCTCTGATCATGAGCATGTTTGTTGTTTTTGAGTAGTTACCTTCGTTCTTGAGGTCATGGGATAAATCATGTTGCAGGTAATCATGTGAATTTGATATGTGTTTGATATTTTGATACTTTGTATGTTGTGATTCCCTTAGTGGTGTCATGTGAACGTAGACTACATGACACTTCGCCATATTTGGGCCTAAGGGAATGCATTGTGGAGTAGTAAATAGATGGTGGGTTGCGAGAGTGACAGAAACTTAAGCCCAGTTTATGCACTATTCCATAACGGGCCGATTGGGTCCTAGAGTTTAATGCTATGGTTAGAATTTATTCTTAATACTTTTCTTTTAGTTGTGGATGCTTGCGGAAGGGTTAATCATAAGTAGGAGGTTTGTTCAAGTAAGAACAGCACCTAAGCACCGGTCCACATATCAAATTATCAAAGTAGCGAACACAAATCAAACCAATATGATGAAAGTGACTAGATGAAATTCTCGTGTACCCTCAAGAACGCTTGCTTATTATAAGAGACCGTTTTGGCCTGATCTTTGCCTCAAAAGGATTGGGCTACCTTGCTGCATACTTGTTACTATTATCATTACTTGCTCATTACAAACTATCTTTCTGTCAAACTACTCGCTACTTACAATTTCAGCACTTGCAAACATCACCTTACTGAAAACTACTTGTCATTTCCTTCTGCTCCTCGTTGGGTTCGACACTCTTACTTATCGAAAAGAGCTACAATTGGTCCCCTATACTTGTGGGTCATCACACACACATTGATATGGCTGCCCGTTTCTGTTGTTCTGCCTCATCGCAAACAGCTGGAATGGATTAACCGTGTGCCCTGCATCACAGACGCAACTAAAATCTGAACAGTGTTTGATGGCTCCCCAATCGCAAACGTTTTGCACCTTTTTTGACGGTTTTTTGTACCACCGTTTGCGATTATTGCAGCGCACAAAGTTTCGGCAAAGGGTGTCAATCGTAGTGTCACGTTAGCAGCATCCTGCAGTAGTGACATATTCCTTCGACTATGAGATTATGCAACTCCGGAATACCGAAGGAATGAATTGTGTGCTATCAAACGTCACAACATAACTGCATGATTCTAAAGATGCTCTACAGGTATATCCGAAGGTGTTTGTTGGGTTGGCATAGATCGTGATTAGGATTTGTCACTCCGAGTATCGGAGATGTATCTCTGGGCCCTCTCGGTAATACACATCATAAGAAGCCTTGCAAGCAATGTGACTAATGAGTTAGTTGCAGGATGATGTATTACGGAATGAGTAAAGAGACTTACCGGTAACGAGATTGAACTAGGTATGAAGATACCGACGATCGAATCTCGGGCAAGTAACATACCGATGACAAAGAAAATAACGTATGTTGTCATTACGGTACGACCGATAAAGATCTTCGTAGAATATGTGGGAACCAATATGAGCATCCAGGTTCCGATGTTGGTTATTGACCAGAGAGGTGTCTCGGTCATGTCTACATAGTTCTCAAACCCATAGGGTCCGCACGCTTAACATTAGATGATGACTTTGTATTATATGAGTTATGTGATTTGGTGACTGAATGTTGTTCTTAGTCCCGGATGAGATCACAGACATGACCAGGAGTCCTGAAATGGTCGAGAGGTAAATATTGATATATAGGACGATAGTATTCGGACACCGGAAGTGTTTTGAAGAGTATCGGACTACCGGAGGGGTTACCGGAACCCCGGGGGGGGTTAATGGGCCACATGAGCCAAAGGAGAAGGGGCACACCAGCCCACACGGGGCTGGCGCACCCCTCCTAGGCCACCGGCCAAGTGGGAGAAGGAAAGGGGGGAGTCGGCCTCCCCCTTCCTTTCCTCTCCCCCCTCTTCCTTTTCCCTCCCGGTAAATATGGTAGGGGGCCGAATTGGAATAGGGCCCCCAAGTAGGATTCCTCCTACTTGGGGCGCCCAAGGCAGCTCCCATCCCCCTCCCACCAATATATACATGGGGAGGGGTGCCTAGAAGACACACCAACAATTGTTAGCCGTGTGCGGCGCCCCCCTCCACAGTTTATGCCTCCGGTCATATTCATGTAGTGCTTAGGCGAAGCCCTGCGCGGATCACTTCACCATCACCGTCACCAGGACGTCGTGCTGATGGAACTCTCCCTCGACACTTTGCTGGATCAAGAGTTCGAGGGACGTCATCGAGCTAAACGTGTGCAGAACTCGGAGGTGTCATGCGTTCGTTGCTTGATTGGTCGGAACGAGAAGAAGTTCGACTACATCAACCGCGTTGTCAAACGCTTCCGCTTTCGGTCTACAAGGGTACGTGGACACACTCTCCCCCTCCCGTTGCTATGCATCTCCTAGATAGATCTTGCGTGAGCGTAGCAATTTTTTTGAAATTGCATGCTACGTTTCCCAACAACCCTCAGGTACAACAGACAATTCATATCTAGGGGGAGAATCATAATCTTCAGTTTCAGTAATTTCATTCTCTCTAACCCTAGCAAGTTGTTCATCAAGAAATTCACCTCATGGAACAGTATTATCAAGCAAAGTAGTTTCATCATAAGCATCATGCATAGCAGAAGTGGCATCATCAATAACATGTGACATATCAGAATCAATAGCAGGCGTAGGTGTCGCAAGTTTACTCAAAACAGAAGGAGAATCAAGTGCAGAGCTAGATGGCAGTTCCTTACCTCCCCTCTTAGTTGAGGGAAAAATCTTAGTTCTTTGATCTTTCAAATTCCTCATAGTGAACAACAAATATAAATCCCAAGTGACTCAAAGAATAGAGCTATGCTCCCCGGCAACGGCGCCAGAAAAAGGTCTTGATAACCCACAAATATAGGGGATCACAATAGTTTTTGAGGGTAGAGTATTCAACCCAAATTTATTGATTCGACACAAGGGGAGCCAAAGAATATTCTCAACTATTGGTAGCTGAGTTGTCAATTCAACCACACCTGATAAACTTAATATTTGCAGCAAAGTATTTAGTAGCAAAGTAGTATGGAAGTAACGGTAATAGTGGCAAAAGTAATAGTAGCAGTTTTGTAACAATCGTGGCAGTGGCAACGGAAAAGTAACTGAGAAAACATATGAAACGAGCTCGTAGGCAATGGATCAATGATGGATAATTATGTCGGATGGAATTCATCATGCAACAGCTATAGCATAGGGTGACATGGAACTAGCTCCAATTCATCAATATAATGTAGGCATGTATTCCGAATATAGTCATACGAGCTTATGCAAAAGAACTTGCATGACATCTTTTGTCCTACCCTCCCATGGAAGCGGGGTCCTATTGGAAACTAAGGGATATTAAGGCCTCCTTTTAATAGAGAACCAGACCAAAGCATTAGCACTTAGTGAATACATGAACTCCTCAAACTACGGTCATCACTGGGAAGTGTCCCGACTGTTGTCACTCCGGGGTTGTCGGATCATAACACGTAGTAGATGACTATAACTTGCAAGATAGGATCGAGAACACAAATATACTCATGAAAACATAATAGGTTCAGATCTGAAATCATGGCACTTGGGCCCTAGTGACAAGCATTAAGCATAGCAAAGTCATAGCAAAAACAATCTTAGAACATAGTGGATACTAGGGATCAAACCCTAACAAAACTAACCCGATTACATGGTAAATCTCATCCAACCCATCACCGTCTAGCAAGCCTATGATGGGATTACTCACGCGCGGCGGTGAGCATCATGAAATTGGTGATGGAGGATGGTTGATGATGACGATGCCGATGGATTCCCCTCTCCGTATCCCAGAACGGACTCCAAATCTACCATCCCGAGGAAGAACAGGACTTGGCGGCGACTCCATATCGTAAACGCGATGAATCCTTCTCCCTGATTTTTTTCTCCCCGAACATGAATATATGGGTTTGGAGTTGAGGTTGGTGGAGGTCCAAGGGGCCCACAAGGACGGAGGGCGCGCCCCCCACCCTTATGGCCAGGGTGTGAGCCCCCTTCGGTTGATTCTTTCGCCAATATTTTTTATTAATTACAAAAATCATCTCCATGAAGTTTCATGTCATTCCGAGAACTTTTATTTTTGCACAAAAATAACACCATGGCAATTCTGCTGAAAACGGCGTCAGTCCGGGTTAGTTCCATTCAAATCATGCAAGTTAGAGTCCAAAACAAGGGCAAAAGAGTTTGGAAAAGTAGATACGATGGAGACGTATCAGCCACTTCTAAATACTTCAAACAAACATATGTTTTTGTGTGCTTGGATTGTTCATAGAGAGACAGGGCCGGGGGTAGTAGATATCTTCCATGCTAAGCGGGTTATTCTCATGATGAGTGTTTATTCACTCGTCCTTGCACGAGAGGGGCGGTAATAGGGATTCCCAGTCCCAAAATCAAAAAATGCAAATAATTAAACAAAACTCCCCCAGGATTGATGTTGGTATGGACGGTACCCGTGGATTCGGCTAGCTGTGGAGTGTGTTTGTTGGTGGAGGGGGGTAAACCTTTACTTTTATCGCTTGGGAACCACCACTAATGTGTCTAGCATTGAAGGTATTAATAACTTTTGGTCGTGACGTAAACAGGAAGGGTGCATTTCCCAAAATTCATATATCTCTGTTTTAAAAACTTTGAGCTCTAGCACCGCTACAAATCCCTGCTTCCCTCTGCGAAGGGACTATCTATTTAATTTTATGTTGAGTCATCACCTTCTCAAATAAGTGCCATATGTGAGAGCACTATTGTCATCCTCGTGCATTGTCTATAGTTTATGTTGGATGCATCATGACACGATCTTTTCTACCATGAATTACAATGTTTAGCCGCTTCTTGAACTTTGGAGGTGCTCTGCATTTATGTTTTGCGGTCTCAGAAAGGGCTAGCGAGATACCACTATTGTCATATTATATCTAGGTTGTTTTGAAAAAATGTTGTCATGTGAGATATTTTATTATTGCTCACTAGTTGCTTATGCCATTCATATAAGTTAATATAATTTCTAAGAGTTATTGTTGACATGGTTAGTCATAATCTTTGCTGAAAACCTAAGTGCTACTTAAGCTTATTTATCTAAACAAGAACAAAATAGTTCGTAATTTTTTTCTTTTTCACTTTTAGTTTATCAACTGAATTGCTTGAGGACAAGCAAAGGTTTAAGCTTGGGGGAGTTGATACATCTCTGTCATACCTACTTTTCCTAATGCTTTTGCTCTTGTTTTGGACTCTAATTTGCATGATTTGAGTGAAACTAACCCGGACTAACGCCATTTTTAGCAGAATTGCCATGTTGTTGCTTTTATGCAGAAATAAAAGTTCTTGGAATGGAACGGAACTTTTTGGAGAATTATTTTACAATAATAGAAAAATACTAGAGCCAGGAACCACCAGAGGGGGTCCCCTGGTTGAGCACAACCCACCAGGGCACGCCACACCCTCCAAGCATGCCCAAGTGGGTTGTGCCCACCTGGTGGCCCCGCAGACCCTAATTCCAACTCCTTAAATACCTATTTTTGGAGAGAAAAATCTGGGAGGAAGTTTCATCGCGTTTCACGATACGGAGTCGCCGCCGCCTCCTGTTCTTCATCGGGAGGCCTGATCTGGAGTCCGTTGAGGGCTCCGGAGAGGGGGATCTTCGATCTTCGTCATCACCAACCCTCCTTCATCGACAATTCCATGATGCTCCCAACCGGGCGTGAGTAATTCCTTCATAGGCTCGCTGGTTGGTGAGGAGTTGGATGAGATTCATCATGTAATCGAGTTAGTTTTGTTAGGGCTTGATCCCTAGTATCCATAATGTTCCGAGATTGATGTTGCTATGACTTTGCCATGCTTAATGCTTGTCACCTTGGGCCCGAGTGCCGTGATTTTAGATCTGAACCGTTTATGTTTTCAGCATTATATCTATGTACTAGATCTGATCTTGCAAGTCATATTCACCAATTACGTGTTATGATCCGTAAACCCCGCGGTGACAGTAATCGGGATACTTGTCGGTGATGAACGTAGTTTGGGGAGTTCATGTATTCGCTATGTGTTAATGCTTTTTTCTGGTTCTCTATTAAAAGGAGACCTTAATATTCCTTCGTTTACTTATGGACCCCGCTGCCACGGGAGGGTAGGACAAAATATGCCATACATGTTCTTTCCATAAGCACGTATGACTATTTACAAAATACATGCCTACATTATATTTATGAACTAGAGCTAGTTTTGCAAAGCCCTAGGTTATGACTGTTATATGAATATCATCCACCAAATTCGCCCATCCAATGCCTACGAATTTTCCACATATTGCTCTTGCTAAGTTACTACTATTGTTGTTACTGTTACACTTGATACAAAATCATTGCTATCACTCTTGCCATTACTGCTATTATCATTAGTGCTATCAAAACTATCATATTACTGTGCTACTGATCATATTGCTGCGGATATTTAATCTCCTGGTGTGGTTGAATTGACAACTCAACTGCTAATACTTGCAAATATTCTTTGTCTCCCCTTGTGTCAAATATCTATAAATTTGGGTTGAATACTCTACCCTCGAAAATAGTTGCGATCCCCTATACTTGTGGGTTATTAGTTAACTACTCCCTCCGTCCCATAATGTAAGACATTTTTTGACACTACACTAGTGTCAAAAAAATGTCTTGCATTATGGGACGAAGGGAGTAATATTTAATGGATCCCAATCATTGTGGCCCACTGTAACAACGGCTCTTACCAGGCCGTTAACAGGCTGAAAGCTTGATAGAGCCGTATAAATGGAAATGGCCCACGGGCCTCTAGCAGGCCGAAATAAACTTCAATTTTGTCTAGGCCCTTTTGCTTGATGGGCCAGTAAGAGGCCGAAAGTGTTTTGGGCCAAAAGAGGCCCAATTTACAAACTAGGCTTTTAAAAGGCCGAAAGTCGCGTCGGGCTGAAATTGTGCCCTAGGGAACATGGGCCTTTAATGGACCCAAAATCAAGTGGCATCATCAAAGGCCCAACTGTTGTGCGGGCTGTTAACAGGTTGAAAGACAAAATAGGCTAGAAGTTGTCCCATGTACAGAATGGGCCGAGAAAAGGCCGAAAGTCACAATGGACTAGAAGTTGGCACAACTACAGAATGGGCCGAGGAAAGGCTGAAAGACGTACCAACAATTAATTGGTCCATATCTATAATGGGTTGCTATCAGACCGAAAGAAGGTGAGGCCGTAATTGAGCCCAAAGACGTAGCGAGTTGTTAACTAGCTGGAACTGACGATGGGCTAAAAATTGTCAAATCTAGAATGGGCCTTTGATGGGTCGATTCTGTGTAACTCATATTGTTCGTGGTTGTGTATGGGCCTAACGCAAGTAGGCCGCTAATGGGCCGGCCCGCTTATTATGACAGGCCCAGCCTTTTAACCTAAACAGGCCACTGTTGGGCCGTGCCATGACATATCACAGGGACCTGTTGTCCATTGGACGACTGACATCTGTCCCGAGATGGAGCTGACACGTGGTTCCGTTGGCCAATGTGAATTTTACACATGGAAAATCATCATTGGTCTGTGCTGTTAGCGGGTTATCGGATCCAAAACTGGACCAGATAGCTTAACAGCGACCCGTTTCATTGGAGGCCACGTGTCAGTTACCCTTGACGAAAGCACTTCCATGTGCGTCATTAATCGTCAGGGAAGTGGACACTTCCATGATGATAATTTTAGTATTGTCATGGAACACTTCTACGACAGCACAGGTATGACTCTTGTTTCTTTCATAAAATCTTCATGGATATACATGCATGACAACAAAAGTGACCTACTGTGACAAACACGTATCATCAGGGAAGTGATTTTTTTGTAGTGAATGCGAGCTTCTTTCTGAGTTGAAACACCCTCAATTATGTTTTCGAGAATATCCCTCAAATCCTTTGCAGTTTCACAATGACGATAGCAAAAAAATTGAGCCGAAGAGAGATGGCCACCAATTTCATCTTTAGCTTGAGCGTCCATCTGAATGAGCTTCTTCTCGTGGTCAGTGGGGGCTGGAGTATTTCAACCGTAAAACCAAACTACACCACGTTCCACATATCATCATCAATAGCTCGGAGACGGATCTTCATATTATCTTTCCAGAAGGGATAGTCCGTCCCATCAAAGATGAGAATCTTAAGATGCAACTTGTAGCTCACTGAATACATACTTAAACTCCAAGGTGGTTAGACCAAAATGAGCAGAGACAAGGAGTACCTTGCTCTCATACCAATTGTAGGAAGGAAGTATGTCTACCAGAGGGGGTGAATGGGAGTTTTAAAATTTCTTCGGCAATATGAAAACTCTCGTAACCCAACAGCGGAGCGAATGAAAAACAGTTTACAGTGAGCGAATACAAACTACCGAATGGAAATTAAAGGCATGCATCGAGACAAACCACATGATTGAAACCGTTTGAATGTAAAGAGGAGAGTAGAGGTAACAGGTGATGCTCGATGGCGACAAGGAATTTGGTAGACCAGTTTGTTCTTCTGTACAAGGACTACGTCTGGTTAGAGGGTGTCGGTGTCAAAACCGGCGGATCTCGGGTAGGGGGTCCCGAACTGTGCGTCTAAGGCGGATGGTAACAGGAGGCAGGGGACACGATGTTTTACCCAGGTTCGTGCCCTCTTAATGGAGGTAAAACCCTACGTCCTGCTTGATTTATTCTTGATGATATGAGTATTACAAGAGTTGATCTACCACGAGATCGGAGAGGCTAAACCCTAGAAGCTAGCCTATGGTATGATTGTATGTTGTCCTACGGACTAAAACCCTTCGGTTTATATAGACACCAGAGGGGGCTAGGGTTACACAAGATCGGTTACAAAGGAGGAGATATACATATCCGTATTGCCTAGCTTGCTTTCCACGCCAAGTAGAGTCCCATCCGGACACGGGACGAAGTCTTTGATCTTGTATCTTCATAGTCCAACAGTCCGGACGAAGGATATAATCCGGCTGTCCGGATACCCCCTAATCCAGGACTCCCTCAGTAGCCCCCGAACCAGGCTTCAATGACGATGAGTCCGGCGCGCAGTGCTGTCTTTGGCATTGCAAGGCGGGTTCTTCTCCAATTTTCGAATGTTCGTAAGAAGTGTCCGGCCTCATAAATGTTGAACCTCTTGGCTTCTGTGCCCAATAAGGGCTATCTCCCACGCGTCGAATGAATACGAGGCGCCAAGGCATTTTTACATTCGCCCCCTAGCCAGATAAATAAATTATCTATTAAAGGGATGGGGATTCTTAGATCCGATCCATACCATCCTCCCCCCAGCGAGAATCCATCAGAGTGCGTTTCGAAAAGATCCATTCCAGCATGGCCGACCTCCGCAGCTCCTCCTCCCGCCCCCGCAGCCCTAAGCCCGGTGATTGGGAGAGGTGTTCAGTCCCACACAGTCGATTAGTCGAGCTGCAGAAGGGATTTCTCCCTCCGGCATATATGGTGCCCGTTCGGGCCGGGCTTGCCACCTACAATGGCGGGGAGCAAGCGGAGAGCTTTCCCAGTCCCTCTACGGGGGAGCGGGTCTGCCTTGTTCCTTATTTATTAAGGGGACTCGGATTTCCAATTCATCCATTCCTCCGCGGGCTCCTGGAGTTCTACGGCCTCCAATTACTCAATTTCACCCCTGCCTCCATTCTACACATCACCGGCTATGTCGCTCTCTGCGAGTTGTTCCTGGGCTGCCAGGCTCATTTCGAGCTGTGGAAAAGGTTGTTTTGCCTCGTCCCTCGCACACAGATGGGGTCACTTTATCAAGTGGGCGGAGCCGAAATATGGCGCATCGCCGGAACCGGATACCTGTCTGGTACCCCGAAGAAGTCGTCCGAAGACTGGCCTTCAGAATGGTTTTATATGGAGGATGTTCCCCTTCCGGACCCTGTTCGGCGGGGTCTTCCTGAATTCAGCAATGCTCCTCTGAAGAAACACCAAAGTTGGCGCCCACGGAGCCCCCAGGAGGAAGACAACGGAGAAGTCCTTTACCTGATGAACCGGATTAAAGCACTGGCTCAATCATGATTTACAGTAGTCGAAGTTATGTCAATTTGCATAATGCGGGGAGTGCAACCACTACAATATCGTGGGCACCCCTTGTGGTGCTTTAACGGGGCGGACGATGCCACCCGCTGCGGGCGCAAGGGTCCGGACAATGCTGCCGCTTTAGCAAAAATTCTGTCCGAATTGTTCAAGGGAGAGGAAGAGGAGTTCATCCATATCAAGCCACTGGATGGATTCTCCAGGTACAATCCTCCAAGCTGGGTAAGTTATATCCCCTTACTCCCATTCTTCCCGCATTCTTTGTCATAAGTATTCATCTTGCCATTTTTATGGCAGGAACTGCGAAAAGCCATAAAGGAGGTCAGCAGTCCCTCTCCACAACCGAAGGACCCTGACCGGGCCCTCGACTCCGGACTCAAAGAAGATCCGGTCATATTCGTGGAGCTGATAGACCGGCAGTTCTACCAGCTAAGCTGCGATGACGCCATGGTGGCCATTACGGCCAACTATCCCGGACTGCTTCCTACATCGCACGTAAGAAAAACCAAAAATCCCAACTCCAAAAACTAGGATCCCCTTTTAGACACTTCACCTACCATATACACATGGCGTTTTTACAGGGAAGGCATTCGGGATGCCCTGCCGAACCCGCAGCAAATCGCTAACAAGAGGCACCGAGGCCGGGCAGGCCAAAAAGGAAGGCGGTTAGGACGGAGACGCCGGCGCAAAGGTATAACAGAAACCCCACTCCGTGTGTTGGAAATATTCCCTAGAGGCAATAATAAATTGGTTATTATCATATTTCCTTGTTCATGATAATCTTTTATTATCCATGCTAGAATTGTATTGATAGGAAACTCAGATACATATGTGGATACATAGACAACACCATGTCCCTAGTAATCCTCTAGTTGACTAGCTCGTTGATCAATAGATGGTTACAGTTTCCTGACCATGGACATTGGATGTCGTTGATAACGGGATCACATCATTAGGAGAATGATGTGATGGACAAGACCCAATCCTAAGCCTAGCACAAGATCGTGTAGTTCGTATGCTAAAGCTTTTCTAATGTAAAGTATCATTTCCTTAGACCATGAGATTGTGCAACTCCCGGATACCGTAGGAGTGCTTTGGGTGTGCCAAACGTCACAACGTAACTGGGTGGCTATAAAGGTGCACTACGGGTATCTCCAAAAGTGTATGTTGGGTTAGCACGGATCGAGACTGAGATTTGTCACTCTGTGTAACGGAGAGGTATCTCTGGGCCCACTCGGTAGGACATCATCATAATGTGCACAATGTGACCAACGAGTTGATCACGGGATGATGTGTTAAGGGACGAGTAAAGAGACTTGCCGGTAACGAGATTGAATAAGGTATCGGGATACCGACGATCGAATCTCGGGCAAGTATCGTACCGATAGACAAAGGGAATTCTATACGGGATTGATTGAATCCTTGACATCGTGGTTCATCCGATGAGATCATCGTGGAGCATGTGGGAACCAACATGGGTATCCAGATCCCGCTGTTGGTTATTGACCGGAGAGTTGTCTCGGCCATGTCTGCATGACTCCCAAGCCCGTAGGGTCTACACACTTAAGGTTCGATGACGCTAGGGTTATAGGGAAAATATGTACGCGGTTACCGAATGTTTCTCGGAGTCCCGGATGAGATCCCGGACATCACGAGGAGTTCCAGAATGGTCCGGAGGTAAAGATTTATATATGGGAAGTCCCGTTTTGGTCACCGGAAAAGTTTCGGGTGCTATCGGTAACGTATCGGGACCACCGGGAGGGTCCCGGGGGTCCACCAGGTGGGGCCACCAGCCCTAGAAGGCTGCGTGGGCCAAGTGTGGGAGGGGACCAGCCCCAGGTGGGATGGTGCGCCCCCCCCCACCAAGGCCCAAGGCGCAAGGGAGAGTGGGAGGGGGCAAACCCTAGGTCCAGATGGGCCTTAAGGCCCACCCTACGTGCGCCCCCCTCTCTCCCCCTTGGCCGCAACCCTAGATGGGTTTTGGGGGTGCCGCCACCCCTAGGGAGGGAACCCTAGATGGGGGCGCAGCCACTCCCCTCCCCTTCCCCTATATATACTTGAGGTATTGGGGGCTCCAAGACACACGAGATCATCTCCCTCTTGGCGCAGCCCTACCTCTCTCCCTCCTCGTCTCTCGTAGTGCTTGGCGAAGCCCTGCTGGAGTCCCGCGCTCCTCCACCACCACCACGCCATCGTGCTGCTGCTGTACGGAGTCTTCCCCAACCTCTCCTTCTCCCCTTGCTGGATCAAGGCGTAGGAGACGTCACCGGGCTGCACGTGTGTTGAACGCGGAGGCGCCGTTGTTCGGCGCTTAGATCGGAATCAACCGCAATATGAATCCCTACGAGTACGACTCCTTCATCCGCGTTCTTGCAACGCTTCCGATTAGCGATCTACAAGGGTATGTAGATGCACTCTCCTTCCCCTCGTTGCTAGATTACTCCATAGATTGATCTTGGTGATGCGTAGAAAATTTTAAATTTCTGCTACGATCCCCAATAGTGGCATCATGAGCTAGGTCTATGAGTAGTTTCTATGCACGAGTAGAACACAAGTTGTTGTGGGCGTCGATTTTGTCAATTTACTTGCCGTTACTAGTCTTATCTTGATTCGGCGGCATCGTGGGATGAAGCGGCCCGGACCGACCTTACACGTACTGTTACGTGAGACAGGTTCCACCGACTGATATGCACTAGTTGCATAAGGTGGCTAGCGGGTGTCTGTCTCTCCCACTTTAGTCGGATCAGATTCGATGAAAAGGGTCCGTATGAAGGGTAAATAGAAATTGGCATATCACGTTGTGGTTTTGGAGTAGGTAAGAAATGTTCTTGCTAGAAACCTATAGCAGCCATGTAAAAACTTGCAACAACAATTAGAGGACGTCTAACTTGTTTTTGCAGCATGTGTCGTGTGATGTGATGTGGCCAAAAGGATGTGATGAATGATATATGTGATGTATGAGATTGATCATGTTCTTGTAATCGGAATCATGACTTGCATGTCGATGAGTATGACAACCGGCAGGAGTCATAGGAGTTGTCTTAATTTATTTATGACCTGCGTGTCAACATAAACGTCATGTAATTACTTTAATTTATTGCTAAAGCGTTAGCCATAGTAGTAGAAGTAATAGATGACGAGAGAACTTCAAGAAGACACGATGATGGAGATCATGATGATGGAGATCATGGTGTCATGTCGGTGACAACGATGATCGTGGAGCCCCGAAGATGGAGATCAAAAGGAGCAAATGATATTGGCCATATCATGTCACTATTTGATTGCATGTGATGTTTATCATGTTTTACATCTTATTTGCTTAGAACGACAGTAGCTTAAATAAGATGATCCCTCGTAATAATTTCAAGAAAGTGTTCCCCCTCACTGTGCACCGTTGCGAAGGTTCGTTGTTTCAAAGCACCACGTGATGATCGGGTGTGATAGATTCTAACGTTCGAATACAACGGGTGTAAGCCAGATTTACACACGCAATACACTTAGGTTGACTTGACGAGCTTAGCATGTATAGACATGGCCTCGGAACACGGAAGACCGAAAGGTCGAGCATGAGTCGTATAGAAGATACGATCAACATGAAGATGTTCATCGATGTTGACTAGTCCGTCTCACGTGATGATCGGACACGGCCTAGTTGACTCGGATCATGTTTCACTTAGATGACTAGAGGGATGTCTATCTGAGTGGGAGTTCATTGAATAATTTGATTATATGAACTTAATTATCATGAACATAGTCTAAATTGTCTTTGCAAATATGTTGTAGATAAATAGCTCATGTTGTAGCTCCCTGTTTCAATACGTTCCTAGAGAAAGACTAAGTTGAAAGATATTGCAAGCAATGATGCGGACTGGGTCCGTAGTCCGAGGAGTGTCCTCACTGCAACACAGAAGGCTTACGTCTTTGATGCACCGCTTGATGTGCAAACCCCTACAACGTCGTCTGTGGATGTTGTGAACACCTGACAGACACATCCTGATGACTACTTGATAGTTTAGTGCACCATACTATACAGCTTAGAATCGGGATTCCAATGACGTTTTGAACGCCATAAGACATATGAGATGTTCCAAGAGCTGAAATTGGGATTTCAGGCTCATGCCCGTGTTGAGAGGTATGAGACCACTGACAAGTTCTTTTGCCAACAAGATGGAGGAGAATAGCTCAGCTAGTGAGCATGTGCTCAGAATGTCTGGGTGCTACAATCACTTAAATCAAGTGGGAGTTAAACTTCCAGATAAGATAGTGATTGATAGAGTTCTCTAGCCACTATCACTAAGCTACTAGATCTTCGTGATGAACTATGACATGCAAGGGATGGAGTTGATCTCGGAGCTGTTCGCGGTGCTTAAGATCGCAAAAGGTAGAAATCAAGAAGGAGCATCAAGTGTTGATGGTTTAACAAGACCACTGATTTCAAGAAGGGCAAGGGCTAGAAGGGAAACTTCATGGATGGCAAACCAGTTGCCGCTCCAGTGAAGGAACCCAAGGTTGAACCCAAACCCGAGACTAAGTGCTTCTATTGTAAGGGCAACGGTCACTGGTAGCGGAATTACCCCAAATGCATGGTAGATAAGAAGGTTGGCAACTTCAACAAAGTATATACGTGTTATTAATGTGTACCTCCGCTACTAGGGAAAACCCTAGCAGTAGCGCTGGTTTTGTGCTCACTAGTAGCCTGGGTAGGCACGCTACTAATAAATCTGGTCCAGTCTTGCACTATTAAGCATTCATCGCTGATCTTGAATGCACTAAAGTAACATGTAGGATATCTTGGCCGTAAGCTAATAATACTCATGGTACCTTTAGTCTCGATCCCAGAAGGCACAACATTCATCGGGAGTCCCTGTTGAAGAACATCGTATGGTCACATACTTAGCAATGAAGTTTAGCTTCACAAATAATGTATGGAAAAGATGCACCGAGGACAAATAATGTGACCGTAGCTCATGACGAACACTATTGGTCGCACGTTTTCAGTACTAAGATTTCTAAGTCCAGGAAGAAATTTGTCTTGACGGTATCAAGATCCTCAAGCCATGAAACATAATGACTTAGCTCCTCGCAGTTTAGTTCAGCCCCGGGACAGTAGTAGGTCCTGTCTACCAAGCGCTGGACATGTTTGCTTGCACCGAAATAAGCTGACAATACAAATTAGTTCTCAACTATTTTTGAATAAACAATATCAAAGACATAAATATGGTTGAGAAACTTACATTTTGGTGTAACTGGAGGCGTCTGCACATCGACCCAAATGTCGGTATTACCTTCAATATCATCTTCCGGACGAATATCAAAGGTGATAACCATATCAGGCTCAAATGCATAAGTCTTGCATAGTGCTCGCCATGTTTTGCATCCAAAATAGGTGTAGTCGTCTCAATTGTATAATTTTGCATGGAAAATATAACCATGTTCGGTCTTCAAATAAACTTTCTTTACCTCCATAGTATGACTGAAACCTATCTTATCCAATACAAAAACTCTTGCATGGCAGGGGATACGCTAGTAGAATAGTAAAAAAATATAAGTTGAAGCAAATCAAGCAGATGTCATGCTTAATTACGAAAAAAGACTTGTCGTTGTGACTCACTGTATCCACTTTGAAGTTCTCGTCCAGCTTGATGCTGAAGCGCCTATCATCATCTAGGAAGATTCCGTCGCACAGGCCGCGCTCGTCTTCGCAGTATTTGCAAATACCGAAATCCTTTTTGTCGCCAGACATTTCCTATGTTCATAGTTAAAACATTAATTGAAAATCGATAAAAGACAACTACCAGGATACTCAACACACAAATCCGGGGCACTCGATATTTCCTACATATTCTGGCAAAAGTCATGCCAAAATTCACGGAAAAATCCGGCATGACCTTTGCTAAAATAGGATATATCGAGCGCCTGAAATTTGCCGGAATGGAAATGAATCAACACTCCGGCAAAACATAGGCCACTCGGAGGTGTAACCTGCAAACATGACCGGCCACTTGGATATTGAGCAACACAAGATATACATTTCAAAATATCTTATAGGAATCAAATTAGCATGCATTCAGTAAGCAAAAGTAAATCATCTCATGCGTCCGTACATCATCGAATATTATCAATAATACATCCAGAATAGTGTCATACATATAACATCACTAGTACAACTAAAACCCTAGCACACGACGGGTATCGGCGCGGGCGGTGGACACCCACAGAGAAGGAACCATCACGGGATCATAGCTCCAGTGAGATCCCTGGAGAACCTGCCAGGTATTGGAGAACATGTGCTCCAACGCAAACAAGTAGCGACGGACGTGCGCGTCCTCCTCACTGACACGGTGACGCACCACCTCCGTGGAGTCCTCGAGCCTCTGGACCGTCACTGGCCCACGCGACCGCCACCAAAGAAGGTTCGGGTCAACGACAGGCTGGCTCCTCACCAACCTGCGCCCCCCGGTAGGTAGCGCCTCCCAGTACCACCCCGGCGGAGCCCAGTCCCGGACATGGCCCATCTGGTCAAGCAGGTGTCGTCCTCCGCCGACTCAACGATGAGGATGCGGGATAGGCATCGTCCACGTCGATGCGGGAAAATTGCTTTAACTAAAAAAATAGCAACAAGTTCTTACTAACTAGTTCTATTAATTCAACTAGTTCTTACTAAAAATAAACTTACTATAAATAAAAATATTCTAGTACCTAATTAGTACCTAGTTCTTACTAACTAATTAGTACCTAAGAACTACTGCCCTAATTAGCATCTAATTTGATGAACCTATAGGGGTGGAAAGTGGTAGAAACCCTAACTAATTTGATGGAGGTAGAAACCCTAGGCAGAGGTAGGGGAGAGGGAGGAGCAGGCGTGCTCACCTCGGGTGCCTGCGACGAGGGAGGGGCAGGCGGCGTCGAGGTCGTGGTCGGGGCTCTGGGGCGGCGTTGAGGTCGGGGGTGGGGGCGGCGTTGAGGTCGGGGTCGGGGGCGGCGTCCCGGGCGGCGTTGAGGTCGGGGGCGGGGCCGGCGTTGAATCTGGCGTCGGGGGCGGCGTGGGGAGAGCGCGCGGCGGCCGAGGGGAGACGGCGGCGGCGAGAGTGGAGTTGATTTGGGGGATGAAGTGGCTGTGGGGAAGGACGAACCGTGTGGTTAAGTCAGAAGTACCAGTAGCGCGTTCCAGAAAGGGCGCTACTGCTATGTTAGCTACAGCGCGTTCTGGAATACACGCTGCAGCTAAGGAGATTAGCAGTAGCGCTGGGCCATTATACACGCTACTACTAGGTTGGGCTAGCCATGTGCGCCCAGTTCAAACGTAGCAGCAACGCTTTTCGCTAGTACGCGCTACTGCTAAAGTCATAGCAGTAGCACGGTTTATTTATGCGCGCTACTACTAAGTAGCAGCAGCGCTTGATTTTGTACAGCGCTACTGGTAAAATTCTGTTTATAGGCTTTTCCCTAGTAGTGCTCACTAGTACTCCTGGTAGCACCTGGGTATTGGATACCGGTTCAGTTGCTATTATTGGTGACTTGAAGCAAAAGCTACGGACTAAACGGAGACTGGCTAAGGGCGAGGTGACGATGTGTGTTGGAAGTGTTTCCAAAGTTGATGAGATCACCATCGCACGCTCCATCTGCCTTCGGGATTAGTATTGAACCTAGATATATGTTATCAGGTGTCTACGTTGAGCATGAATATGATTAGATCATGCTCATTGCAATACGGTTATTCATTTAAGTTAGAGAATAATGGTTATTCTGTTTACATGAATAATACCTTTCATGGTCATGCACCCTATGTGAATGGTTCAGTGAATCTCGGTCGTGGTAATACACATGTTCACGCCAAAAGATGTAGATAGTACCACTTTCTTGTGGCACTGCTGCTTGGGTCATATTGGCGTAAGATGCATGAAGAAACTCTGTGTCGATGGATGTTTGGAGTCACTTGATTTTGAATCACTTGACACATGCGAGCATGCCTCATGGGCAGGATGACTAAGACCCCATTTTGAGGTACAATGAAACGGGCAAGTGACTTGTTGGAAATCATACATGCTGATGTGTGTGATCCAATGAGAATTGAAGCGTGCGGTGGATATCGCTATTTTCTCATCTTCACTGATGATTTGAGTAGATATAGGTATATTTACTTAATGAAGCACAAGTCTGAAACATTTGAAAAGTTCAAGCGGTTTCAGAGTGAAGTTAAGAACCATCATAACAAGAAGATCAAATTCCTACGATCTGATTGATGAGAATTTCTGAGTTATGAGTTTGGCAATCACTTAAGACATTGTAGAATTGTTTCACGGTTGAAGCCACCAGGAACACCACAGGGTAATGGTGTGTCCGGACGTCATAATCGAACCTTATGAGATATGGTGCGATCTATAATGTCTATTACCGATCTACAGTTTTCATTTTGAGGATATGCGTTAGAGACAGCTGCATTCACTTTAGATAGGACACCATCTAAGTCCGTTGAGATGATGTCGTATGAATATGGTTTGGCAAGAAACCAAAAATTGTTGTTTCTTAATGTTTGGGGCTGCGATGCTTAAGGCTTCAGCCGGAGAAGCTCGAACCCGAAAGCGGACAAACACATCTTCATAGGATACCCAAAGGTGACAGTTGGGTATACCTTCTATCTCAGATCCGAGGGCAAATTGTTTGTCGCTAAGAACGGGTCCTTTCTCGAGAAGGAGTTTCTCTCGAAAGAATTGAGTGGGAGGAGGATAGAACTTGATGAGGTTGTCGAACCTTTACTTCAACCAGAGAGTGATGCAACACAGAAAGATGTTTTCTGTGGTGCCTACATCTGTTGAATAGGAAGTTAATGATAGTGATCATGAAGCTTCAGATCAAGTTGCTATCGAACCTCGTAGGTCGACAAGGATATGTACTACTCCTGAGTGGTACGGTAATCCTGTCTTAGATATGTTGTTAGACAACAATGAACCTACGAGCTATGGAGAAGCGATGGTGGGCCCGTATTCCGACAAATGGTTAGAAGCCATGAAATCCGAGATAGGATCCATGTATCAGAATAAAGTATGGACTTTGGTGGACTTGCCCGATGATTGGCGAGCCATTGAGATAAATGGATCTTTAAGAAGAAGACAGACATGGGCGGCAATGTTACCGTCTATGAAGCTCGACTTGTGGGAAAGAGTCTTTTCACAAGTTCAAGGAGTTGACTACGATGAAAATTTCTCACCCGTAGCGATGCTTAAGTCCGTCGGAATCATGTTAGCATTAGCTGTATTTTTCGATTATGAAATTTGACAGATGGATGTCAAAACAAGTTTTCTTACCAGTTTTCGTAAGAAAAGTTGTATGTGATACAATAAAAGGTTTTGTCGATCCTAAGGATGCTAAAAGGTATGCTGGCTCTAGCAATCCTTCTATGGACTAGAGCAAGCATCTCGGAGTCGGAATATATGCTTTGATGGAGTGATCAAAGCTTTTAGGTTTATACAATGTTTGCTAGAAACTTGTATTTACAAGAAAGTGAGTGGGAGCACTACAACATTTCTGATAAGTATATGTGGATGAAATATTCTTGATTCGAAATAATGTAGAATTTCTGGAAAGCATAAACGGTTGTTTGAAGAGTGATTTTCAAAGGAAGACCTGGATAAAGTTTCTTACATATTGGGCATCAAGATCTATAGAAATAGATCAAGACGCCTGATGATACTTTCAAAGAACGCACACCTTGACATGTTTTTGAAGGAGTTCAAAATATATCAGTCAAAGAAGGGGTTCTTACCTGAGTTGTAAGGTGTGAAGTTGAGTAAAACTCAAAGCTTGACCACGGCAGAAGAAAGAGGAAGGACGAAGGTCGTCCCCTATGCTTTTGTCATAGGCTCTATACGGTATGCCATGCTGAGTACCGCACGTGATGTGTGCCTTGCCACATGCCTGGCAAGAGGGTACAAAGGTGATCTAGGAGTGGATCACCAGATAGCGTTCAAAATTATCCTTAGAGGAATAAGGAAATGTTTCTTGGTTATGGAGGTGATAAAGAGTTCGACGTAAAGAGTTACGACGATGCAAGCTTAACACCTATCCGGATAGCTCTGAGTAGAGATACCGGATACGTATAATGGAGCAACAATTTGGAATAGCTCCAAGTCGATCATGGTAGCAGCATCTACGATATGACATAAAGTTTTGCGAAATACATAGGGATCTGAATATTGCAGACCCGTTGACTACAACCTCTCTCACAAGCATAACATGATCAAACCCAGAACTCATTGAGTGTTAATCACATAGTGATGTGAACTAGATTGTTGAGTCTAGTAAACTCTTTGGATGTTGGTCACATGGCGATGTGACCTGTGAGTGTTAATCACATGGCGATGTGAACTAGATTATTGAATCTAGTGCAAGTGGGAGACTGTTGGAAATATGCCCTAGAGGCAATAATAAATTGGTTATTATCATATTTCCTTGTTCATGATACTCGTTTATTATCCATGCTAGAATTGTATTGATAGGAAACTCAAATACATGTGTGGATACATAGAGAACACCATGTCCCTAGTAAGCCTCTAGTTGACTAGCTCATCGATCAATAGATGGTTACGGTTTCCTCACCATGGACACTGGATGTCGTTGATAATGGGATCACATCATTAGGAGAATGATGTGATGGACAAGACCCAATCATAAGCCTAGCACAAGATCGTGTAGTTCGTATGCTAAAGCTTTTCTAATGTCAAGTATCATTTCCTTATACCATGAGATTGTGCAACTCCCGGATACCGTAGGAGTGCTTTGGGTGTGCCAAACGTCACAACATAACTGGGTGGCTATAAAGTTGCACTACGGGTATCTTCGAAAGTGTCTGTTGGGTTGGCACGAATCGAGACTGGGATTTGTCACTCTGTGTAACAGAGAGGTATCTCTGGGCCCACTCGGTAGGACATCATCATAATGTGCACAATGTGACCAAGGAGTTGATCACGGGATGATGTGTTACGGAACAAGTAAAGAGACTTGCCGGTAACAAGATTGAACAAGGTATCGGGATACCGACGATCGAATCTCGGGCAAGTATCGTACCGATAGACAAAGGGAATTGTATACCGGATTGATTGAATCATTGACATCGTGGTTCATCTGATGAGATCATCGTGGAGCATGTGGGAACCAACATGGGTATCCAGATCCCGCTGTTGGTTATTGACCGGAGAGTTGTCTCGGCCATGTCTACATGACTCCCGAGCCCGTAGGGTCTACACACTTAAGGTTCGATGACGCTAGGGTTATAGGGAAAGTATGTACGCGGTTACCGAATGTTTCTCGGAGTCCCGAATGAGACCCCGGACGTCACGAGGAGTTCCGGAATGGTCCGGAGGTAAAGATTTATATATGGGAAGTCCCGTTTTGGTCACCGGAAAAGTCCCGGGTGTTATCGTTAACGTACCGGGACCACCGGGAGGGTCCCGGGGGTCCACCAGGTGGGGCCACCAGCCCTAGAAGGCTGCATGGGCCAAGTGTGGGAGGGGACCAGCCCCAGGGGGGCTGGGGCGCCCCCCCCCCCCCCACCAAGGCCCAAGGCGCAAGGGAGAGTGGGAGGGGGCAAACCCTAGGTCCAGATGGGCCTTAAGGCCCACCCTAGGTGCGCCCCCCTCTCTCCCCCCTTGGCCGCAACCCTACATGGGTTTTGGGGCTTCTGCCACCCCTAGGGAGGGAACCGTAGATGGGGGCGCAGCCCCTCCCCTCCCCTTCCCCTATATATACTTGAGGTATTGGGGGCTGCAAGACACACGAGATCATCTCCCTCTTGGCGCAGCCCTACCTCTCTCCCTCCTCGTCTCTCGTAGTGCTTGGCGAAGCCCTGCTGGAGTCCCGCGCTCCTCCACCACCACCACGCCATCGTGCTGCTGCTGGACGGAGTCTTCCCCAACCTCTCCTTCTCCCCTTGCTGGATCAAGGCGTAGGAGACGTCACCGGGCTGCACGTGTGTTGAACGCGGAGGCGCCGTTGTTCGGCGCTTAGATCGGAATCAACCGCGATCTGAATCGCTACGAGTACGACTCCTTCATCCGCGTTCTTGCAACGCTTCCGCTTAGCGATCTACAAGGGTATGTAGATGCACTCTCCTTCCCCTCATTGCTAGATTACTCCATAGATTGATCTTGGTGATGCGTAGAAAATTTTAAATTTCTGCTACGATCCCCAACACCGTGGTTGTCGTCTTTCTCGAAATGTAATGACGCCCGTGTTTCTTTAACAGAAAAAACACTCGCCGGAATATGTCCGGCGATGTTACTAATCACGCTTCCACCAGTCGGGCGCCAGGACCGGACATAGAGGCGGAAGCCGATATGGGGCGGGCGCGGGATAATCCTCCTACAGAGGATGCGGATAGATTATCGGCCACAAATTCAGAAGTGGAAAGCGCCATGAATCATAGGCGCCGTCGGGCCGTACTCCGCGATGCTTGTTTCTCACCAGAGGCATTTGATGCCTTCAATTCTGAAGAGGCATACCTCCGTGCTGCTCAAGATGGTCTAGCCAGAGCCACGAATTAGTATGTAAAGGATGTACGGGTAAGTAAATCTGACGATTATATGTATCAGTAGCCCCTGAGACTTGAAACAGTTAGCAGAACTAATTTAAGGATCATCTTTATTGTGCAGGTTCTTATAGAGAAGAATACTCGGCTGCCACAGGAGCTGGAGGAATGCAAGACCCAACTGCGGGCCGCTGTTACCGCATTGAAGGAACCAAAAAAGTCCCCTGCCGGTAACATTTACTTTTAAATAATGATGGTTACCATATAGTGTGCGGCGTGGCTGCAGATCTAATAATAGATGTTGCAGATGAATCCGAAGAAATTCCGGAGTACCAGCATGTCGTGCGATAGCTACAGGCTGGCGAACGCGTGCTGACTAAGGTCAGGCGGGAGAAAAACAATCTCCAAGATGCCAATACCAAGCTGAGCGTGGAACTAAAAGACATTCGAGCCTAGCTTGCAGACTCCGAGAAGGAGAATAAGCGGCTTCGACGCGGCATTTTTGTTGGAAATATGCCCTAGAGGCAATAATAAAAGCATTATTATTATATTTCCTTGTTCATGATAATTGTCTTTATTCATGCTATAATTGTGTTATCCGGAAATCGTAATACATGTGTGAATAACAGACACCAACATGTCCCTAGTAAGCCTCTAGTTGACTAGCTCGTTGATCAACAGATAGTCATGGTTTCCTGACTATGGACATTGGATGTCATTGATAACGAGATCACATCATTAGGAGAATGATGTGATGGACAAGACCCAATCCTAAACATAGCACAAGATCGTATAGTTCGTTTGCTAGAGTTTTCCAATGTCAAAGTATCTTTTCCTTAGACCATGAGATCGTGTAACTCCCGGATACCGTAGGAGTGCTTTGGGTATACCAAACGTCACAACGTAACTGGGTGACTATAAAGGTAGACTACGGGTATCTCCGAAAGTGTCTGTTGGGTTGACATGAATCAAGACTGGGATTTGTCACTCCGTATGACGGAGAGGTATCGCTGGGCCCACTCGGTAATGCATCATCATATTGAGCTCAAAGTGACCAAGTGTCTGGTCACGGGATCATGCATTACGGTACGAGTAAAGTGACTTGCCGGTAACGAGATTGAACGAGGTATTGGGATACCGACGATCGAATCTCGGGCAAGTAACATATCGATTGACAAAGGGAATTGCGTACGGGGTTGATTGAATCCTCGACATCGTGGTTCATCCGATGAGATCATCGTGGAGCATGTGGGAGCCAACATGGGTATCCAGATCCCGCTGTTGGTTATTGACTGGAGAGTCGTCTCGGTCATGTCTGCTTGTCTCCCGAACCCGTAGGGTCTACACACTTAAGGTTCGGTGACGCTAGGGTTGTGAAGATATGTATATGCAGAAACCCAAATGTTGTTCGGAGTCCCGGATGAGATCCCGGACGTCACGAGGAGTTCCGGAATGGTCCGGAGGTAAAGAATTATATATAGGAAGTGCTGTTTCGGGCATCGGGACAAGTTTCGGGGTTATCGGTATTGTACCGGGACCACCGGAAGGGTCCCGGGGGTCCACCGGGTGGGGCCACCTATCCCGGAGGGCCCCATGGGCTGAAATAGGATGGAACCCAGCCCATAGTGGGCTGGGGCGCCAGCTCCTATAGGCCCATGCGCCTAGGGTTCCACCATGGAAGAGTCCATGTGGTGGAAGGCACCCCTAGGTGCCTTGGGGGGGAGGGAATCCTCCCCTTGGCCGCCGCCCCCCCTAGTAGATCTCATCTACTAGGGCCGGCGCCCCCCCCCATGGCACCCCTATATATAGTGGGGGGGAGAGGAGGGATTTCACACCAGCCCCTGGCGCCTCCATCCCTCCCCCCGTTACGTCTCTCCCTCGTAGTCTTGGCGAAGCCCTGCTTTCTGTGACGCCCTGCATCCACCACCACGCCGTCGTGCTGCTGGATCTTCATCAACCTCTCCTCCCCCCTTGCTGGATCAAGAAGGAGGAGACGTCTCCCATCCCGTACGTGTGTTGAACGCGGAGGTGCCGTCCGTTCGGCGCTTGGTCATCGGTGATTTGGATCACGTCGAGTATGACTACATCATCACCGTTCTTTTGAACGCTTCCGTGCGCCATCTACAAAGGTATGTAGATGCATCCGATGACTCGTTGCTAGATGAACTCCTAGATGATCTTGGTGAAACGAGTAGGAAAATTTTTGTTTTCTGCAACGTTCCCCATCAGTGGCATCATGAGCTAGGTCTATGCGTAGTTCTTCTTGCGCGAGTAGAACACAATTAGTTGTGGGCGTAGATTTGTCAAGTTTCTTGCCGTTACTAGTCTTTTCTTGCTTCAGCGGTATTGTGGGATGAAGCGGCCCGGACCAACCTTACACGTACGCTTACGTGAGACCGGTTCCACCGACTAACATGCACTAGTTGCATAAGGTGGCTGGCGGGTGTCTGTCTCTCCCACTTTAGTTGGAGCGGATTCGATGAACAGGGTCCTTATGAAGGGTAAATAGAAGTTGACAAATCACGTTGTGGCTTTAATGTAGGTAAGAAGACGTTCTTGCTAGAACCCTAAATCAGCCACGTAAAACTTGCAACAACAATTAGAGGACGTCTAACTTGTTTTTGCAGCAAGTGGTTTGTGATATGATATGGCCAAAGTTGTGATGAATGATGAATGATCTATATGTGATGTATGAGATGTTCATGCTATTGTAATAGGAATCACGACTTGCATGTCGATGAGTATGACAACCGGCAGGAGCCATAGGAGTTGTCTTTATTCTTTTATATGACCTGCGTGTCATCGAGAGACGCCATGTAAATTACTTTACTTTATTGCTAAACGCGTTAGCCATAGTAGTAGAAGTAATAGTTGGCGAGCAACTTCATGGAGACACGATGATGGAGATCATGATGATGGATATCATGGTGTCAAGCCGGTGACAAGATGATCATGGAGCCCCAAGATGGAGATCAAAGGAGCTATGTGATATTGGCCATATCATGTCACGTTTATTATTTGATTGCATATGATGTTTATCATTTTTTGCATCTTGTTTACTTAGAACGACGGTAGTAAATAAGATGATCCCTCATAACAATATCAAGAAGTGTTCTCCCCTAACTATGCACCGTTGCTAAAGTTCGTTGTTTCTAAGCACGTCGTGATGATCGGGTGTGATGGATCCTTACGTTCACATACAACGGGTGTAAGACAGTTTTACACATGCAAAACACTTAGGGTTAACTTGACGAGCCTAGCATGTGTATAGACATGGCCTCAGAACACAGTAGACCGAAAGGTCGAGCATGAGTCGTATAGAAGATACGATCAACATGAAGATGTTCACCGACGTTGGCTAGTCCGTCTCACGTGATGATCGGACACAGCCTAGTTGACTCGGATCATGCAATACTTAGATGACTAGAGGGATGCCTAATCTAAGTGGGAGTTCATTAATAATTTGATTAGATGAACTTAATTATCATGAACTTAGTCTAAAATCTTTGCAATATGTCTTGTAGATCAAATGGCCAACGTAGTCCTCAACTTCAACGCGTTCCTAGAGAAAACCAAGCTGAAAGACGATGGCAGCAACTATACGGACTGGGTCCGGAACCTGAGGATCATCGTCATAGCTGCCAAGAAAGATTATGTCCTACAAGCACCGCTAGGTGAAGCTCCCATCCCACAGAACCAAGACGTTATGAATGCTTGGCAGACACGTGCTGATGACTACTCCCTCGTTCAGTGCGGCATGCTTTACAGCTTAGAGCCGGGGCTCCAAAAATGTTTTAAGAGACATGGAGCATACGAGATGTTCGAAGAGCTGAAAATGGTTTTTCAAGCTCATGCCCGGATCGAGAGATATGAAGTCTCCGATAAGTTCTTCAGCTATAAGATGGAGGAAAATAGTTCTGTCAGTGAGCACATACTCACTATGTCTGGGTTACATAACCGCTTGTCTCAGCTGGGAGTTAATCTCCCGGATGATGCGGTCATTGACAGAATCCTCCAGTCGCTTCCACCAAGCTACAAGAGCTTTGTGATGAACTTCAACATGCAGGGGATGCAAAAGACCATTCCTGAGTTATTCTCAATGCTGAAATCAGCGGAGGTAGAAGTCAAGAAGGAACATCAAGTGTTGATGGTCAATAAAACCACTAAGTTCAAGAAAGGCAAGGGTAAAAAGAACTTCAAGAAGAACGGCAAGGAGGTTGCCGCGCCCGGCAAGCAAGCTGCCAGGAAGAAGCCAAAGAATGGACCCAAGCCCGAGACTGAGTGCTTTTATTGCAAAGGGAAGGGTCACTGGAAGCGGAACTACCCTAAATACTTAGCGGACAAGAAGGCCGGCAACACCAAAGGTATATTTGATATACATGTAATTGATGTGTACCTTACCAGTACTCGTAGTGACTCCTGGGTATTTGATACCGATGCCGTTGCTCATATTTGTAACTCACAGCAGGAGCTGCGGAATAAACGGAGACTGGCGAAGGACGAGGTGACGATGCGCGTCGGGAATGGTTCCAAGGTTGATGTGATCGCCGTCGGCACGCTGCCTCTACATTTACCTACGGGATTAGTTTTAAACCTCAATAACTGTTATTTAGTGCCAGCTTTGAGCATGAACATTGTATCGGGATCTCGTTTAATTCGAGATGGCTACTCATTTAAATCTGAGAATAATGGTTGTTCCATTTATATGAGAGATATGTTTTATGGTCATGCTCCTATGGTGAATGGTTTATTCTTAATGAATCTCGAGCGTATTGCTACACATATTCATAGTGTGAGTACCAAAAGGAGTAAAGTTGATAATGATAGTACCACATACTTGTGGCACTGCCGCCTTGGTCACATAGGTGTCAAACGCATGAAGAAGCTCCATGCAGATGGACTTTTAGAGTCTCTTGATTATGATTCATTTGACACATGCGAACCATGCCTCATGGGTAAGATGACCAAGACTCCGTTCTCAGGAACCATGGAGCGAGCAACCGACTTATTGGAAGTCATACATACTGATGTGTGCGGTCCAATGAGTGTTGAGGCTCGCGGTGGCTATTGTTATGTTCTCACGCTCACTGGTGATTTAAGTAGATATGGGTATATCTACTTAATGAAACACAAGTCTGAAACCTTTGAAAAGTTCAAGGAATTTCAGAGTGAGGTTGAAAATCAACGTGACAGGAAAATCAAGTTTCTACGATCAGATCGTGGAGGAGAATACTTGAGTCACGAGTTTGGCACACACTTAAGAAAATGTGGAATAGTTTCACAACTCACGCCGCCTGGAACACCTCAGCGTAACGGTGTGTCCGAACGTCGTAATCGCACTCTATTGGATATGGTGCGGTCTATGATGTCTCTTACTGATTTACCGCTATCTTTTTGGGGCTATGCTTTAGAGACTGCCGCATTCACTTTAAATAGGGCTCCGTCGAAATCCGTTGAGACGACACCGTTTGAATTATGGTTTGGTAAGAAACCTAAGTTGTCATTTCTGAAAGTTTGGGGATGCGATGCTTATGTCAAGAAACTTCAACCTGAAAAGCTCGAACCCAAATCGGAAAAATGCGTCTTCATAGGATACCCAAAAGAAACTGTTGGGTACACCTTCTACCTCAGATCCGAAGGCAAGATCTTTGTTGCCAAGAATGGGTCCTTTCTAGAGAAAGAGTTCTCTCGAAAGAAGTAAGTGGGAGGAAAGTAGAGCTTGATGAAGTATTACCTCTTGAACCGGTAAATGGCGCAACTCAAGAAAATGTTCCTGAGGTGCCTGCACCGACTAGAGAGGGAGTTAATGATAATGATCAAGATACTTCTGATCAAGCTCCTGCTGAAATTCGAAGGTCCAAAAGGACACATTCCGCACCAGAGTGGTATGGCAACCCTGTCTTGGAAATCATGTTGTTAGACAACGGTGAACCTTCGAACTATGAAGAAGCGATGGCGGGCCCGGATTCCGACAAATGGCTAGAAGCCATGAAATCCGAGATAGGATCCATGTATGAAAACGAAGTATGGACTTTGACTGACTTACCCGTTGAACGGCGAGCCATAGAAAATAAATGGATCTTTAAGAAGAAGAAAGACGCGGATGGTAATGTGACCATCTATAAAGCTCGGCTTGTCGCTAAGGGTTATCGACAAGTTCAAGGGGTTGACTACGATGAGACTTCCTCACCGGTAGCGAAGCTGAAGTCCGTCCGAATCATGTTAGCGATTGCCGCATTCTATGATTATGAGATATGGCAAATGGACGTCAAAACAGCATTCCTTAATGGTTTCCTTAAGGAAGAATTGTATATGATGCAGCCGGAAGGTTTTGTCGATCCTAAGAATGCTGACAAGGTATGCAAGCTCCAACGCTCGATTTATGGGCTGGTGCAAGCATCTCGGAGTTGGAACATTCGCTTTGATGAGATGATCAAAGCGTTTGGGTTTACGCAGACTTATGGAGAAGCATGTGTTTACAAGAAAGTGAGTGGGAGCTCTGTAGCATTTCTCATATTATATGTAGATGACATACTATTGATGGGAAATGATATAGAACTCTTGGACAGCATCAAGGCCTACTTGAATAAGAGTTTTTCAATGAAGGACCTTGGAGAAGCTGCTTATATATTAGGCATCAAGATCTATAGAGATAGATCAAGACGCCTCATAGGTCTTTCACAAAGCACATACCTTGATAAGATATTGAAGAAGTTCAATATGGATCATTCTAAGAAGGGGTTCTTACCTGTATTACAAGGTGTGAAATTGAGTTCAGCTCAATGTCCGACCACGGCAGAAGATATAGAAGAGATGAGTGTCATCCCCTATGCCTCGGCCATAGGGTCTATTATGTATGCCATGCTGTGTACCAGACCTGATGTAAACCTTGCCGTAAGTTTGGTAGGAAGGTACCAAAGTAATCCCGGCAAGGAACACTGGACGGCGGTCAAGAATATCCTGAAGTACCTGAAAAGGACTAAGGCAATGTTTCTCGTTTATGGAGGTGACGAAGAGCTCGTCGTAAAGGGTTACGTCGACGCTAGCTTCGACACAGATCTGGATGACTCTAAGTCACAAACCGGATACGTGTATATTTTGAATGGTGGGGCAGTAAGCTGGTGCAGTTGCAAGCAAAGCGTCGTGGCGGGATCTACATGTGAAGCGGAGTACATGGCAGCCTCGGAGGCAGCACATGAAGCAATATGGGTGAAGGAGTTCATCACCGACCTAGGAGTCATACCCAATGCGTCGGGGCCGATCAAGCTCTTCTGTGACAACACTGGAGCTATTGCTCTTGCCAAGGAGCCCGGGTTTCACAAGAAGACAAGGCACATCAAGCTTCGCTTCAACTCCATTCGTGAAAATGTTCAAGATGGAGACATAGAAATTTGTAAAGTACATACGGACCTGAATGTAGCGGATCCGTTGACTAAACCTCTCCCTAGAGCAAAACATGATCAACACCAGAATTCCATGGGTGTTCGATTCATCACAATGTAACTAGATTATTGACTCTAGTGCAAGTGGGAGACTGTTGGAAATATGCCCTAGAGGCAATAATAAAAGCATTATTATTATATTTCCTTGTTCATGATAATTGTCTTTATTCATGCTATAATTGTGTTATCCGGAAATCGTAATACATGTGTGAATAACAGACACCAACATGTCCCTAGTAAGCCTCTAGTTGACTAGCTCGTTGATCAACAGATAGTCATGGTTTCCTGACTATGGACATTGGATGTCATTGATAACGAGATCACATCATTAGGAGAATGATGTGATGGACAAGACCCAATCCTAAACATAGCACAAGATCGTATAGTTCGTTTGCTAGAGTTTTCCAATGTCAAAGTATCTTTTCCTTAGACCATGAGATCGTGTAACTCCCGGATACCGTAGGAGTGCTTTGGGTATACCAAACGTCACAACGTAACTGGGTGACTATAAAGGTAGACTACGGGTATCTCCGAAAGTGTCTGTTGGGTTGACATGAATCAAGACTGGGATTTGTCACTCCGTATGACGGAGAGGTATCGCTGGGCCCACTCGGTAATGCATCATCATATTGAGCTCAAAGTGACCAAGTGTCTGGTCACGGGATCATGCATTACGATACGAGTAAAGTGACTTGCCGGTAACGAGATTGAACGAGGTATTGGGATACCGACGATCGAATCTCGGGCAAGTAACATATCGATTGACAAAGGGAATTGCGTACGGGGTTGATTGAATCCTCGACATCGTGGTTCATCCGATGAGATCATCGTGGAGCATGTGGGAGCCAACATGGGTATCCAGATCCCGCTGTTGGTTATTGACTGGAGAGTCGTCTCGGTCATGTCTGCTTGTCTCCCAAACCCGTAGGGTCTACACACTTAAGGTTCGGTGACGCTAGGGTTGTGAAGATATGTATATGCAGAAACCCGAATGTTGTTCGGAGTCCCGGATGAGATCCCGGACGTCACGAGGAGTTCCGGAATGGTCCGGAGGTAAAGAATTATATATAGGAAGTGCTGTTTCGGGCATCGGGACAAGTTTCGGGGTTATCGGTATTGTACCGGGACCACCGGAAGGGTCCCGGGGGTCCACCGGGTGGGGCCACCTATCCCGGAGGGCCCCATGGGCTGAAATAGGATGGAACCCAGCCCATAGTGGGCTGGGGCGCCAGCTCCTATAGGCCCATGCGCCTAGGGTTCCACCATGGAAGAGTCCATGTGGTGGAAGGCACCCCTAGGTGCCTTGGGGGGGAGGGAATCCTCCCCTTGGCCGCCGCCCCCCCTAGTAGATCTCATCTACTAGGGCCGGCCCCCCCCCATGGCACCCCTATATATAGTGGGGGGAGAGGAGGGATTTCACACCAGCCCCTGGCGCCTCCATCCCCCCCCCCGTTACGTCTCTCCCTCGTAGTCTTGGCGAAGCCCTGCTTCTGTGACGCCCTGCATCCACCACCACGCCGTCGTGCTGCTGGATCTTCATCAACCTCTCCTCCCCCCTTGCTGGATCAAGAAGGAGGAGACGTCTCCCGTCCCGTACGTGTGTTGAACGCGGAGGTGCCGTCCGTTCGGCGCTTGGTCATCGGTGATTTGGATCACGTCGAGTACGACTACATCATCACCGTTCTTTTGAACGCTTCCGTGCGCCATCTACAAAGGTATGTAGATGCATCCAATGACTCGTTGCTAGATGAACTCCTAGATGATCTTGGTGAAACGAGTAGGAAAATTTTTGTTTTCTGCAACGTTCCCCATCAATTTTCAGTAAGTGCTTGAACGAATCCTTTTGAAGGAGTTCGGCGAAGCAGCCGGCTAACAGCATTATGTCTGTAGGTATGCTGACGGGTCGTCCCGCGGAGGAAATGCCCGGGTCTATGGGTGATCTTCTATCCGAGCTCTCACAATTGCACGAACAAGTTCGGCAGGTGATGCAAAGTGTTGCCCAGGCCTTGTGGCTATCCGACTCCTTGCCAGAAGGCATTGCACAGCTTACGGAGAAGCTCAAGGGAGCGCGGCGGCGCTTCCGATTATGGAAGATATCGGCCTGTCGTCAAGGTGCCAGGGAAGCCTGGGCCATGGTGAAGACGCGGTATACCAAGGCTGACCCAAATCACATGGCCGAGGTCAGACCTGTGGGGCCCGACGAAAAAGAGATTCCCGTTAGCTTAGTTTATGGCAAGTAGAATTAGCCGCAAAGTACTCCCAACAGGATTGTAAGCTAGACCTCCTGTTGGATGGTATAGAAGAGGAATTTAGTCAGTCTGCATGACTATGTAATTAAAGTGACATGTATAATGCCTTCTAGCCGGATTGTAGATCGTTTGTCATGGCGGACCTTTTTGCTTCAACCTCGGGACCCGATAGTCCGGAGTGTATCCGAATACCTGCTCAGTTATATAAGAACCGGGGTATGCGTGGAGACCAGGCGTAGGGGTCATTAGTGCTTGAACAGACAAGTGCCCAACTAGTTATGTTATATTACATGGGTAGTAAGAAACATCTTCCAGGGAGAATAGTTCCGTTAAGGATTCCTTTCCCTAGGTACGCATGCCCTAAAGTGCATGTCCGGACTGCGATGGGAAACGCAGGAAAAAACATCTGGGGGCACATATGGAAAATAAATAAAAATCATCTTTTATTCACTGACTGAATATTCCCTTAAGAACGCTAGCTTTCGGCTTCACCCAGTCTGAGGTACACATCCGGCTGACCCGGCAGTAACAATCGCATAGGTGCTCCCCTTATGCCCTAACCGAATTAACGGGAACGTAGGGCATAAATACAAGAGCCAGGCAACCCAGCTTGGCCAAAACTTAAGTCATATCGATGCATATAATGGCGAAAAAAGGTACATGCGGAAGTATAACACATGTGCGGGGCATAAGGCCCAGATAAATAATTAAGCTTCTGTGAAAGAAGCCCCCAGGTATGATGAGCGGGGCTAGCGCATCTTTAATGTGCAAGCGAGGCACAAGTTGGCCCTTGAAGGCCTGGATAAAGAATAAAGGAAAGAAAGAAAGAAAAACAAAACAGATAATGTATATGCAAAAAATGGACAGAGGAAGGGGACAAACATAGAGTCCGGCGCTAGGCGTAGAATCTTCGGAGCTTGGCCGCGTTCCATGGGTTCGGCTCGAGTCGATTAGTCGATGCATCCCGCAGTCGGTACGCTCCACCGGTCAGAACTTGGTCAATAATGAAGGGACCTTCCCATTTGGGCTCGAGCTTGTTCTTTTTCTTATCCGGCAGGCATAGAACTAGTTCGCCAACGTTATAAGTTTTGGCCCGTACTTCTCTGCTTTGGTATCTGCGAGCCTGTTGCTGATAAAATGCGGAACGGGCTTTTGCTACGTCACGCTCCTCCTCCAGGGTGTCCAGACTATCCTGCCGATCGAGCTCGGCTTCTCTTTCTTCGTACATGCGCACTCGAGGTGAGTCATGAATTATGTCACAGGGCAAGACTGCCTCTGCGCCGTACACCATAAAGAAGGGTGTATATCCGGTACTACGGTTCGGCGTGGTCCGCAGCCCCCAGAGTATGGAGTCGAGCTCCTCTACCCAGTGCGTGTTAGACTCCGTTAAGGACCACACTAATCTGGGTTTAATGCCGCTCATTATAAGACCGTTTGCTCGCTCAACTTGGCCGTTGGTCTGTGGGTGATAGACTGAAGCATAATCGAGCTTGATGCCCATCTTGCTGCACCAGAGTTTTACCTCATCGGCCGTAAAGTTCGTGCCGTTGTCAGTGATGATGCTGTGGGGGACGCCATAATGGTGTACGACCCCGGATATGAAGTCTATCACCGGTCCGGATTCGGCTGTTTTAACAAGTTTGGCTTCTATCCATTTGGTGAATTTATCCACCATGACCGGTAAGTATTTTTTTCTTGTGGTTTCCCCCTTCAAGGGGTCCAACCATGTCAAGCCCCCAGACCGCGAAGGGCCACATAATGGGGATTGTTTGGAGGGCGGTGGGTGGCATGTGGCTTTGATTTGCAAAAAGATGGCAACCAGCGCAGCGTTGGACCAAGTCATGTGCATCTGCCCGGGCCGTCGGCCAATAGAATCTTGTACGGAAGGCCTTGCTTACAAGAGCCCGAGCTGCGGCGTGGTGGTCGCCGAGTCCGGCGTGAATTTCTGCCAAAAGGTTCCGCCCTTCCTCCTCAGAGATGCACCTTTGAAGGACTCCGGTAGTGATTTTTTTATACAATTCTCCCTCATGGACCCTGTAGGCCTTGGATCGCCGCACTATGCAGCGTGCCTCATTTTGGTCCTCCGGAAGTTCCTGCCTAGTTAGGTAGGCCAGGAATGGTTCTGTCCACGGGGCTATGATGGCCATTATTACGTGAGCTGAAGGTGTTATTTCGGTGGCAGAGCCTCCGATTCTGTCAGAGTGTTCGGTATCGAGTGTTGTGGACGGGTCCGGACTAATATTGCTGGTGTCCCCCTCCCATACCATGGATGGCTTAAACAACCTCTCTAAAAAGATGTTGGGGGGACCGCATCGCGTTTTGCGCTGATGCGGGCGAGGATATCCGCTGCCTGATTGTTTTCTCGAGCCACATGGTGAAATTCGAGCCCATGAAACCGAGTTGACATCTTTAGGACGGCGTTCCGCTAGGCCACCAGCTTCGGGTCCTTGGCATCAAAGTCTCCATTTATTTGGGATATTGCAAGGTTCGAATCCCCATGCACCTCCAAGCACTGAATGCCCATGGAAACTGCCATCCGAAGACCATGTAACAAGGCTTTGTATTCGGCTACATTGTTGGAGTCTGTGTACAGTATCTGCAGTATGTATCGAACTATATCTCCGGTTGAGGACGTCAGGACGATGCCAGCCCCCAGTCCAGCCAGCATTTTGGAGCCGTCGAAGTGCATAATCCAATTGGAGTATGCGCCGTAATCTTTAGGGAGTTCGTCATCCGTCCATTCGGCGACAAAGTCGGCCAATACTTTCAATTTAATGGCTTGCCGGGGTTTGTATGTTATGTCGAACGGGAGGAGCTCAATGGCCCATTTGGCAATCCGGCCCGTGGCATCGCGGTTGTTTATAATGTCATTGAGTGGCACCTCCGAGGCTACTGTAATTGAACACTCTTGAAAGTAGTGTCGTAGTTTCCGGGATGCCATGAATACCGCATAGGCTATCTTTTGATAATGTAGGTACCGTGATTTGCATGGAGTGAGGACAGTGGATACATAATATACCGGTTTTTGAAGAGGGAATTTATGTCCGTTCGCTTCTCGTTCGACGACGAGCACTGCGCTTACAACTTGATGAGTTGCCGCGATGTATAATAGCATTGGTCCGTCGATGTTTGGCACGGCCAGGATTGGGTTGGTTGCCAGTATGGCTTTTATTTCTTCCAATCCGGCTGTGGCAGCGTCCATCCACTCGAAGTGTTCGGTGTGCCGAAGGAGGCGATAAAGGGGTAATGCCTTTTCTCCTAAGCGGGAGATAAAGCGGTCGAGAGCCGCCACACATCCAGTTAACTTCTGGATTTGTTTGAGGTCTGTTGGGGTAGCCAACTATGACAAAGCTCGGATTTTGGCCAGATTAGCTTCAATACCTCTACTGGAGACAATGAAACCCAGGAGCTTTCCAGCTGGTACGCCAAAAACGCATTTTTCTGGATTGAGCTTGATGTCGTATGTTCGGAGGTTGTTGAATGTGAGCCTCAAGTCATCTATCAGAGAGTCGACGTGTTTAGTTTTGATGACCACATCATCTACGTATGCTTCTGCTATTTTGCCAATTTGTTTCTCCAGACATGTCTGAATCATGTGCTGATATGTTGCGCCGGCGTTTTTGAGCCCGAAAGGCATTGTGTTGAAACAGAAGGGGTCGTATGGTGTGATGAATGCCGTTGCGGCTTGGTCGGACTCCGCCATCTTGATTTGGTGGTAACCGGAGTATGCGTCGAGGAAACACAATGACTCGTGTCCTGCGGTAGCATCAATAATTTGATCTATGCGGGGGAGGGGGAAGGGATCCTTTGGGCAAGCTTTATTGAGGTCCTTGAAATCGACACAAAGGCACCAAGATTTATCCTTCTTTATTACCATCACCAGGTTTGCTAGCCAGTCCGGGTGTTTTATTTCTCTGATGAATCTGGCCTCCAATAACTTGGCTAGTTCCTCTCCCATGGCCTGTCTCTTAGGTTCGGAGAAACGCCGAAGAGCCTGCTTGACCGGCTTGAATCCCTTTAGGATATTGAGGCTATGCTCAGCCAGCCTGCATGGGATTCCTGGCATGTCTGAGGGATGTCAGGCGAATATGTCCCAATTCTCGCGCAGGAACTCTCGTAGTGCGGCATCCACGGCGGGGTTTAACTATGCCCCGATGGAGGCTGTTTTTGTAGGGTCTGTTGGGTGGACTTGGAATTTGACTATTTCATCCGCTGGTTTAAAAGAGGTGGACTTGGATCTCTTCGAGTATCACGTCGTCCCTGTCCACCATGGAACGTAGCTTGGTTAATTCCTCTGCCGAGAGGGCTTCGGATAATGCCTCGAGGGCCAGTGCGGCTGTTTTGTTTTTGGCGCGGAGTTCTGTGTCTGGATCACTCGCGAGAGGGATGATTCCGTTGGGCCCGGGCATTTTGAGCTTCATGTACCCATAATGGGGTACAGCTTGGAAGATCGTGAATGCCTCACGTCCTAAAAGGGCGTGGTATCCACTGCTGAACGGGGCCACTTGAAATGTGATTTCTTCTGACATATAGTTCTCTGGCGTACCGAATACCACATCTAGTGTGATTTTCCAGCGCATCGTGCTTCCCGACTGGGTATGATTCCTCTGAAGGTTGTGCTACTTTGCTCAATGCAGTTCCAGTCTATTTCCATTTTCTGAAGAGTTTCCTCATAGATGAGGTTTAATCCGCCGCCGCCGTCCATGGGTACTTTGGTGAGTCGAAAGCCGTCCACGATTGGACTGAGGACCAGTGCGGCTGGTGCTCTGGCTGTTCGGAATTTAGGTTCGTCACTGGTATTGAAGGTAATAGCCGTGTCACTCCATGGATTTATTGCTGCTACATGGCAGATTTTGGCAATGTTGCGGAGTGTTCGCTTGCGCCTATTATTTGACGCGAAGGTCTCAAAGACTGTTAAAACCGTATTGTTATCCACGGGATGGTGCTCTGTGGTATTTGGGATAAGAAGATCCTCACCACTTTTGGCCACCTGCCGGAGTACCCAACATGCTCTAAGGTTGTGTGTTGGTATGGTATCCGCTGTACTATGAATTTTGCAGGGTCCGTTAAGCCATCCCTCCAGTACAGTTCCATGCCCTGTAGAGGGTTTTTGTTTCTTTGCAACTAGCTCGGGTGTCTTATGATAGTGCACCCTTTTACTTCGGATTGGGTGTATATTCGGAGCCCGATTATCCCAAAATTTCGTTTCTGTTTTCCAGGCGCTTTCCATCGCACAGTACTTTCGTACTATGGACGCCAAGTCAGCGAAGCGTGATATGTCACGGCGACTTAAGGCGTTAAGGATTCCCTTGTCCGTACAATTATTGCAGAAAAGTGAGACTGCATCTTCCTCGCGACAGTCCTTAACCTTGTTCATCACAAGGAGGAATCTAGCCCAATAATGATGTGCTGTTTCATGGGGCTCTTGCTTGATGTGGGAAAGATCGTTTATGTCTGGGTGGGTGGGTGGATTTGAGTCCGAACCCCTACCCGATCTGAGACCCAGGGGCCGAGGAGTTTACAATCCTGGAAGTTCGGGTTCCGGAGTGCTACCCGATAAGTCTGGCCCGCTGCCTGATTCTAGGTTCAGGGCTAGGGTGATGTCCTCCCGTACGCGGGTATCCGGCTCGGAGAGCTCAGGAATCCGGACATAGTTAGTCCTCAAAATAGAGGAAGAATTGCCGCGTTGTTCCTCCACCACCGCAATGTGATGGGTGACCGATGGAGAGTTAATCGCCCTTTGATCGGGTTTAAGCCCAATCCGATCATAGTCCATAGCGACTCCCAGGGCGGCGATGCGATCCAAGAGCTCGTTTAGGGAAGAGAGCTCCATTGGATCCATCTGCTCGGCGTATTCCGAGATGACGTGGAGGCTGTTTTCGATGACCCGAGGAGTCATCGTCGGTGCAGCAGCCGAACAGGCGGTCATGACGAAACTGCCTAGACGGAGAGTTTGGCCGACAGCCAGGGCTCCCCCGGCGATAATGTTGTTTTTAACAACGAGATGGGGCATCCTTCCTTACGGCGATGTCATAGAGGAACTCTCAATGAAAGCACCAATGTCGGTGTCAAAACTGGCAGATCTCGGGTAGGGGGTCCCAAACTGTGCGTCTAAGGCGGATGGTAACAGAAGGCAGGGGACACGATGTTTTACCCAGGTTCGGGCCCTCTTAATGGAGGTAAAACCCTATGTCCTGCTTGATTTATTCTTAATGATATGAGTATTACAAGAGTTGATCTACCATGAGATCGGAGAGGCTAAACTCTAGAAGCTAGCCTATGGTATGACTGTATGTTGTCCTACGGACTAAAACCCTCCGGTTTATATAGACACCGGAGAGGGCTGGGGTTACACAAGGTTGGTTACAAAGGAGGAGATATATATATCCGTATTGCCTAGCTTGCCTTCCACGCTAAGTAGAGTCCCATCCGGACACGGGACGAAGTCTTCAATCTTTTATCTTCATAGTCCAACAGTCCGGCCGAAGGATATAATCCGGCTGTCTGGATACCCCCTAATCCAGGACTCCCTCAAAGGGGTTGTGATTTAACACAGAAGATAAACTCTCTTCGCCCTATTCTCCTCGACAATTGGTTCGTCAACCAATGTCGATCACTCGTGGTAGATTCTTGAGGTGATCTCCAAACCTTTACAGACTTCTTCTTTGAGAACCACAATTACTCTTGTATCTAAAGAGATTGACAGCTAACCGTTTAGAGAGTTTGCAGCTCTCAAGAGTAATAGGCGGAGCGTATTGGACTTTGTTGGATTTCGGGTTCTGGCAGACCCTTGAGGTTCGAACACTTGGGTGCGCGCGGAGATTTCGCCTCCTACCTACCTGCACCCCTCCGCCTCGCTAAGATCTAGGCTATGGGAAGAACGACACAAGGGACACAGGGTTTATACTGGTTCGGGCCACCATTGTGGTGTAATACCCTACTCCAGTGTGTGGTGTGGTGGATTGCCTCTTGGGCTGATGATGATGAACAATACAAGGAAGAACAGCCTCGCGAGGGTCTGTTCTTGGATGGGGGGACGAACTGCTAGGAGGAGTTCAGTCACCCTTCTCTCTCTCTCTAATTTCGATCTTCTCTTCTTCGTCCTTAGCCTGTGCCTCCCGGATTCTGATCCCTTCCTCCTACTATGGTGGCTAGTCCTATTTATAGAGGCCCTGGTCCTCTTTCCAAATATCGAGCGGGAAGGGAGCCAGCAATGGCGGGCTAATTTGAAGGGGGGCAGCTAGTACCAGACCCTTGCTCCGTCTTGCTGCGATGGCTCCGATCCGCCGGTTCTCGACGGCAGAGAAGGAAAATGCTCCCCGAGAGGAACCAGACCCGCTCCCGCCGAAGAAACGGCCCGTCCTCCGCGGCCCAGACGAGGGGGCTCATCAGGTGGTGTCGAGGCCCTGGTGCGAGCTGGCACCGCCGGGGTTCCCGCTTCCCTTGTACGCCCACAACGAGGGCCCTGAAGGAGCTGATGCTGATCGCCACGGGCGGCGTCGCCGTCGGCGCCGACGGGTCACGAAGGTGTGGGTCGTCCCTCCTGGGGTCCACACCGAGGGCTCCTCCCGAGAGTTCGTGTTCCACGCTGCCATGCCTCCTCAGTCTTGGATCCGCCTTCCTTCCTTCTTCGCCTCCATCATCCCGCGGGGAGAGCCCCTGGAGCTTTGGCTGCAGCACGCCGGCTGCAGCACCCTCGCGACCAAGGCAGAGGTCGCGGTCGTTGCCCCGGGCGAGGTCTTCATGACTCAGGGCTGGAGTGAAATCGCCCGGGTTTGCAGGACAAGGGGCGCCTTCGCGATCCACTTGGATTACGACGGTGCTTCGGTGATGTTCTTCAAGGTCTTTGATGCGAACGGGCACCGGCTGGGGTGCTGCCCCGGGAGAGGTGGCCGGGACCCTGCTGCGGCGAGGACTGGGCCCGCCGACCGCTCCCTTGGCGGCTCCTCAGGCGGCAGAGGCGGCGGAGGTTCCAGCGACTCCGGCGAGCTCTTCGCGACTCCGGAGACGAGCGACGACAGCTACGAGCCCCCGAGCTGGCTCCGCTCCTGGAGCAGGGCGGGCTCGTCAGGCCGCCGCTGACTCTAATCTGGATGGGGTTGGCGCCGGTGCTTGACGGCCCACTGTTGATGATGGCGTCTTCTACAGGGGCGCGCGTAGTTAGTGTCCCTTTAGGATCTGTTCCCTGCGAGGAATCAAAGACGCGTCCCGTGGGGGCTTGTAAGGTGTCTGTGATCCTATTTTGTTAATATAACCCTTGTCGTAGAATTGTGCGAGTTGCTCATTCCGTCTTATCTCAGTCCTCCCTTTCGAACCTGACGAGGGCTTGGTGCTCTGCGCCGACAGGTCCCAGTCCCAAGGCGGCTTCAGCCGTCGCTGGTATGCCAGGTCGCGCTGCCGTGGTCAAGGCCAGGAGGTGAGCGACCCGGAGTCCGGTAAGAGGCCCTGAGTCGCGATGCTCAGGAGGTCCCCTTTGGCGCTCAAGCAGCCGTCGTTCGGTGAGAAAGGAGAGCGGCATCGCTAACACGGGATTGCATTAGGTGCGGGGATGGTGCCACGGTAGCTGGCGCTTCCGGGTGATGACTTATCTCGAGAATCAGGGGCCGCTCTCTGGTGTGTCGTCGGGTCCGTGCATCGGCAGGCGCGAGGTTGCTCGGCGAGGTCCTCGTGTGTCCCTCCCCTCCCGCCTTTGCTCCCCTTTCTGCTCTACGTCCTCGGGTCCCGGCCCTTGAGCGAGTCTTAGCCGTCGCTGATATGCCAGGTCGTGATGCTGTGGACAAGGCCAGAGGGTGAGGGCTGGAGAGCCAGTAGGAGCCCTGAGTCGCGATGCTCAGGTACCCCTCCCCCTTTAACGTGCAAGCGGTTCGCGCGGATGAGAGTGGAGGAGACACCGCAAGGGCCTCGCCTGACGCAGCTCCTTTAAGAGATCCTGTAGACCCATCAAAGAAAGAACGAGGGGTTGCCATGACAATTGACAGTCAGCCGTTGGTTGCTTCCGAGGGGTAACGAGGCACTGAAGGCTTGACGAGGTGGCGCCATGTGGGGCTGCCGCGGCCAGAGCTCAGCCATTCAGGTTTGTCGGCGTTGCAGGGACGGACCCATGCGCAAGCGTCGTGCCGTTTGGGAGCAGTTCCGTCAGTTGGCGTCAGTTGAGCGGGCAGCTAGGTCAAACACATTAGTTGCGAAGGAGTGGATTCATCCAAATAGATGCTGGGAAGGCGGACATCACTGGGTCAGGACCGAGCGACTTGGGGATGGTGCAGCCCAAGGGGCGCTCCCAACAAGGTAAGCTAACAACATGAAATAAAAGGGATACATGCCGCAGGGACGGACCCATGCGGCCTGGGAATAATGTAGCCCTGGGGGCGCTCCCAGCTGGAAGTGAAACTTGAAAAATGTCACCTGATGATGTTGAGGACAAAGGGGTGTTGGTGTAGCAGACTCGGTGGGCTGCGGAAGCCGATCCTCACGAGCCCCCAGGCCCAGGAGCCTCGGGAGGCTCCGGAGGCGCTAGTGGCTCCTCGCGGACCATCTCCATCTCCGCCAGGGCCGCGGAACGCCTGGCCTCTTGTGCCTCCATGATGCCCCTCATGAGGCGCTGGTACATGGCAGCCGCGTTCGGCAAGCCGTAAGGCATGCGAACGTAGCTGTGGGGTGGACCTCCGCAGCGCCCCACTCGCGAGGGCCAGAGGCACTCCAGAGAGGCGACTCGGTTGAGCCCTGGTATGTCAATGCACACGCGCAGCCCACCATCCTCGCCTGGGTGGGGAGCCACTGCTGGTAGGCAGCGGCCGCCTTTCATGACTCTTGACTCCTGTAGCTCCTGAATGGCCTTGCTGACGAACTCCTGAGGGTCTAGCTCTCCTTGCCTTACTCCTTCTTGAGGGAAACGTGCTTCGAAACACGCCTCCATGTGGTGCCCAAGCGCCTCCCTCGTGACCCTAGCCAGGTCGGTGGCCCTCCAAGGGAGAGCCCCCGAGCCCTGCCTCAGGAGGGCGCTGGGCGCGCTTCCCTATGCGATGGAAGGAGGTTCCCCCTGGGCAGGCACGGGCCCAGAGGGGCCTGCCTCCTGAGGGGTCGGGCCGGACGATGTCTTCTTCTTCTTGGGGGCGGCCTCGGGAAGCCTCCTGCTTCCGCGATCCGGGTCTTCCAGTGACGCGGCCTGAAAGGCTCGTTCCAGGGAACACACCGCGTCCTTTTCTTCACAGGGCACCGTGATGACTCCGCCACTTCCTGGCATCTTGAGGACGTTGTATCCATGGTGAGTTACGGCCATGAACTTGGCCAGCGTTGGGTAGCCAAGGATGGCGTTGTACGGTAGGCGAATGTGAGCGACGTCGAGTCGATGAGCTCGGTGTGGTAGTTGTCGCGTGCCCCGAAGGTGACAGGGAGGCGGACCTGCCCAATCGGGACCGTGGAGCCGTCGGTGATTCCGGAGAAAGGCTTGGTTGGCTGAAGCTGGCTGTAGGGCACTTGGAGATTTTTGAATGTTTCCACGGACAGGACGTTGAGCCCTGCCCCGCCATCGATGAGGGTCCTGGTGACCACCACGTTGCTGATGATTACGGCACAAAGCATCGGGAGGACTCCGGCTGTAGCCGCACACTTGAGCTGATTTGCTGAGCTGAACGTGATGGCGCACGCCGACCACCTGAGAGGGCGCGTGGCTTCGAGCCTGGGGAGGACTGCATTCACTTCGCGGGCGAACTGCTTGAAGATGCGTTGAGAGGCTGGGGCTTGAGCCCCGCCCAGGATGCAGGCGATCGCGCGCGGCTCCTGGAAGCCCCCAGCCCCCTTGTCCTGGTGGCGGTCCTCGTTTCTCCTTGGCTGCGGCGGCAGCGGAGGGAGGCCTGCGTTGCCTTGCGGGCGATCCTCGCGAGGCTGATCCCTCCAGTCTCCCTCGCGAGGCGGGTCTTGCCAGCGATCCTCGCGAGGTTGGTCGCACCACCCTTGGCGCGGGCCACGGTCTTCCCAGCGTCCTGCGTTCCTTCCTCCTCCTCGACCGTAGCCCCGGTCACTGCGGTCGGTGCGACGGCCGATCCTTCCTTCTCGCACGGCTCGGAGCTCTTGACATTCGTTGGTGTTGTGGGTGTGGAGGTCGTGGTACACACAGTACCGACTGCCCTTGGAAGGTTCGGGTTGATCTCTGCCCCGCTTGGTGTCTAGTTCTGCCACGAGCACGGCAGCCCCCTTGCGCTTCACATCCTTGGCCTTTGGCTTCTTCTCTTCTGGGTCTGCGGCAGGCAGCTCGAGGAGGGAGAGACGCCCCTCCTCAGCCCTGGCGCACTTGGTTGCCAAGTTGAACAGCTCCAAGGAAGTGCACAGGTCTTCATGCATCGCCAGCTCCTCCTTCATCTTGACATCGCGCACGCCGTCGGAGAAGGCTGAGATGATGGCCTCCTCAGTCACCCTAGGAATCTTGAGGCGTGCGTTGTTGAAGCGCTGGATGTACTTCTGCAGGGTCTCCCCGGGTTGTTGCTTGATGCGGCGCATGTCGCTCACGGCGGGTGGCCGGTCGCGAGTACCTTGGAAGTTGGCGATGAAGCGGGTGCGCATCTTGTCCTAGGAGGAGATCGTGCCTGGAGCCAGGTTCAGGAGCCAGGTGCGGGCCCCGTCCTTGAGCGCCATGGGAAACCAGTTCGCCATGACCTTCTCGTCTCCGTTGGCAGCTTCGATGCCCAGCTCGTAGAGCTGGAGGAACTCCGCAGGGTCAGCCGTGCCGTCGTAAGGAGGCAGGTCTGGCTTGAACTTGCCGGGCCACGCGATGCTGCGTAGCTCGGTGGTGAAGGCACGGCAGCCTGCTGTGGCCACGGGAGGCCTTGGGTGACGGAGAGCTTGGTCTTGCATGTCCCCATGCGCTGCAGCTGGGAGCAGCGCGGGGTCTTGACGTGTGGGAGCAGGAGCATGGTCGCGACGTGCTGGAGCAGGGAGCGCCCGGGAGCTTCTTGCGTGCGAGGGACTTCCTGGCGGCTCTGCTCTTGTCGCGCTGGCACCTGATGGAGCGGGTTCCGCCCAGGTGCCACGCGCCTTGGAGCCATGGCGCCTTCTTGAGGACGAGGCGGCCGGGGCGCCGCCGGAGCTTCGTCGCTCGTGCGGGGCGGGGTGTGGTGCAGCGGAACGGACGGCGCAGGAGAGCCCCCTGCGGCGCGGACGAGCTCGGCGACGCGGTCGAGCCATTCTTCGTAGATGTCATCGACGGGGCGGTAGCGCAGGAGCTCGTTTGCCGCGATGAGCGCAGCTCAAGCCTCCATGGGTGCGCGGAGAGCGCGGGACGAAGAACCAGCTGGGGTGAGCGAGGGAGTTGCGGTGCGGCCGTCTTGCCACACGGACGGATGCTGAGACGATGCTTGCTGCTCGTCCCCCGCCGGGCCGGTGGCGGCGTTGACGGCAGGTGACGGGGAACGGTGAGGACGCCCACCGACAGGAGCCGTCTGGGCGACGCGGGAAGCGAGAGCGGCCCGGCGCTCGGCGCGGGCCCGATGAGCGTCAGACATGGGCGCGATGGTCGGAGGAGAACGGGGTGCTGGAAGACGAATTCCGGCGCACCCCTACCTGGCGCGCCAAATGTCGGATTTTGGGTTCCGGCAGACCCTTGAGGTTCGAACACTGGGGTGCGCGCGGAGATTTCGCCTCCTACCTACCTGCACCCCTCCGCCTAGCTAAGATCTAGGCTATGGGAAGAACGACACAAGGGACACGGGGTCTATACTGGTTCGGGCCACCATTGTGGTGTAATACCCTACTCCAGTGTGTGGTGTGGTGGATTGAATTTGGGCTGATGATGATGAACAATACAAGGAAGAACAGCCTCGCGAGGGTCTGTTCTTGGCTGGGGGGACGAACTGCTAGGAGGAGTTCAGTCACCCTTCTCTCTCTCTCTCTCTAATTTCGATCTTCTCTTCTTCGTCCTTAGCCTCTGCCTCCCGGATTCTGATCCCTTCCTCCTACTATGGTGGCTAGTCCTATTTATAGAGGCCCTGGTCCTCTTTTCAAATATCGAGCGGGAAGGGAGCCAACAATGGCGGGATAATTTGAAGGGGGGCAGCTAGTACCAGCTATCCTGACAAAAGTAGTCTTCGCCTGCACAAAGCTCTGGTGGTGACGCCGTCTTGGGCTCCACAATGACCTCCGTCTTGCAGTCCTCCTGGTCTTGGTCTTGTTGCACCGAAATGGCAACCTTTGCCTGATGCCTCGGTACTCCGCGGCTGCGCTTGCTCCCTTTGCACCAAAGAGGAAAGGAGGACACTGCGCGGGCTGGCGCCCGCCTGGCGCCATTGGTCGTCATGGCTTGCGTCACGGGCACCTCGTGAGGTACCCCGCCTTGATCTCTCTGCATCCTCGCGAGCCAGCCTGATGAGGCCGTGCCTGAGGAAGCTCCGTGTCGTCCACCCCGCAAGGCTTGGCCCCTCGCGAGGGTCTTGGGTCTGTGTTGGTGAAGATGGGCCGTGCTGGGCCCCCCCCTTTAGCCACGCCGCAGGCAGGCAAGTCTGGGGACCCCCGTTCCCAGAACGCCGACAGACTTAGATTCGAGTGATGTTGAACCACTATCTAATTTTTCGGCTCTAGGGGTTTTCTCTCGGTGGATTTTAAACTCAAATCACTCTGGAGAGGGGGTTGCTCAACAATCTTCTCACGATCAAATGGAGCAACCACCGGAGAACGCCGGTGCGGGGTGGCTATTTATAGCCGCAACATTCCCTGGTGGGAAATGATCATTTTGGGCATGCGGTCCAGCCAATGGCCAACCGACATGTTTACAACGGTTGGATTTCAAGAGCAACGATAACATTACTTGAGGAACAAGTAATGCTAACTCCTCGGTCAGAGACAAATCTCTCGCGGCGAAGAAGATCATAGTCTCTTGCTGGCAAGTATTTGCTCGGAACACAAAGAGATTTCTCTCACAACTTTCATAGGATTTGGGTTTAGCATCAGAGAATCAAAGCTTCGAACGCTGCAGCCCTCTTAATAGTACGGTGGTCCTGTGACTCAATAAAGAGTAGAGAAACAATGAAATAAATGCTACTTCTTCACTTTGTCTTCAATCTTCTCAGTCGCTGTCACTTACTTCAGATGAGCACCAAACCAATTGCTTCTCGTCAGCAATTTTTGAGTGGTCACTCTTGTTATCATAATCTTCGGTGTTAACCTTCACTGCCACGCAGGGGATTAACTTCGGCATTTGAATCAAACTCCTCTTGATTCGGGACCTGTTACTCTGTGCGCACTAGCAAACACATAGCTCTCATACCATTCATGTCAACAAACTCCAGAACATAAGGAGGCAAATTATTGCACCAACACAATTAATACATGGTTAGTTGGTCAATATCCTTCCAGAGCATGAATTTGAATTGTGTGAATGCATATTATGACCTGCAAAGGAATGACAGAGGTCATCCACCATAGATATACATCCATTCGTCAGGATAAATTGTTTATTTTTTCTTTGAGGAGAAACATTAGCATATACATTCACATGGATCTATTTGTGAGTCAATACATGACAAGGAGTAGCACACAGAAACCTGGTCAGCGGAAATTCGTTTTGGCTCTCATGACGATGGCAGTTTGGTCTAGATGAATCACGCGTGTCCTCATCCACGAAGACCCATGAAGAGGCTCGGGTATTCAAAACTACATTGGGTAGCTACACAGATCAAACAAGATGTTGATAAGGTTACTTACCCATCAATCGGATAGACATGGAAATCCGTCCATGGTTCTTACGGTCGTGGAGGCGGCGGCACAGGGCGGCGCGGGAGGCAAAATCTCACCAATAGGCCGACATAACAGATCCCAAGGAATCCCTATCAATCACTGGTAATGTGCTCTATGTTCTTGCCGCAATCAACAAGCCCTCCCCGTGGTGGAGAGCAGGAGACGTTGCCGGAGCCGGGATGTGGGTGCGAACCTTTCGTACGAGGATGGCAGAGTTTCATCCATCTCCAAAAATTGCTTGAGGTACTTTTCACGAGGTTAGTTGTTATGTAGACGGTTAGATCTATATAAGTAGGCTGATCGTGACCCTTTAATTCATGTGTTTCTTTCCGTGTATGTTAGGCGGGGTGCGTTTAGGGTAATTAATGTTTTCTTGTTTAACAGTAGTAGAGATACACTGTGCTTCCTAATTTTTAAGTCCTCACAATTAATAAAAATATTCAATTTAGAATTGGGTCATCTGATTTTGACCAGGTCAACAACTTGTCAAGCTCTCCCATTCAATTCTTTTAATCCACTATGTTTCTAAATTTTGAAGCTCTTTCATTCAATTGAAATATTCAATTTTGATTTGGTTTATGATTTTGATTGGGCAAATGATTTTCCAAATCAATCCGCAGAAACCAACCTATAAAAACATATCAATCCCACGCACCCTTCCATCACCTAAAAAAATGAAGCGCCACCATGTGATATTGTAGCATAAATATAGTACATGCAACCACAGACACAACAATTTTCCCACATAAATATAGGTTGGTTCACAAATAACACGGAATGACACCACGAAAGGCCCACCAAATCACCGCCTTATAAATAAAAACAAAACACTATCTATGGTCTCCCCATCCGCCAAACTAAATATTCCATCAATTATAAAATATAAGGGGTATTAGTTTTTTAGAAAGTCAAATTCTTTAACTTTGATCAAGTTCAGAGCAAAAATATCGATATCCATAGTATTAAACAAAAAGCTATGAAAATTCATTTCGTGGTGAATCTAAGAATACCGATTTGATATTATGGATTTTGATATATTTCTTTGCAAATTTGATCAAACTTAAAAGGTTTGACTTTAAAAAAGTAATACACCTTATATTTTGAAATGGAGTGATTTTTTTGAGAAACCCAACAACACAAGCAACCCTTCTATATGTAACACTGGAGCAGGACACTAGCATCACCGCCAGATGTCCAGCAAAAAGCACATGGATATACATTGAATTGGAAGCCAATAGAGAAACTGACAGGACTTGTTACCTTCTTCTTTGGCCATTAGCATTTATATGACCAAATTCACCTCATTGGCAAGATATCTGCTAATTAATCCAGGGACTCCTGTATGTCAAAAGTAAAGAACAACGTTGATGAGCCTTGAGAAATTGAGAGCCTAAGAAATGGTCCCAAACATCAGTAGTTGAAGATCTAACTGACTCACTAGGAACACAAATACATAAGTTTTGAGTACAAACTAGATATCATTGTAAGCCGGAAGCAAATCGCCCATGCATGGAGTGCAGATGAATTTCCTTTGAGCCAAATAAACCCTAAATATCATTGTGAGCCGGAAGCAAATCATCCATACAAGGAGTGTAGATGAATGACTCGAACATGGGTGCATGGGGATGGATATCTAGACTAAATATTGGGAAAAGTGATCCCAAATACTCTAACTTTGAGTTGTCTAGGTAGTAGGCAAAACCTTTGAAACTGTTGCCTAAAAGTGCAATCTCCTTGTGAGGATGGTAACCTAACAGGTCTAGGCCGTAGTAGTGATAGTGCTTTTTGTAGGCCTCGAGGTTGTTGATCTCCTCTTCTTCCATATCAGCAACATTATCTTCACTATCATCACTAGAGTCCCATTCATGTTCTTCTCTGTCCTCTGATACTTTGTCACGAGGGTTCAAAACCCAAGTGGCACTATTTTCTCCTATCTTGTGTTTGTTGTAGTGCCGCACAAATGCAAGCTTGAGGTTAGCTTGATGCTTCACCTCCCACTCCGGTGCTTGATGTAGTCCTGATGCTTCACGCAATATCCATACCTGAAATTGGTACCCACGAATGGCGGTGTAGTATACCCCATTGTTGGATTTTCCGAGATATCCAAAGGTTTTAGCATCGTCGTCTTCTTCGTTGTACTCGGCTACATGTAGTCTTGGGGTTTTGATCACTCGATAAATCACCTCCACTAATGACAACCTAGTGTATGACATGAAAAAAAATGATTAAACATGTTGGTTAGATTGAACGCCGCACCAAGGTCGAGACAAAATAAAAATAGATCAGCATAGCATGAATTGTCCATGCCTCATAACAAAATCACCGCGACAGTGGACGTAGAGCGCTCCTCGCCAGTGCACGCCATGGCGTCGAATCGCGTCGAAACCGCGAGTTGGTGGCGTTGGATCTGACCAAACGTCCATCATGGTACCCGTCACATTGCCTTCTCGGACAAAAGTCCTGTCAGCCCACTGCCCGGTTCTTGACGAGTAGATTTGCACGGGGTACAAGTATGGTGGCCACTCCATCGAGCTGGTGGTGTTATACTCATGCTCGTAATGTGTTTCTGAAGACGACGACCCCGGCTGATCCTCGGGGAGAGTGGTACCAACGTAATTAGGTTTCTTTGGCGCATCGGGGAGGAACAAGACGTCATAGTGCAGCGTCCTAGTTGGATCGAACAAGAGGTACATACGACGGCGGTAGAGAGGCTGGCGGAGGCAGATGGGCGGCACACGCAGCGGGGGCAGCGCCGCCCAACGTCGTGTCGCGGGGTTGCACACATGCATCTCCAGCGCGTTCTCGTAGAGGAGGAGGTCGTTGCTGTGATCCAGGTGTTGGGTTTCGTAGAAATTTCAAAATTTTCCTACGCACACGCAAGATCATGGTGATGCATAGCAACGAAAGGGGAGAGTGTGATCTACGTACCCTTGTAGATCAACAGCGGAAGCGTTAACACAACGTAGAGGAAGTAGTCATACGTCTTCCCGATCCGACCGATCCAAGCACTGTTACTCCGGCACCTCCGAGTTCTTAGCACACCTAAAGCTCGATGACGCTCCCCGGGCTCCGATCCAACAAAGTTTCGGGGATGATTTCCGTCAGCACAACGGCGTGGTGACGATGATGATGTTCTACCGACGCAGGGCTTCGCCTAAGCACTACAACGGTATGACCGAGATGGAATATGGTGGCAGGGGGCACCGCACACGGCTAAGGAACGATCACGTGGATCAACTTGTGTGTTCTAGGGTGCCCCCTGCCTCCGTATATAAAGGAGCCAAGGAGGAGGCGGCCGGCCAAGGTGTGGCGCGCCAAGGGGGAGTCCTACTCCCACCGGGAGTTGGACTCCTAGTTGGACAAGGAGAGAGAGGGGGAAAGAGGAGGAAGAGAGGAAGGAAAGGGGGGGCGCCGCCCCCCTTCCCTTGTCCTATTCGGACTAGGAAGGGGAGGGGCGCGCGGCCACCTCCTGCCTCCTTCTCTCTTCTTCCTCAAGGCCCATGTAGGCCCAATAAACCCCCGGGGGGGTTCCGGTAACCCCCGGTACTCCGGTAAAATGCCGATTTCGCCCGGAACGATTCCGATGTCCAAATATAGGCTTCCAATATATCAATCTTTATGTCTCGACCATTTCGAGACTCCTCGTCATGTCCGTGATCACATCCGGGACTCCGAACTAACTTCGGTACATCAAAATGCATAAACTCATAATAACTGTCATCGTAACGTTAAGCATGCGGACCCTACGGTTCGAGAACAATGTAGACATGACTGAGACAAATCTCCGGCCAATAACCAATAGCGGGACCTGGATGCCCATATTGGCTCCTACATATTCTACGAAGATCTTTATTGGTCAGACCGCATAACAACATACGTTGTTCCCTTTGTCATCGGTATGTTACTTGCCCGAGATTCGATCGTCGGTATCCAATACCTAGTTCAATCTCGTTACCGGCAAGTCTCTTTACTCGTTCCGTAATATATCATCTCACAACTAACATATTAGTTGTAATGCTTGCAAGGCTTATGTGATGTGCATTATCGAGAGGGCCTAGAGATACCTCTCCGACAATCGAAGTGACAAATCCTAATCTCGAAATACGCCAACCCGACATGTACCTTTGGAGACACCTGTAGTGCTCCTTTATAATCACCCAGTTATGTTGTGACGTTTGGTAGCACCCAAAGTGTTCCTTCGGCAAACGGGAGTTGCATAATCTCATAGTCACAGGAACATGTATAAGTCATGAAGAAAGCAATAGCAACATACTAAACGATCGGGTGCTAAGCTAATGCAATGGTTCATGTCAATCAGATCATTCAACTAATGATGTGATCTCGTTAATCAAATAACAACTCTTTTGTCCATGGTTAGGAAACATAACCATCTTTGATTAACGAGCTAGTCAAGTAGAGGCATACTAGTGACACTCTGTTTGTCTATGTATTCACACATGTATTATGTTTCCGGTTAATACAATTCTAGCATGAATAATAAACATTTATCATGATATAAGGAAATAAATAATAACTTTATTATTGCCTCTAGGGCATATTTCCTTCAGTCTCCCACTTGCACTAGAGTCAATAATCTAGATCACATCACCATGTGATTAACATTGATAGTTCACATCATCATGTGATTAACACCCATAGTTCACATCGTCATGTGACCAACACCCAAAGGGTTTACTAGATTCGGTAATATAGTTCACATCGCTATGTGATTAACACCCAAAGAGTACTAAGGTGTGATCATGTTTTGCTTGTGAGAGAATCTTAGTCAACGGTCTTTCACATTCAGATCCGTTATGTATTTTGCAATTTTTTATGTCTACAATGCTCTGGCGGAGCTACTCTAGCTAATTGCTCCCACTTTCAATATGTATCTAGATCGAGACTTAGAGTCATCCAGATCCATGTCAAAACTTGCATCGACGTAACTTTTTACGACGAACCTTTTGTCACCTCCATAATCGAGAAATATTTCCTTATTCTACTAAGGATAATTTTGACCGCTGTCCAGTGATCTACTCCTAGATCACTATTGTACTCCCTTGCCAAATCAGTGCAGGGTATACAATAGATCTGGTACACAGTATGGCATATTTTATAGAACCTATGACTGAGGCATAGGGAATGACTTTCATTCTCTTTCTATCTTCTGCCGTGGTCAGGCTTTGAGTCTTACTCAACTTCACACCTTGTAATACAGGCAAGAACTCTTTCTTTGACTGCTCCCTTGTCAAGGTATGTACTCATTGAAAAAACTTATCAAGCGTCTTGATCTATCTCTATAGATCTTGAAGCTCAATATGTAAGCAGCTTCACCGAAGTCTTTCTTTGAAAAAACTCCTTTCAAACACTCCTTTATGCTTTACAGAATAATCCTACATTATTTCCGATCAACAATATGTCATTCATATATACTTATCAGAAATGTTGTAGTGCTCCCACTCACTTTCTCGTAAATACAGGCTTCACCGCAAGTCTGTATAAAACTATATGCTTTGATCAACTCATCAAAGCGTATATTCCAACTCCGAGATGCTTGCACCAGTCCACAGATGGATCGCTGGAGTTTGCACATTTTGTTAGCACCTTTCGGATTGACAAAACATTCTGGTTGCATCATATACAACTCTTCTTTAATAAATCCATTAAGGAATGCAGTTTTGTTTATCCATTTGCCAGATTTCATAAAATGCGGCAATTACTAACATGATTCGGACAGACTCAAGCATAGATACGAGTGAGAAACTCTCATCGTAGTCAACACCTTGAACTTTGTCGAAAACCTTTTACGACAATTCTAGCTTTGTAGATAGTAACACTACTATCAGCGTCCGTCTTCCTCTTGAAGATCCATTTATTTTCTATGGCTTGCCGATCATCGGGCAAATCCATCAAAGTCCATACTTTGTTCTCATACATGGATCATATCTCAGATTTTATGGTCTCAAACCATTTCGCGGAATCTGGGCTCATCATCGCTTCCTCATAGTTCGCAAGTTCGTCATGGTCTAGTAACATGACTTCCAGAACAGGATTACCGTACCACTCTGGTGCGGATCTCACTCTGGTTTACCTACGAGATTCAGTAGTAACTTGATCTGAAGTTACATGATCATCATCATTAGCTTCCTCACTAACTGGTGTAGGTGTCACTGAAACAGTTTTCTGTGATGCACTACTTTCCAATAAGGGAGCAGGTACAGTTACCTCGTCAAGTTCTACTTTCCTCCCACTCACTTCTTTCGAGAGAAACTCCTTCTCCAGAAAGTTTCCGAATTTAGCAACAAAAAGTCTTGCCTTCGGATCTATGATAGAAGGTGTATCCAATAGTTTCCTTTGGATATCCTATGAAGACACATTTCTCCGATTTGGGTTCGAGCTTATCAGGTTGAAGCTTTTTCACATAAGCATCGCAGCCCCAAACTTTCAGAAACGACATCTTTGGTTTCTTGCCAAACCACAGTTCATAAGGCGTCGTCTCAACGGATTTTGATGGTGCCCTTTTAACGTGAATGCAGCTGTCTTTAATGCATAACCCCAAAACGATAGTGGTAGATCGGTAAGAGACATCATAGATCGCACCAAATAAAGTACGGTTATGACGTTAGGACACACCATTACATTGTGGTGTTCCAGGTGGCATGAGTAGTGAAACTATTTCACATTGTTTTTAACTGAAGGCCAAACTCGTAACTCAAATACTCTTCTCTATGATCAGATCGTAGAAACTTTATTTTCTTGTTACGATGATTTTTCACTTCACTCTGAAATTTCTTTGAACTTTTCAAATGTTTCAGACTTATGTTTCATCAAATAGATATACTCATATCTGCTCAAATCATCTGTGAAGATCAGAAAATAATGATACCTGTCGTGAGCCTCAATATTCATCAGACCACATACATCAGTATGTATGATTTCCAACAAATCTGTTGCTCGCTCCATTGTTCCGAAGAACAGAGTCTTTAGTCATCTTGCCCATGAGGCATGGTTCGCAAGCATCAACTGATTCATAATCAAGTTATTCCAAAAGCCCATCAGCATGGAGTTTCTTCATGCGCTTTACACCAATATGACCTAAACGGTAGTGCTACAAATAAGTTGCACTATCATTATTAACTTTGCATCTTTTGGTTTCAATATTATGATTATGTGTATCACTACGATCGAGATCCAACGAACTATTTTCATTGGGTGTGTAACCATATAAGGTTTTATTCATGTAAACAGAACAATAATTTATTCTCTTACTTAAATGAATAACCGTATTACAATAAACATGATCAAATCATATTCATGCTCAACGCAAACACCAAATAGCACTTATTTAGGTTCAACACTAATCCCGAAATTATAGGGAGTGTGCGATGATGATCATATCAATCTTGGAACCACTTCCAACACACATCGTCACTTCACCCTTAACTAGTCTCTGTTTATTCTGCAACTCCCGTTTCGAGTTACTAATATTAGCAACTGAACTAGTATCAAATACTGAGGGTTTGCTATAAACACTAGTAAAGTACACATCAATAACATGTATATCAAATATACTTATGTTCACTTTGCCATCCTTCTTATCCGCCAATCACTTGGGGTAGTTCCGCTTCCAGTGACCAGTCCCTTTGCAGTAGAAGTACTTAGTCTCAGGCTTAGGACCAGACTTGGGCTTCTTCACTTGTGCAGCAACTTGCTTGCTGTTCTTCTTGAAGTTCCCCTTCTTCCCTCTGCCCTTTTCTTGAAACTAGTGATCTTGTCAACCATCAACACTTGATGTTTTTTCTTGATTTCTACCTTTGTTGATTTCAGCATCATGAAGAGCTTGGGAGTTATTTCCGCTATCCCTTGCATATTATAGTTCATCACGAAGTTCTACTAACTTGGTGATGGTGACTAGAGAATTCTGTCAATCACTATCTTATCTGGAAGATTAACTCCCACTTGATTTAAGCGATTGTAGTACCCAGACAATCTGAGCACATGCTCACTAGTTGAGCGATTCTCCTCCATCTTTTAGCTATAGAACTTGTTGGAGACTTCATATCTCTCAACTCGGGTATTTGCTTGAAATATTAACTTCAACTCCTGAAACATCTCATATGGTCCATGACGTTCAAAATGTCTTTGAAGTCCCGATTCTAAGCCGTTAAGCATGGTGCACTTAAACTATCAAGTAGTCATCATATTGAGCTAGCCAAACGTTCATAACGTCTGCATCTGCTCCTGCAATAGGTCTGTCACCTAGCGGTGCATCAAGAACATAATTCTTCTGTGCAGCAATGAGGATAAACCTCAGATCACGGATCCAATCCACATCATTGCTACTGACATCTTTCAACACAATTTTCTCTAGGAACATATCAAAATAAACATATGAAAGCAACAAGCGAGCTATTGATCTACAACATAGATATGCTAATACTACCAGTACTAAGTTCATGATAAATTAAAGTTCAATTAATCATATTACTTAAGAACTCCCACTTAGATAGACATCCCTCTAATCTTCTAAGTGATCATGTGATCCAAATCAACTAAACCATGTCCGATCATCACGTGAGATGGAGTAGTTTCATTGGTGAACATCAATATGTTGATCATATCTACTATATGATTCATGCTCGACCTTTCGGTCTCCGTGTTCCGAGGCCATATCTGCATATGCTAGGCTCGTCAAGTATAACCTGAGTATTCCGCGTGTGCAACTGTTTTGCACCCGTTGTATTTGAACGTAGAACCTATCACACCCGATCATCACGTGGTGTCTCAGCACGAAGAACTTTCGCAACGGTGCATACTCAGGGAGAACACTTCTTGATAATTTAGTGAGAGATCATCTTATAATGCTACCGTCAATCAAAGCAAGATAAGATGCATAAAAGATAAACATCACATGCAATCAACATAAGTGATATGATATGGCCATCATCATTTTGTGCTTGTGATCTCCATCTTCAAAGCACCGTCGTGATCACCATCGTCACTAGCGCGACACCTTGATCTCCATCGTAGCATCGTTGTCGTCTCCCAATCTTATGCTTCCACGACTATCGCTACTGCCTAGTGATAAAGTAAAGCATTACATCGCGATTGCATTGCATACAATAAAGCGACAACCATATGGCTCCTGCCAGTTGCCGATAACTCGGTTACAAAACATGATCATCTCATACAATAAAATTCAGCATCATGTCTTGACCATATCACATCACAACATGCTCTGCAAAAACAAGTTAGACGTCCTCTACTTTGTTGTTGCAAGTTTTACGTGGCTGCTACGGGCTTAAGCAAGAATCAATCTCACCTACGCATCAAAACCACAACGATAGTTTGTCAATTTGACTCCGTTTTAACCTTCGCAAGGACCGGGCGTAGCCACACTCGGTTCAACTAAAGTTGGAGAGACTGTCGCCCGCAAGCCACCTATGTGCAAAGCACGTCGGGAGAACCGGTCTCGCGTAAGCGTATGCGTAATGTCGGTCCGGGTCATCTCGTCCAACAATACCGCCGAACCAAAGTATGACATGCTGGTAGGCAGTATGACTTATATCGCCCACAACTCACTTGTGTTCTACTCGTGCATATAACATCAAACCATAAAACCTAGGCTCTGATACCACTGTTGGGGTTCGTAGTAATTTCAAAATTTTCCTACGCACACGCAAGATCATGGTGATGCATAGCAACGAGAGGGGAGAGTGTGATCTACGTACCCTTGTAGATCAACAGCGGAAGCGTTAACACAAGGTAGAGGAAGTAGTCATACGTCTTCCCGATCCGACCGATCCAAGCACCGTTACTCCGGCACCTCCGAGTTCTTAGCACACGTACAGCTCGATGACGCTCCCCGGGCTCCGATCCAGCAAAGCTTGGGGGATGATTTCCGTCAGCACAATGGCGTGGTGACGATGATGATGTTCTACTGACGCAGGGCTTCGCCTAAGCACTACAATGGTATGACCGAGGTGGAATATGGTGGCAGGGGGCACCGCACACGGCTAAGGAACGATCACGTGGATCAACTTGTGTGTTCTAGGGTGCCCCCCTGCCTCCGTATATAAAGGAGCCAAGGAGGAGGCGGCCGGCCAAGGTGCGGCGCGCCAAGGGGGAGTCCTACTCCCACCGGGAGTAGGACTCCTAGTTAGACAAGGAGAGAGAGGGGGAAAGAGGAGGAAGAGAGGAAGGAAAGGGGGGAGCCGCCCCCCTTCCCTTGTCCTATTCGGACTAGGAAGGTAAGGGGCGCGCGGCCACCTCCTGCCTCCTTCTCTCTTCTCCCTCAAGGCCCATGTAGGCCCAATAAACCCCCGGGGGGGGTTCCGGTAACCCCCCGGTACTCCGGTAAAATGCTGATTTCGCCCGGAACGATTCCGATGTCCAAATATAGGCTTCCAATATATCAATCTTTATGTCTCGACCATTTCGAGACTCCTCATCATGTCCGTGATCACATCCGGGACTCCGAACTAACTTCGGTACATCAAAATGCATAAACTCATAATAACTGTCATCGTAACGTTAAGCGTGCGGACCCTACGGTTCGAGAACAATGTAGACATGACTGAGACAAATCTCCGGCCAATAACCAATAGCGGGACCTGGATGCCCATATTGGCTCCTACATATTCTACGAAGATCTTTATTGGTCAGACCGCATAACAACATACGTTGTTCCCTTTGTCATCGGTATGTTACTTGCCCGAGATTCGATCGTCGGTATCCAATACCTAGTTCAATCTCGTTACCGGCAAGTCTCTTTACTCGTTCCGTAATATATCATCTCACAACTAACATATTAGTTGTAATGCTTGCAAGGCTTATGTGATGTGCATTATCGAGAGGGCCCAGAGATACCTCTCCGACAATCGGAGTGACAAATCCTAATCTCGAAATACGCCAACCCAACATGTACCTTTGGAGACACCTGTAGTGCTCCTTTATAATCACCCAGTTATGTTGTGACGTTTGGTAGCACCCAAAGTGTTCCTCCGGCAAACGGGAGTTGCATAATCTCATAGTCACAGGAACATGTATAAGTCATGAAGAAAGCAATAGCAACATACTAAACGATCGGGTGCTAAGCTAATGCAATGGTTCATGTCAATCAGATCATTCAACTAATGATGTGATCTCGTTAATCAAATAACAACTCTTTTGTCCATGGTTAGGAAACATAACCATCTTTGATTAACGAGCTAGTCAAGTAGAGGCATACTAGTGACACTCTGTTTGTCTATGTATTCACACATGTATTATGTTTCCGGTTAATACAATTCTAGCATGAATAATAAACATTTATCATGATATAAGGAAATAAATAATAACTTTATTATTGCCTCTAGGGCATATTTCCTTCACCAGGACACCCCGGTAATTTGTCGGCCGGCCAGGCAGGAAATGGAGCCCGCCGTCGATGGATGGGCTCCCCTGCGCCGGCGCAACTCGGGAGAAGAAGCCGTTCCTCCATTTATAAATGTAGTTGACGAAGAGACCGCGCACGGGACCCACTGGAAGAAGCAGTAACCCGTGTAAGTCGACCGTTGTGCGCCAGTCCTTGCGTACGCAACGGCACACGGCGACGTCCCTTGGCCGCAGGCGGCCGAGGATGTCCACCACCAACTCGTCGGGAAGATCCATCGGGTTAGGTTTTTTTTTCAGTGGATCTGTGGGTTTCTTTTCTTGAAGGCGGATCTGTGAGTTAGGTTTAGATTACCTGTTGGCGGCCTGGCACATATATAGTGTTTTATCTTCCGACTTCGAAGTTGAACCGGTAGAGACAACCCAACAGGTTTACGGCTTGTAGGAGGGCCCGTTTCACGAGTCCAAAAAAAGGGGGGAGGGGGGGGGACACCTCTTTGGGAAACGCTTTGTATATGTAGTCTGATAAAACTACCAGCGCCAGACCAGTCCTACATTGTCGATGTACATTTGAGATCCGACGATTGAGAGTTATCTTTGTTTTGTAATTAAGGAAATAGAAAAACAATGGGAAACACTTACATATACATACAGATGTCTGATGTGTAGCGGTCTTCAGCCCGATCCTCCGCCGTTGATTCATCTTCGATCTGACGGCCAAGGAAACCCATCAAAATCGTGCGCCAATGTTTTTCTAAACTTTCCAATCTTCACGCCTATGCTCCTGTGGTATCTGCTTATCCCGAATTAATTGCAACGAACCAAACCGACCCCATCTAGGCGTCGTGCTCGCCGCTCCAGCTCTCCCCAAGCCACGCCGTTCTACCGCCTTCGTCTCCGTGCCTATTTCATGTGGCCGTCACGTTTCTTTTTAAGAAAAAACTAAATCATGCTTCCCTGAATTTCACATGTACTACCATGGACAAGATGCGTGTTGCCCCTTTCATTGTCTTAACTTCAACGACTATGCATAAATCTTTTGTATCCCCATTAAAATAATTTGGTTCCACTATGTAGAAATTATGTTGAGATTGCATGAATATGATGCATCCAGTTTGTCATGAGTCATTTTGTATCATACATGTTCTTCTTCACGGTGCAAGGTTTGCTTCATACGCACTATGCATCTTCACTGTCTACGATTTGCTTCATTTTCATGCTTCATACTGTTCTGTAGGCGTCATGTTTGTATCCTAATCAAACTACTGATGCTTCGTACATTTCTGCAGGCCTAACAAGAGCAGGAAATCATGATTTGTCGACGATGAGCATGTCATGGCCATCGATGGTCGGCATTGCCTGGGACGTCAGATCGAGCATCTCAGTACCCAATGTTTTCACATAGTTTCGGAAGCAAACTAGCAAGGCACGAACTCAGTTGTTGAAGGTTAAGGGCATTGTCCCCTCGATGGCGCCAGCCTTGCTGCTCCTCACCAAACTCTTATGGCGCGTCATGTCAACACCCGTAGATTTATTAAGGGACAAATGGAGGTCATCGAGTCCAAGTCAGACACAGTGGATGGAGTAGGGGGGGACTGGGATGGGACTGTAGCGGTGGTGCGACAAAGTAGGCAGAAAGTGTACAACCTATGTACAAAGAAATTGAATTGCTAGTAAGCCAAAAATTTGTAAACATAACACATGGATCCTACGAGCTGAAAAATAAAGCAAGCATACTACACGACACTACTTGGAGAGAAAAATGAGACTATGTATTATGAAGCATAGTTTGTAGTGTTCGAAGCATGGTTTTCATATGATGGAAGCAAATTCAGCACATTTCTATTTTTTGGAATTATCTCCTAATATGCTTGAAGAATGTGCTATGTGTACCGTGTATGCATGATATTGCTTATTTTTAATAGAAAGAAGACCTAATCAGGTAAGAGAAATCCCCTGGTCTATTGAATTTTGTTCAATTAGGTACTAGAAAACTAATTTCTATGCACCGTAGCAAGTTTAATTCACCGTGGAAGCAAATTCATTGGTAAACGGCAGCATGTTTATTTCCGCATTATATTGGACGAAATTGTAAGCAGTCACACAGGACTCATGGAAGCAAATCTAACTAATAAAGGAATCAAGATCTGTTAATAAGGAAGCAAATAGCCTGAGGCGGAAAAGAAACAGAGAATCCGGATATTGGTTTCTGAGCTCGGGCTCAGATGCTTCTGAAATCTACACCACCAGCCCACATCTAGATCCGTGCTCCCCAGTGTATTTGCCAACCATATATGCACATATTAAGGGAAATCTTTGTTTCAAACCGACTGATGTTTGGCTCGCGTAAACCGTGTCACGAGCCGTGCGATCGAAGCCGGTCGTGCGGCGCTTGTCTCACGCGCGTGCGTCACCTCTCCCACTACGTGTGTAGAATGCGAGGCCCGCTCACCGCTCTCCATCCCAGCCTTATCCTCTCCCGTTCTCGTCTTCTTCGTTCGTTCCTCATCCCCTCTCTCTCATTTTTCACAGGCTAGACAAGGAAGAGAGGGCCTCGATCCAATAGCTCGCCATTGTTGCTTCCAATCATGGGAGCCGGTGCACATCCCGCCGCAAGCACCAGCTGCTGCTGCAAGCCAAAGCACGACAGACGATGTTGCCGCAGGCGGGGAAAAGTTGCGTGCCGCCGATCTGCAACGATGCGGTGCTTGTGCTTCAAGCGGGCTGCGGGTGCTGCAGCGAGGGGCTCGTCGGTGCTGAGTCGTCGGGGCCACCGGTGCTGCGGTGCAACATCACGGGGGTCGCCGCCTCGCCGGTGTTGCTATGCCGCATCGTTGGGGCGGCAGGTGTTTCTATGCAGCGCGCGCCAAGGCCACCGGGGCTGCAATGCTGCGGTGTTTCTATGCAGCGCCGCCGGGGCTGCCAGTGTTGCTATGCAGCGTCGCTCGAGCTGCTTTGGAGTGCCACCGGGTCGTTGAAGCTGCCATGGGGATGGAACAGACTCCGTCGAACCTGCAATGAAGCTTTCGTCGGAGCTGCAAGGAAGCTTCGCCGAAGGCGTTGCACTCGGTGTTGCCATGGAGCAGCCCCGGTGGCTCCCGGTGCTCGCTGGCGGCTCCGTCCACCCGTAGCACTGGTGGTGTTGCAACGCAGCACGGCGTACGACGTAGTTCAGGAAGTTGCTCCGGCTCGTGTCTCGGTGAGTGTACATGCAGCAGCAGCAGGCCAGATCGGACGTCCGGCTGACTTGTAGCAGCCGCCCATATTAAGTCTGACCTCGGGCGCGCAATTAATGCAACGGCACGTCGAACTGGGCATGCGGACAGGCAAAGGTCGCACGGCTCAACCTTTAACTGAGCTGGCCTGACCCGTGCACGGGGGCCAGACTCACAAACGGCAACCAGCCTGCGCCCATGTTAAATGCATCTCGCAGCCACATCCGATCCAACCACACGCAGAAAATATCACCATCTCCTTCCTGATCACATAGCTTGCAAATCTTGCGCCATGTCCGAGGCTCCATGGACGCAGAGGCAGCTTACTGTAAATGGAGACTGACGAGAAACGAAAGCCTTCTCGAACAACTAAAACCTGTACTCCCTCCTTTCATTTATATAGAGCCTAATACGTTTTCCAAAACCTTTTTAATATTGACAAGATTAATATTATATAAGATGTATAATGTGAAAATTATATCATTGGAAACTTCTTTCACATACGAATTTGACCGTATGCTTTGTGTAAGTTGCATGTCATATATTATTACTCTAATATTTAATCAAAGTTAGCCTCCAAAAACACATTAGGCCCTGTATAGATGGAAGAAGGGAGTAGATGATTAGAGTTAGCAGTCGTACATGAATCTCCACTCCACCGCCGGCGTCACCCACTTCAGACCTCCCTGTTGTGCCCCTCCTTGCCGATTCAGGAGAGTGTCGTACCATCTTTGAGCATTCGCTATCCCCGCTACTTTTGTCCACTTGACCAACCATCATGGCTATATAATCTGTTTTAACAAAGAAGTAAATAACTTGAGTCTCCCTTTGGGGGGTTGTTACGCGACCTATTCCAGACAAGGAGTCTGAGCTAGGAAGAAAACCGGGGAATCCAGATTCCATAGATGGTCAGGATAGCTCAGTTGGTATAGCCTTAAAGATCTTAGTTCTTTCGCTAACTATCAATATTGGAAAGTCAAGGTACTTGAATTCAGGAATTTCATTGACCGGGAACAAGAAG